>NC_053391.1:392159634-392466679 GCF_905171765.1 Bufo bufo
AGTAGGTCCCATCTGATGAGAAGCCACCTTGACGTTTGGTAGATGGGCCCGACATATTTTTGATCAATTATATGCGCTAAGAGCTTCTACTCCGCCTAATAGTAAGTATGGTAGTCATGTATTTGACCCTGTTTATACATTCACCCGTTTACCCACCCTTATTGCATTTAGTGGTGTGCTGCTACTTTTTTGTTTTTTTTACATAGTTGCTATGGTAGCTTGCACCTGCTTCTAAATCAATTATCTCTGGAGGTGCTGTTCCTTTTTTGATTATAATTATAGCTTTAGATATCCCCCAAAAAAATCTTTTAACCCAGTGCCACATCTTATCATAGAGGTAGCACAGTGAAAATCTTCTATGCGGTATGTAGATGTATATAATTGCCCAGACTCCAATAACTGAAAGATGTTTTAGTATGCTTTAAACAAAGCAAAAACCCAATAGTATATAAACGAGGATGCATTCCACCTAACCAAAAACTGCAGCTAGGAGGCCAAGAAGTCATATTTCATGTTGGTAACAGACAAGCCCCCCCTTTCTTTTGGTATGTTAAGATAGGCCAGTTTCAGTCTCACTCTCTATCTGTCCCAGATTATTAATGCCTCAATTGTATTAAATATTTGATCTTGAATTCAAACTGGACAGGCACTAACATAACAAATAAATTGGAGTAGAATGACCATTTTAACCAAGGAGACTCCATATTAAAAGGTAAACTTTAATTAAAGTAATAGAATTAATGAGTAACTTGATTGCATATGGTGAATGAGGTAAAATAAAATTAAAAGCAAAAGGTTTTTTTTGTAGAAAAAGGATTACAAAATTATACATGATTAGAGGAGGCAGAAGATACACTTATCGAATTGCATACACGTCTATTGTTCCCAACATATCATGCTGCTTATCTGAGAGACGGAAGAACTATATAGGGTGGATAAATGTAAAGCCAGGAAACTGGGAGGCAAAAGGGGAGGGCGGAAGAGAGGGCAAGTAATCAAATAATGTGAGGCTATAGGAGTCCGTTAGTGGAGGCCTGATGATCAGGAGGCACCATAAAGGTTCATAAGGATAATGTGCTGGTCCTGAAGCACTGCAGGGGAGAATTGTAGGAGCAGAAAAATGGGTATACTAACATAAATAAATGGCCAATATCGAGGGTTGGAGGTTTGGGAGGCAGGAATCTTACCTGAAAATTATTGTGGTGGCGAACGCTGGATCACAGGCCGCTGCCTGTTTGTGTGGAACTATTTAAAGTGTGCCGGTATGCTGATCCGGAAATCACGTGACCGGAAGTGATGATATGCGTTCCACCTGCGTGCCAGATGTCGTCGGTTTCCTATCATGTGCGTTTGTGACGTATGAGGGGGCGGTAGAAAAGGAAATAATCATGTATGGAGTGAATTACAATATATAGAATGGAGAGTGGTTATTATGCATAACAATACGTATAAATAACAATTTGATCATATAAGTATTGTATAGCACGATAAATCTCCATGCATATCATCATGTAACATCAAATGAATGAACAATAAATGTATTATGTATAAACACATATACATATATGACACATACGTAAAATTGAAAATTCCATATAATTGTCCCTACATTTATAAGGTTAGACTATATTGATATGAACGAACCTCCTATGTTACGGAAATGAGTATATAAAAGGGGGAGGAAAAAAGGCAAAATCCATAAAATTAAATTGTATTCATGTTAATGATCCCCATGTACAGTAGAGATGAACATGAGGACCAGCTAATTTGACTAAAGAGGGAAAAGGGGGAGGGAAGGGGAACCAAATATATCTCACCCTTACTGGATATCGGAAATTATATCAGCGTGCCTGGAAAGAAAGAAGATACGAAAAAAGGGTTAAACACATATCGTGCAGAAAGTTCTATATGTTAATAAAGAAATCACATTCCCGATTTAAACCATTAGGTGATAAAGTTCCAAGTTTATGGATCCAATGTGCCTCTCGCTGTTTGAGTAGTAGGGTTCGATCGCCACCACGTCTAGGGCGATCCACCTGTTCAAGTAATTGGAACCGTAATTGTGAGACACTATGTTTTTGATCCTTAAAATGTTGCGGAACGGGTAGCATAGTGTGTTCAAGCCGGATGGTGGACTTATGCTTGCTGATTCTGTCACGAGCATATTGCGTTGTTTCACCGACATATGCTAATCCGCATGGACATTTCAGCAAGTAAACTACAAAACTTGAGTCGCACGTGAAAAATCCTTTGATTGGAAAATGCTGTCCAGTGCGTGGATGAGTGATGTATTCACCCTTAATTACGCTCGAACACTGTGCACAGTGTAGACAAGGGAAAGTTCCGCGCTGTTGGTTCCTCAAGAATGTTTGTCTGGGTAGTTTGGTGAAGTTACCTATATCCGCTCTCACTAATTTGTCCTTAATGTTTTGTGATCTCTTATAGCAGGTAATGGGTGGTTGATGAAACTCCTCAATATGTGGGTATGCTTTATTCAACAGGGACCAATGTTTCCGTAGAGCCTGATGTATTTTGGGTACTAGGGGATGGTAAGTTGTGACGCACGCTATTCGTTTAGAGTTGGTTGTTCGTGATTGACTAGTCGCTCCTAGAGTCTGCCTAGCTGTATCAAGTATATGTTGTGGATAACCCCCTCATATGGAACTTGTGTGTCATCTCATCCAATCTTTCAATCTTTGTATCATTATTAGAGACTATGCGATCGACTCGCATGTATTGTGACTTAGGCAGGGAATTTTTGGTGGCTCTAGGGTGGCAGCTGCTTTAATGAAGAAGGCTATTGCAATCTGTAGGTTTATGGAATAGATCTAATGTGATGCGGCCCTCTGAATCCAACTTGACCATTGTATCCAGGAAGCTGATGGCCTCCTGACTTGTATGCATAGTAAAACCCAGTTCCGGATAAACCTTGTTAAGGTCCTGTACAAATTCATCAATAGAAGCTGAAGGGTCCCTCCATATGCTAAAAATATCGTCTATGAAACGCAACCAAGTGATGAAGAATTCTTGGAACAAAGGATGTGTGTACACAAAAGTCTCTTCGAATGATGTCATAAATGCGTTAGCATAGGGAGGGACCACATTTGACCCCATTGCGGTGCCCCTTTTCTGGCCATAGAAGGTGTCACCAAACATGAAGAAGTTTTTTGTCAGAATAATCCTCAAAAGTTCAAGACAAAACTCTTGTTGTTCTGTTTGTAGCCCTGATTGTGTTTGCAACAATCTGGCTGTGGCCTGAATACCCTTGTTGTGTTCTATGGAAGTATAAAGGCTATTGACATCGAGTGCCACTATTGTGCAATGCGATGGGATTTGTAGTTGTCGTATTTTGGACAGGAAGTCGGATGTATCTAGTATGAAAGATCTGGAATTTTGGTAAGTGGTGTGAGGATTTTCTCCATGTAGATTGCCAAAGGTGAAAAAATGGAGTCACTCGAGGCTACTATGGGGCGTCTTGGGGGGGTTATGTAAATTCTTATGGATCTTTGGCAATGTGTAGAAGACCGGAATAATCGGGTTCTGTTTAGTGAGGAATATGGCAGTTTTGGTGTCGATGATTCCTCTACTAGAATATGTGGAAATGATGTTCGAGATGAGTCCCTGAATGCGTCTAGTGGGGTCTTCATGTAGAATCTCATAAGTGGAATCGTCGGCTAACTGTCTCCTGATTTCCATAAGGTAATCTGCCTTGTCCATTACCACTAATGCGCCGCCCTTATCGGCTGGTTTAATGATAAGGTCTTTGTATTCTTGTAGGGATTTAAGGGCCATATTATCTTCAACCGTTAGGTTGTTGGTATGTCTATACTGTCCTGAAGTATTCTGTTTTAATATGTCTTTAATCATATTCTGGGAGAGGAATATGTAGGTCTCTACTGGGTGTTTATTCCTGGGAGGCATGAACGAGCTTTTGTTCCTAAGTCCTAGTGTGTCGATAGATAATGGATTGGGCGAGTCCGCGAGAACAACGGGTTTGGGATCAGATTCACTGAAGTGTACTTTGAGTCTCAACATCCTGTAAAATCTTTGGAGCTCTTGCTCCAATGTGAATGAACTGAAATTGGATGTAGGGCAAAAGGATAAGCCCTTCTGTAATATATTAGTCTGTGCTGGTGATAAATTGAATGAGGAAATGTTCACTACTAAATTGTTCTCTTTACCTGGGATCTCGTTTGCATGCGTTTGCCTTGATCGCTTTCGTCCACCTGGTGGGCCTCTTCCTCGTCTTCCTCGTCTCCTCTGGTACCCTAAAAAACGGGGTTGTTGTCTGTAGTTCCCGGACCTGTCGCTGTCAGATGAGGAGCCCGGACCGGAGTGGTTAGGATGTCTTGTGTCCCAGGGGTTGAACTGCTGGTTTCGTATCTTCTTTCTTTCCAGGCACGCTGATAAAATTTACGATATCCAGTAAGGGTGAGATATATTTGGTTCCCCTTCCCTCCCCTTTTTCCCTCTTTAGTCAATTTAGCTGGTCCTCATGTTCATCTCTACTGTACATGGGGATCATTAACATGAATACGATTTAATTTTATGGATTTTGCCTTTTTTCCTCCCCCTTTTATATACTCATTTCCGTAACATAGGAGGTTCGTTCATATCAATATAGTCTAACCTTATAAATGTAGGGACAGTTATATGGCATTTTCAATTTTACGTATGTGTCATATATGTATATGTGTTTATACATAATACATTTATTGTTCATTCATTTGATGTTACATGATATGCATGGAGATTTATCGTGCTATACAATACTTTTATGATCAAATAGTTATTTATACGTATTATGATGCATAATAACCACTCTCCATTCTATATATTGTAATTCACTCCATACACGATTATTTCCTTCTCTACCGCCCCCTCATACGTCATAAACGCACATGATAGGAAACCGACGACATCTGGCACACAGGTGGAACGCATATCATTACTTCCGGTCATGTGATTTCCGGATCACGTGCCAGGCATTAGCCGCCAGACGGGAAGCCACGCAGGTGGAACGCATACCGTCACTTCCGGTCACGTGATTTCCGGAGCCCATCGTGCATGATGGGCTCCGATGTGTTCCTGACAGGAATATATTGGCAAAAGTCTCAGCTTTTAATATCTGCTTGTATGACTAGCTAGTATAGTCAGTGGCATATGTGTTTGGTGCATTTTTTTCCGTGATTTATACAATTATATTGTCATCCGCACAATGCTCCGTTTTGTGTAGGATGCCTTTGTGGTGCATGTGGACCACGCCGGCATCCTCCATTGTACGCATTTTTTGCTGGGGATGGTCATTTGCTGCAGTCCACATGTGGTGGGACTATTCCCCCAATGAGAAACATGCTACAGTGTTTGGGGTTTGAGCAGTTCCCCCAGATTTGCACTATATTTCAGTGATTTTGTTTTATATATATTGAATGTGCCTTTACCTGGCATTTAAACATTCTTTTGCACCTGGTAGCCTCCATCACATGGTCTGATATGGGTGTGGCTTACAGTCTTGCTTTGTTCACATTGCATTAGTTGTCCTGCTAGGCGGTTGTGTGGAAGCTTGGCTGTGAGCTGGATTTCATCACCTTCAGACCGTGTTCAGACCATGGTTAGCGTAGTGGTAGAACCCTTGCCATGCTGAGAGACCGTGACGGGGTGCATGATGGGCTCCGATGTGTTCCTGAGAAATATATTGGCAAAAGTCTCAGCTTTTAATATCTGCTTGTATGACTAGCTAGTATAGTCAGTGGCATATGTGTTTGGTGCATTTTTTTCCGTGATTTATACTATCCCAGATTTTGGACTACTATTTCAGGTGTTTTCACCTCAAAAATGGTACCCTCTGGATTTAAAAATACACGTTGTAGACTTGTATTACTATTTTTGCACCTTACACCACACTTGAACTGTCAGGAGTCCCAGATTTTGGACTACATCTTCAGGTGTTTTCTCTCAGTGATTTAAAATGGTACCCTCTGGTTCCACCCCACACCAACTCTTAAATTGTCTGGAGGTGCCCTGTCCCAGATTTCACTCAGAGATTTAAAATGGTAGCCTCTGGATTGTAAAACATGTGTTGCTAACTTTTATTGCAATTAATCCCCCCCTTCCCCCACCAACACTCGAACTGTGCAGGAGGGTAGTTTGATTTCTGTGTACAGTGTAATTTATGTTCAATTTCACTGCTACAAAAATGTTATTTGCTTTTGCTACAATGCGACATGTTTAAAAAATACGTGTTTAGCATGGACAGATATGATGCACTGCGGCATACTGTTAATGTACTGGAAATAACCTGGCAACAATAGAAACCTCAGGAGTGGGGAAAAAACATGTCTTTCTGTTGAAATAATAAAAAGGTTACTTTAAGTGGCTGCTATTGAGGTTCTGCAGCAGTTACAGCTGTATTATAAGGTAGTAGCTGCAGCTGGAAGGCACTGCTTGTGTCAGGCAAAACCAGCCTCAGCCCCTCATTCCAAGGCTGAAAGATTTCCCTGCCCACCCCATTCTACACAATTAGTCTTCTTTCTAGTATTTTCCTTCACTGTCCCTGACACTAGAATAGAAGCTTGATTGTGACTATACACTCTCCCGAAGATCGTTTTCTGCCAGCTATGGGCGTCCTCATTCACAGCTCAATACAGAATGATGTCCTAGTCATTCTGGAAAGGCACCTCCCTGCCTGCTGCCCCACTGATTGGCTCAGGTCTTGCCCTGATTGATCTCTGAGCCAATCAGGGCAAGCCCCCCCCCCCCCCCCACTTCCTCTTAGATCAGGTGAACATTCTTCTTGTTCCTCCCTCATGGTTTTTCCTACCGACATGTGCATTATAATGATGCTATGTGCTGTTTTACTGGATTCATCTGTAGCGAACCTGAAAAGCTTCAGGTTCATTTTGCAAAATTTTGGGAAAGTTAGTAACAAACCCAGTTCGTTACGAACTGGTTTGCTCATCTCTACATTAGACAAAACATCTCAATGATGCATTTTAACTCCTGAATCCTGATGCAAGTTGTAAGGGGAACACCCAAATGGCAGCGAAAATGCCCTCAGTCCTGGCAAAGCTCTAGGCTCTCTGGACCCTCTTTTGTCTGGGCAGTATCATTGCATATACATTGCCGATATTTATCTCTTTCTTATTTTTTACTTATAACCTCTTTTACTATTCTTGTAAATCTCTTAGAGCTGTATTACATTAAAAGATTTAGCAGATGATTGTTGGGTAGGAAGCATTCCTTCCCGACAATCTCCTGCTCATTAGTGGGGAAGACCTCTGCTATTATATGCAGCGATCTCCTCCACAGTATGGGGAGGAATGATCACTAATGCCATCGCTTGTCCCCATACTGACTCTTGTTTGCCGGAAGCAGATCATGATTAGACAGCACGATCTGCTGGTGACAATGATTTTTAAGCATACTTAAAAAATCGCAATTGCCTGACGAATAAGCATTTGCTTGTCCATGGGGTAATTGCCGGCACTTTTAGGGATGTATTACACAACCAGATAATGGTTAATGAGCGTTACTACGAACGTCGTTAGTGATGATCTGTCCGATTGGCAGGTCTAATATACTCAATAAACTCTTCACTTAAAACTTTGCTGCCTGTGAGTTAAGAGACTTTTGTTTACAAAAGTGCCGATTTCCTTATCCCTAGTGATTGCAAACAGTAAAGTGCCACCACCAATCCAATGTTTGTCACTAATGAATTCAAAGCTGATAAATGTTTTAGGTTGTAAGACTGCTTTGATCACATGCAGCACATTCTTCCAGTCAGTGCCTCACTTGTAATTTGGATTATTTGCCTGGAGACTCCCTTTACGTGTGTAATAGGCCTCTTGCATATTATTTTCAAGGATTTAGACAGATGGTGCACATTATACTATTTCTATTTTATACTGAACTACCTTCAGCCCTTTTTTTTTTTTTTTACTCTTAATCACATAATTAATGGAATATTTCAAGTGTTATTGGCACAGGTTTAAGAATGCATCACATGTTGGGCTATGGCATTTTTCCTGCTGTTTATTTATGTACCTTTTTATGAAAATCCTTTTTTTTTTTATATTTTAAGAGCAATGAAGGCTCAATAGACTGAGGTAATACATGATTTAGGGCCCTTTCACACTTGCGTTCTTTTCTTCCGGCATAGAGTTCCATCGTCGGGGCTCTATGCCGGAAGAATCCTGATCAGTTTTATCCTAATGCATACTGAATGGAGAGAAATCCGTTCAGGATGCATCAGGATGTCTTCAGTTCCGGAACGGAACGTTTTTTGGCCGGAGAAAATACCGCAGCATGCTGCACTTTTTGCTCCGGCCAAAAATCCTGAACACTTGCCGCAAGGCCGGATCTGGAATTAATGCCCATTGAAAGGCATTAATCCGGATCCGGCCTTAAGCTAAACGTCGTTTTGGCGCATTGCCGGATCCGACGTTTAGCTTTTTCTGAATGGTTACCATGGCTGCCAAGACACTAAAGTCCTGGCAGCCATGGTAAAGTGTAGTGGGGAGCGGGGGAGCAGTATACTTACCGTCCGTGCGGCTCCCGGGGCGCTTCAGAGTGACGTCCGGGCGCCCCACGCTCATGGATGACGTGATCGCATGGACACGTCATCCATGCGCATGGGGCGCTCTGACGTCATTCTGGAGCGCCCCGGGAGCCGCACGGACTGTAAGTATACTGCTCCCCCGCTCCCCACTACTACTATGGCAACCAGGACTTTAATAGCGTCCTGGGTGCCATAGTAACACTGAACGCATTTTGAAGACGGATCCGTCTTCAAATGCTTTCAGTTCACTTGCGTTTTTCCGGATCCGGCGTGTAATTCCGGCAAATGGAGTACACGACTGATCCGGACAACGCAAGTGTGAAAGAGCCCTTACATGTTATATGTGCACTTTATGAGCACTATATGAGTACTGTAACGTGCAGGATCTCATAGCCAAGTATTAGTATTCACAAGCAAGTGTGACAAACTATCCAAATAAACAGAAAGGTAAGCTAATTTTATCTGAATGGACATCATCCCATAATTAGTAATGGAAGCACTTCAAGTTATTTAAGTCTGTATTAAAATGCATCATGGCATGCTGTTATGTGTGTCTATATAATTAATCTATATTCACTTTGCATTCACTGTCTCTGACACCACATTTATTACAAGCCAGTATATTGTGGTATTCTTTGCATGTTAAGTGGCAGAGCACTGAGCAGTGCACACTACTTCATAGGCATATCCTCAGCATTAACCTTGCTAGACCTTACTGATACTGAAAATGCTAAAACAATGTAATTCATACACATTATAAATAAAACATTTGATAAAGACAAATAATGATGGTCATATAACTAAATGTAAAATCTTCAGCTAGACACTTATCTTCTTTATGGTATGTGCTCTCTCCTTAAGTAGGACATTAGACCATAGCCAGCTAAGCTAAATCTTTTTCAATTAACATACATTCTATCTTCTGGGAACAGTTTCCATCTTTTTCTTTAATCATAAATGGCTTAACAAAAGCATAAACAATATATCATCAGACCTCACACAACATATCAGACATATAATAGCTAAAAAAAAGTGTTGTACAGAACTGCATGCTTGGATGACTGCCAGTCCATTCTAATACTATAGCTGTTCCTTGTAGAAGCTTGTGTTCATATGTGGCTTCGCTGAAATGGCCCTATGTGTTTAGATTCCATGAAGTGTCCTGGAAAGCAGTTCAAACTAAGAATAACCACAAGCTTGTAGCTGCCAAGTTACTTGTTATTACATAAGTGTAATATAACTTGACAAAAAATGACTGAAACATTTATTAAATTAAAGGGGTTGTGCAATGCATAAATAAAAATGTCTGAAAAGCTAGGAGTGCGTTTGTATACAGGAAAAAACATATTAGTGTTTGAGCCCCATCTGGTCTAGCCTAACACCACCGCTCTGATCCTTGTTGGTCTCCGTTCTCTTTCTGTTCACTTCTGAAAAGTTTTTTTTTTTTATTCGCCAGTAGTCACATATTTAGATGGCAGATGACTGCTGTCTGCAATTGAAAGAAGGTTGTGGGACTTAGAGCAGTGGTGGCACTGGACCAGAGGCAGTTAAATGGGTATGCACTAGGCAACCTCTTTAAACACATATTTTTTTATAACAGCAAACTACATGGTAAGTACATACATTACACACAAAAAGTTAGGGATATTTGGCTTTCTGGTGACATTTATGGAAAATGTAAAAAGTTCACGTTACAGTGATATGAAATCATAAAAGTAGGAGGATGCAATGGTGATTTCCTCATCTCAAACAATTTATTGAAACAATAGCCAACAACAGTGGTGCGTATACAAAAAATTTCAATGTCTCCAAAATGTATCATGTGGCCTTGAGCATCAGTGATAGCTTGACAATGATGTCTCATGCTGTTCACAAGTCGACAAGTCTGTTGAGGCATGGCATCCCACTCTTCTTGAAGAGCAGCCCTCAGGTCATTGAGGTTCTGGAGTACAGAGTTACGAGCCTCTACACAGTGACTCAGCTTGAAGCCTCGCAATGGCAATGTACTGTTGATCAATTGTTAGATGTCGTCTTGGCCTCATAATGTCAAAATATGAATAGCATCATGAGGAGGACTTTTTAAATACCAATTCTAATTGAACCAGGAAATTTATTGGGCGAATCACACGCCTGTTGTGAATTTTGCTATTAAGCTCCGAGTTAGAGAACAGCAAGTTGTGAAAAAAGTACAGAAACATTGAACAGTTGGACATGTGCATTCAAAAGTTTAGAGAAGGTCACATTAAGTTCACCTGTAAAGGTTAGAGTACATTTTAGGTTCATCCTGAAATTTCACCTACAAGCCAAATATCCCTAACTGTTTGTGAGTAGTGTATGTATTAGACTACTCATTTCAGAGGTTCATTCTTTTAAGGTAACCCTTAACTTTCTTTCTCCTAAGTAACTTTGAGAATCAGTTAGTACTAAGTAATAGAATCCAGGTATCGCTGTCATCTGCTAAGTATATATGCCAATTGATGCCACATTTTTTAGTGGGTTGGTTTAATAAAACAATTTGTTGAAGAAAATGGATTCAGCTAACACATACAGTATATGTATATTTTAATTGTGAATAAAATTACATTATTAGCCTGTGCCAGATGACACCCTCAGCTTACAGGTGCTAGCAGCTGCCACCAGGGGCAGATTGGGAATTTAAAGTTGCCCTTGAAAAAAAAACTAAAAGTGGCCCCATGTCATAGGTGGATCTAAATTGACAGAAGTCGGGGCAACACAAGTAGTCAAGACTAAGGAAGGGACAAAACATATTACATACTATAACATGATACTGTAACATGGGGCAAGGGAAATATAGGCATAATGTCTATTTTTATGATTGTATTTCTAATCCATTAATGATTTTTTCACTCAATCAACTGATTCACTGGTGGGGAAACAAGTGATATCCTTTGAGTTAATGAAGCATTTTGGTAATATAAAGGAGCATGCACCCGATCTGTACAAGTTCCATTAGCTGATTACTAGAGATGGCTTTGCGGTTTGCCTGGCAGTCGTTTTGCGGCGAACTTTGCACGTTCGCGATTCGCCTGAACATGCGAACATATGGCGATGTCCGCCGGCGCCATATTCTTTTGCATTGCGCCGAACTTTGACCCATGACACATCCATCAGGTGGGACAGGACAGCCAATTGAGACGTTTCAGCACATGGACACCCCCCCAACGTATAACAGAACCCGATCTGGCAGCCATTTTACATTCTGTGTTTTGCCAGTGTAGGGAGAGGTTACTTTGTGGAACAGGTACAGGCTGTTAGGGACACCAAACGCTATCTAATAGGGCCACAAAAGTCCTTTTAAGGACTGGTATAGGTGTGCTATCGATGGGTGTGACTTACTGAGGGGTGTGATATACTTATAATATACTTTCTAACATAGAAAGTATATTATAGTGCATTTGTATTGTGCAGCAGTTGTGTGAGGTTCTGCTGCGATACTGCAGGTATACAGAGGGAAAAGCGCTATTGGAACAACTATTTGCAACGGGTGTTATATTCCTGTTGCCTCAAAAAAAAACTGATTGAGGGGTGTGATATACCTGCTTCCACAAAATACTGATTGACGGCTGCAATATACCTGTTGCCCCAAATAAACAGGGTGGTGTGATATAACTGTTGTGGCAAAAAAAATAATTGAGGGGTGTGATATACCTGCTTCCACAAAATACTGATTAAGTGGTTCGATATGTCCACATCATCTAATATTTCATCAGGAAAATCCAGCTCCTCCTATCTCTGCATTTGCTGACTTTTCTAGGACATGGAGGCTTTGAAAGATGACTTGGAAGAAGTAAAGCCAGCAAATGATGAGGGTGGTCATCATTAAGACCTGGCCCCCTTAAGTGGTGCAGATTGGATGGTATTGGTTGGCACATTGGCAGTGGACTAATAAAGGCTTCCATCTTATTAATATTGAATTACATGTCTTCATTTATGGCTGTTGTAGCAATAAGTAAATGTAGAAATAAATAAATAAAACTGAAGCAGAATAAGTCTCCCTCCTTGCACTCTCCCTGCAGTCTTTGTGCACTCTTCCTCTCTCTTATTCTTACACTAATTGCGTTCTGCAGTGCTGTCCATAGAGCATGAGCACTTGCCACGTCTCTCCCTATGCCCAGCTCACAGGAAAATGGTGGAAACTATGCTGGATAAGTTTTATATAGGGCTGTGACATCTCAGGGGATGACTATCCGCAGATTGACTGGCTGCACGGCATTATGGGAGATCTTGCATTTCCAGACTTGTCATCTGTACATCTAGTTTCGCTTTGTAACATGTGTAGCCACCATTTTTGGAAACCCTGATTCATTACCACGAAGGACAAGGAAATTCTGATTCATTGCAAATCTAAGTTTTCCTAAACTTCAGACCTAATTCCAATTCGAATGCTTTGTTTCACTCAAGAATACTCTGGACTCATAACAGATAACTAAGCATTTACAGAACTGAAAGGATATACTTCTGGAACAATGCCATAAATGTATGGTGTGAGGATATCACAAGCACAATTGGTTTATCTCACACAGCAAACACTGCAAAAACAATGGCTGAATTGTTATTTAAGTCTTTCTTCCAGTGAAAGATACAACATGCCTTTCAAAAAGCCATCATAAAGCAACTGTAGGTAAAATAAATTATAATTATAGCTCATACACAAAAACAATTTATAAAAAAATTGTGTTTTACGGTGAAAAAGTAGTAAGACATTATAAATATATGAACACCTTTCACTGATTAATGTTATTCCCAGATGCAAATCTCCCAGTCCCTAAGCAACATCAATACCCCTCCCTCCCACACCTCCTCTTGCTCTCTCTCATCATTTGTTCCTATAACAGAATAAGAAGTCTCCAGTCTTCTATATTCTTTTCAACCAATGACCTGCTATAGTGATCCTATTCCCTCACATCTCCTCTAGTCCCTCTCTCCAGCTGTCATAAGTCACAAATTACAATATTTAACCTCTCTCTCTTCTGGCATCTTTTCGTCCTCTTTTAAGCATTCTGTTATAACCACACTACTAAAAGCCATCTGTTACACTGACTTGTGCTGCTAACTACGAACCTGTCTCTAACCTCCGTTTCATCCCTAATCTTCTGGAATGTATGGCCTACCTTCCCCTAATAAGTTACCGCTCTGCTACCTCTCTCCTCGACCACTTACAATCTGGCATTTGCGCTCTACTATCTACAGAAACTGTTCTTATAAAAGTGTCTACTGACCTCCTGACAGCAAAAATGAATGAGAACTACTCTCTACTGATTCTTCTGGATCTCTCTGCTGCAGACTACAAACTCCTCACTATAAACTCTATTGGCTTCACTGCTCTCTACTGATTTTCTTCCTATCTCTCTGGCTGCTATATCAGTATGTCGTTTTCTGGCTATACTTCCCCTTCTCATCCTCTTGATGGTTGGATTCCTCAGGTTTAAGTTCTAGGTTCTCTCCTCTTTTCTCTCTACACAGTTCCTATCAGACAGACTATCAGCAGATTTGGTTTTCAGTACCATCTCTACATCACTCCAGCAGTACTATAAAACACCAGAGATTGTGTGTTCACTGTCTCTAACATCATGTCCTCTATCGGAAATGGAATCTTTCAAAAACTGAACTTCTTGTCTTTATCCCATCTACCAACCTACCTAAACATAATATTTCAATTTCAGTCTGTGGTACTATCATTATTCCTGGCCAGCATGTCCACTTTCTTGGGGTTATGTTTGACTGAGATCATTGGCATGAGCATATCATCTGTACCTCAAAAACATCTCCAGAATCCACCCTTTTTTCATGCCAGAAATGGCCAAAACTCTTATTGCTTTTATTCATTGTTGTCTTGAATACTGCAACTTATCACTAATTCCTCACTAAAATCTCCCTGCTTCAGTCTCTCCTAAATGCAGCAGCCAGGCTCCACTGTCCACCTGTTACACTGATGCCTCTAGCCTATGCCAGTCACTTCACTGGTTGCCCATCCACCACAGAATACAGTTAGAACTTCGATTCAAATGGTGTGCCAAATGTCCCAAAAAGATTTGATTTGATCCGAATAGAATTTTCTAATAATTTTTTTTTTTTCATTTTAACAAATCTCATTAAAAACAGCTACTTACTTCCTGGCTGCTGAGAGCCTGTATAGTAGTGTAGAACACAGTGCATTGCATAAACATGTATAGGGAGTCCGCTGTGCTAGTGAAACAGTACTGTGAGTCAGTATGACACGGAGATTACAGGTGTCACTCTTAGAATCACTTCACACTTCATTTGGTCAGTTATGGGGCCAAAACTGACCAGATAACTCAAGTGTGAACTCAACCTTACAGGTCAATATTAGCGTCAGGTATAAATAACCGTGCAGTGACCCAAGATTCTACTATAGAGTCAAAGAGCGCACTCCTTTTACACCGTCGTCAGCTGATTCCACATAGATTTCTACAGAACCTGTTCTGTTACACGCTGAGACAGGTAGTGTCCACCTGACAGAGTGGAGAGGGTGCCAGCAGTAAGTTTGTGTTGACGTCACTGTTTATTTTGCGCTTCTTCTGATCCGTCATAAGAACAACCCCCCAAAAAATTGATTCTGTCTATTGAGAATCCTCACATGGTCAGCATTTGGTCAGTAATCCATCAGTATTGCTAAAGGCTTCCAAATCATGAGCCAATCCTGATACAAAATAGGTACTATGTGATACAGACAAGGTCCATTGTGTTTATCATTTTTCCGTCCTTCTGACAGATCAGTAGAACGGTAAAATAAATGGTGATGTCAACAAGGCAAAATAGGGACAATAGCGGGCCCATCATATAGTGGGGAGGGTGGCAACTGCATGAGGGGTCCACACAATGGCCCAAGGATAGAGTGGTGAGGTGGCAACCACATGAGGAGTCAACACAGTGGTCCAGTCACAGAGGGATGAAGGTGGAAACAGTATAAGGAGTCAACACAGTGGCCCAGCGACAGAGTGCTGAGGTAGCACCAGCATAAGGAGGCAACACAGTGGCCCAGTCACAGAGTGGTGAGGTGGGGGGGGAAACAGTGAGAGTAACAGCACAATATGGTGGGTGGCAGTAGAAGCACATGGCAGCAAGTGTGTGGCATCATGGAGAAAGGCAGCATCCAAATAGTGGCTGAAGCAGGTGGCCAGAAGAAACGGGTCTCGTTTGACAAAGTTTAGGTGTGACACTCAGAATGATCTAGTCTGATGCATCAGGCACTGGCGTGTGGAAATCCAGGATGATACACACCTGATTCATCTTCACAAAGGTCATTCTCTCCACATTTTGGGTGGAAAGGCGAGTTCTCTTGGAGGTAACTATGCCCCCAGCCGCAATAAGCATCCACTCTGATGTCACACTACTGGCCGGGCAGGAAAGCTTGTCCAGGGCAAACTCGGCCAGTTGCGGCCACAAATCAAGTTTGGCTGCCCAGTAGTCCAGGGGATCTTGGATATGGGATGGCAGGGTGCAGTCCAAGTATGCCACCAATTTCTGGTTCGAGTTCTGCTCCATGTCTAGCTGCTGCTGGTGGGTGGTTTCTTCACTAGCCAGCTGAAGAAAAGTACTCAGAGACTCCAGACTTAAGTTGCTGCTGATGGAGCTGGTACTGCTCTTGCCCCCCCACCCCCCTTCCTGCAGCCATGGCAGCGAACGTGAGCAGAGAAGGCTCCCTGGTCAGACCTTCATGAGGAGGGGCGATGGCGCACACACAGTAGACAGCGGCCAACTGACTACATAGGATATCTCGATAGTAGTTCAGTTTGTCCTCCCTCTCAGTGGCTGTAAAAAAGGCCCCCATTTCAGAGTGGTAGCGAGGGTATAACATGGTGGAGAGCCAGTAGTCATCCTTCTGCCAAATGGTGACAATTTGGCTGTCACTACACAAGCAAGTGAGCATGCATCGGGCCATTTGCGCAAGGGACTCCCTGCATCCATCTCCACTGCATACTGCCCCGGTGTTTTTGGGTCATCTGCCTGGTCTTCCTCATTGCCCTGTAGCTCCTCCAGCTGCTCCTGCTCCTCCTCTCCTGTCACCTTTGTAGAAAAACCACCCATTTCTGTATATATTGCTTGTTTGTGAATATCCTCCTCCTCCTCCTCCTCCAGTTCAGCCCCCACAGGGCTCAGGTGGCCGTGAGATATGGCCAACACATCTCCTGTTCTCTGGCCATCCAGATTTAGCTGCATCTGTTCCAGGACATGAAGCAGTGGAATGACATTTTTCATCCCGTAGTCCTGGCGACTGACAAATAAAGTGGCCCCCGCAAAGGCCTTAAGCAAACGGAAGGTGTCATGCATGAGCTGCCACTGGCGAACGTCAAAGTTACACAGGGGAGTGCTCCTCTCTGCCTGCATCATCAAAAAAGTATTTATGGCCTTCCTCCGCTCATATAGTCGGTCCAACATGTGGAGGGTGGAGTTCAAACAGGTGTAAATGTTACATATCAGCCTATGTTGGGAACGCCATTCTGCCTTTGCAGCTAAATAACAGTGTGCTTTGTAGTGTAAGAGTGGCTGAAAAGTGATGATCGGCATAGGCAATATTAGTTTTCGCAATATTTTGCATAATATTCGCAATAAATTTGCGAAGTCTAGAATTCATGATCTCCAGTCATTATTTTCGTGATTGCGCAAATCGGCAATACATGCAACTTCACATTTTTTTTAGGTCTGAGTAGATATTACTGATTGGTGCACTAAGTATTGTTGTGACATCACAGCACTATGTCTGTAACATGTATGTATGGACAGCAGAGAAACAGTAATTCCTATCTCACTACCTAACACCCTGCACTGGAACCTATCAGCTACACTATATCACTATCTAACCTACACTGACTATATGTATTATATATAGGAGCTAACTAACTATCTAATGTAATTGGATAATGAATAGGATCCAGATGAAAGCACAGAACACAGCTATGACACTGCTCTCTCTTTTATAACTGCAAAAAACAGCAGAAAATGGCTGCTGGGGAGTTTCTTATATAGTAATGGGGTAGGCAAATTTCCTATTGGTTGCTAGGGATATTGCTAAGCTCTGACAAAGATATTGCAGCCTTCTCATTGGCCAACAAGCAAGAAGGGAGGTTACTGATGAAAAAAATTATGAATATATAACACTATATTCTACATCTTCACAAATTCTCGAAGTGCCGATATTCGTGATAAAAAATCGCGATTATGCAGCGTCCCACTCAAGTAACCGTGGGCCCCACAAACGTGTTTTTACCATGTATTAATGTCATGTGATATGCCTGTATTTTGTATTTTATCTCCTGTCATATTCTCCATGTCACAATGTGATTTTACATGCAAATATCCTTTATACAGGCCTAGTCAGGGTGCACTACACTCGATTCTCCACAGGATGGAGCAGTGTCAGTGTGTATAAATAGCTTAGCTCAGACCTAAGTTAGGCTGTGCAGTGCAGTGCAGTCATGTGTCCTGTGCAGTTGTGTGCTGTGCAGAGCAGTTCAATTCCTGGTTGAGATAAATCCAAACCAGTGCAGAGCTCAGGTAAATCCAAGTGAGAGTTCAGTTGAATGCAGTTCTCTCATGAGCCTTCAAGAAAGCAACAGTGATGTAGCTGAATATCTGGAGGGAGGCCCCTTCCTAGCCTCTCTACTCTGTCCCTGTCGGTTCCATAGCCGAGGGTTAAGGCCTGCAAGAACTCTTCCTAGAGGTGAGCAATCCACTCCTATAGATTGCTCTTCCAGGGTGACCAATGTCTGAACTATATACAGCCGAGTATTTAAGGAATTATCACGTTTATGCAAGACAAAGGATTAGCAAGATAGTCATAACCTGAGGACTTATTAAGCACCTTTGTAGTAGGTGTAGGAGATAGCTTGGAGCATCTACATCTCCAGTTTAAATCCTGAGGACAGACAGGCCAACTGTCAGAACAACATTGGAATAGAAGTTTCAGGATTCAGAAAATCACCTTTTTATTCAAGGATTAGAATCAGGCTGGAGTTGTTACCAGTGTAAGACTTTCATTATTAGCAGCCTAGTCTGAGCAGTAGTTTCTTATGTATTACAAGAGCCTGTACTTCATTGAGGATTTGCCTTTCCCTTTCCCCATATATATGGGAGATTGTGCTTAATGCCGGATTGTATCAAGAGACTGTTTAATGCCTATGGATGTATTGTAATCAAGAGTCATCATCAGTAAAGTGCCCTGTGGAGTTTCACCCTGTTTGCCTCAGACTCAGTTCCGCTATTAACACTATAGTAAATGGTTGTACCTCCATCCAAAAGGTACTGGCGTCACGATTACAAGGGACATTGCCACTGCACATTAATACAGACCACCAAGGGCACCTCAAACCAACATCTAGCCAGTGTCCCTTACACCAGAGTGTGCCCCAGAGAATCCTTGTGCCATTCTCCTTTTCACTTATGCAAGCCTGCCCAGGGAAGACATAACTGTGAGTAACCAGAACTGTATTTACCTCGGCCCACCTATTGCTCACACCGTGACCTCACATATAATTCCCCTGCAAGGTCTGGCATGCCACAATTAGAATATTCGCATTCAAAACTATGGCTGAAGTGCATGCACAGTTTCCTGGCCATTTTCAGGATGTCTTGCAGATGGTTGGAAGACTTCAGGAACCGCTTTACAACCAGATTAACCACGTGTGCCATGCAGGGGGCATGGCTCAGCCCTCCTTGATGCAGTGCCAATGCGATGTTCTTCCCATTGTTGATGACCATGGTTCAGATTTTCAGTTGGTGAGGAGACAGAATTTGATTTCTTAATTGAGGATCCAGGGCAGTTCCTCTCTTGTGTGACTCCGTTCGCCTAGGCAAACTAGGTGCAGAACATCATGACACCACTGTGCTCTGCACATGTGGTATGCTGGAGGAGCACTCTGAATTGTGGCTGTAGTGGAGGCTAAGGACAAGGTGGAAGATGAGGAGGTAGCAGAGGACATTGGCGCACAGGACCCACAGCTTGAGAACAAGGAGGCGGTAGTGATGTCACCTAGCGAAGTTGCTGGTGTGGCTGGGCAACAACCACCATATATCGTCCTTGACCGTAGTTACAGCTCCACACGTCGGCACTGCCGTGAACTTTAGCAGACACCGACAGGCTCAAGGACTGACTCCCATTCTGTTCAACATACGTATGCAGGGCTGGTACTGCCTTTTTGGAGTGGTAGTGATGGCTTTGGACGCTCTACCTTGGCTCGACACAAGCCATCAGTTCTCTGAAAGGTGCAGAGTCCACCACATAAAAAGGGAGGGACTGTAGTACCAGCAACTTGGCCAGGAGCACATTCAGCTTTTGTGCCATTGGATTGCACGCATACTGTTGTCATTTTGTGCACGAGTTGGCTGACACCTCACTGCAATTAGCTCTTGGAGATGTCATTAGTCTAGGGGTTCACATACTTTTTCCACCTGCACTGTGAATGTTTACATGGTGTGTTCAATGGCAACATTTAATTCTTTGTGTGTTATTAGTTTAAGCAGATTGTGATTGTCTATTGTTGTGACTTAGATGAAGATCAGATCCCATTTTATGACCAATTTGTGCAGAAATCCATATAATTCCAAAGGGTTCACATACTTTTTCTTGCAACTGTATATCAACTAAATTCCCCCCTTACAATTGGTTGTATCAGACAGCACTTTCCATCCAATCACAGCAGCTAGGATTACTGGAATTACTGTTTTAAAGAATGCAAACAACCTAAAATCTGTAGTAATAGATCTTTTAGTAACCCCAATTAGTGCAGCAAAGTGTAATAGAATAGCTTCTATTACCCGGGGTTTACACTCTCCTATTGTGATGGATAATGCCTCCCTATCCCTTCCCTAGACTATTAATAATCTCTCCCTGAACAACTCAATAGTTTATTTTTTATTTTTATTAAAGTCTTTACTTAAGACTGTCCATAGTGCCTGTAACATCTCTCCCTGCACAAAGTTCACAGTAAAATGGTGGAGACCAGGCATGAGGTTGCTTTTTATAGGACTGGCACATCACAGGGGCTGACTATCTGCTGATTTGCTATCTGCATGGCATTGGGGGTGCTCCCTCGTTCCAGGGCTTCTTACTTTCACTTTGTAACATGTGCAGCCGGCATTTTAGAAAAATTAGTTTACCACAAAGCGCAAGGAAATTCTACTTCGGGACGAATCAAATTTATTCTGAAATTCGGATAGAATTCTACTTCGTCAACTTTGATTCACTCATCTCTACACTACTCACCACAAAGCTCTTTATGGTGCTGCATGCCCCACATTTAATGCATTAGCTTATGCAGCTCCATCTGCTCTACTCTGTTTAGAACAAAGATGGCTGGACCACTTTAGAATTTTTTTTACCTTTTGTCCTCCCCCCCATTTCCTCATAGATTGTGAGTAGGGATGAGCTAACCCGGTGAAGTTCGGGTTCGCAGGGTTCCGCCGAACTTCAGGTCAAAGTTCGGGTTCTGGACCCGAACTTGACCCAAACACCGAACCTGGACCCTATTAAAGTCAGTGGGGACCCAACTTCACTTTTAAATTTTCCATTATAACATTGTTATAATGGAAAATAGCATTCTTAAGACAGAATGCTAAATAAAATGGCCATTAAGAGGTTAAAAATAATAAAAGAAACTCACCTCATCAACTTGATCGTGCAGCCGGTATCCTCTTCTTTCTTCAGGACCTGCGATGACGTCACCGCGCTCACCACGTGGTCCTTCTTTAGGATCTCCCAGTTCTTAAAAATTACCCTACGTAAGGTGTAAAAGAAACAAACGAAAAAGTTCAAAAGTTACAATTGATGGAGAAGGGAGTAGAAGCAGATTTGTCTTTTCTTTCAAGTTTAACCCAATGGCTAAGAACTGGGACATCCTAAAGAAAGATAATTGCTTGGCAGAGCATGTAAATGATAAACCTTTAATAACCTTTAGAAGGAGCCACACTATTATGGATAAAGTAGTAGGAGTCGTTATGTGGGGGAACGCAGAGGCAATTGGCTACAAGAGAGTAGGCCTAAGGGGAATTTTAAGTGTGGTAGTTGCAAATATAATGTCCAAAAGAAGATCCTGAGTTTTGGAGGAATCCAGCATAGGGTAAATGACCTGATTACCTGCAGAAGCACATTTGTAGTTTACCTGCTAGTATGTCCTTGTGGCCGATTTTATAAAGGCAAAACTATCAGATGCCTTTTTGAAAGAGTCAGAGAACATATGAATTCCGTGAGTTCAGGGAAAGGTTGCCCCAGATTCATTGAACATATGAGAGAGACACATGGGGCAGTGTGGAGTCTCTAAGATTCGCAGGTATTGAGATAGCTCCAAGTCCGCCGCAGGGCTGTGATAGACATCGACTCCTCCTACAGAAAGAAGCAAAATGGATCCTGCATGCAGGTGCTTTAGGGCAACTCGGTTTAAACGATAGAAATGATTTAAGTGCTTTCCTGTGAAAGATGCGCCTAGTACTGTTTATAAGTATTGTTTTTAACAATGTCTGTTGTTTTATATTGATTAACCTCTAGGCACGTTAGAGTCATGTGTTTAGAGTCTTGTGTCATGAGACATTTAAGAAACAGCACGGGAGTACGTGCTGACGTTTAGTGGCCTGAGGAAGCGTGTTCTGCGCGAAACAGCCGTCGCCGCTACCATGTGTGTTTGATATACGCGCTGCCCCAGCCTGTATGTACCGGAGCATTTGTATGCTGAATAAAGGAGTATTGTCATCTACAGTGGTGAGTGCCGCCCATTCTATTTTCTCCTTTTTCCTCTATAATGATCTTCTTGTAGGGCTGGAGCACCACTACACTGTGTATGGAAGTGTAGGTGTGGTGGACCCTGGTCTATTGTTAGTGTGATGTACGGGAGCCCTGGCAGTGCCGCCAATCAGTTTTCTTTATGTTGGGATTGAGTTTTTTTTAATTATTTTTAACCCCTCAATGGCCATTTTATTTACCATCTTTGTACATGCACTCTCGGAATAAAGTGCTACGGAATATGGTGGCACAATATAAATATAGATTATTATTATTGTTTCCACTAACATAAAAACATTTTTTTTCAAGTCTAAGATGTCAATAGGCTTCCATTGAGTATATAATATATTATATGCACTCTATTATATGCACTTGCTATGAAAAAGATCAGAAGAATTAAAAACTTATGGATCTCAGAATTTACCTTACATGGTCAATACCCAAGAGCTAAGAACTAAAAGAGCAATCCAGAGAGGTGTGTGCAATAGTTTTCATCTGTGCCAACAACCACTGTGATACACAGTACAAGAGAGCGATCACCTTATGTTCTCTGCATGAAATATATATATATATATATATATATATATATATATATACAGTGGGGGAAATAATTATTTGACCCCTCACTGATTTTGTAAGTTTGTCCAATGACAAAGAAATGAAAAGTCTCAGAACAGTATCATTTCAATGGTAGGTTTATTGTAACAGTGGCAGATAGCACATCAAAAGGAAAATCGAAAAAATAACTTTAAATAAAAGATAGCAACTGATTTGCATTTCATTGAGTGAAATAAGTATTTGAACCCTCTAACAAAAAAAGACTTAATACTTGGTGGAAAAACCCTTGTTTGCAAGCACAGAGGTCAAACGTTTCTTGTAATTGATGACCAAGTTTGCGCACATTTTAGGAGGAATGTTGGTCCACTCCTCTTTGCAGATCATCTCTAAATCCCTATGGTTTCGAGGCTGTCTCTGTGCAACTCTGAGCTTGAGCTCCCTCCATAGGTTTTCGATTGGATTAAGGTCCGGAGACTGACTAGGCCACTCCATGACCTTAATGTGCTTCTTCTTGAGCCACTCCTTTGTTGCCTTTGCTGTATGTTTTGGGTCATTGTCGTGCTGGAACACCCATCCACGACCCATTTTCAGTTTCCTGGCAGAGGGAAGGAGGTTGTCGCTCAGGATTTCACGATACATGGCTCCGTCCATTTTCCCGTTTATGCGAATAAGTTGTCCTGTGCCCTTAGCAGAAAAACACCCCCAAAGCAAAATGTTTCCACCCCCATGCTTGACGGTGGGGACGGTGTTTTGGGGGTCATAGGCAGCATTTTTCTTCCTCCAAACACAGCGAGTTGAGTTAATGCCAAAGAGCTCTATTTTGGTCTCATCAGACCACAGCACCTTCTCCCAGTCACTCTCTGAATCATTCAGGTGTTCATTGGCAAACTTCAGACGGGCCTGCACATGTGCCTTCCTGAGCAGGGGGACCTTGCGAGCCCTGCAGGATTTTAATCCATTGCGGTGTAATGTGTTTCCAATGGTTTTCTTGGTGACTGTGGTCCCTGCTAATTTGAGGTCATTAACTAACTCCTCCCGTGTAGTTCTAGGATGCTTTTTCACCTTTCTCAGAACCATTGACACCCCACGAGGTGAGATCTTGCGTGGAGCCCCAGAGCGAGGTCGATTGATGGTCATTTTGTGCTCCTTCCATTTTCGAACAATCGCACCAACAGTTGTCACCTTCTCTCCCAGCTTCTTGCTAATGGTTTTGTAGCCCATTCCAGCCTTGTGCAGGTCTACAATTTTGTCTCTGACATCCTTGGACAGCTCTTTGGTCTTTCCCATGTTGGAGAGTTTGGAGTCTGCTTGATTGATTGATTCTGTGGACAGGTGTCTTTTATACAGGTGACTAGTTAAGACAGGTGTCCTTAATGAGGGTGACTAATTGAGTAGAAGTGTCTAACCACTCTGTGGGAGCCAGAACTCTTAATGGTTGGTAGGGGTTCAAATACTTATTTCACTCAATGAAATGCAAATCAGTTGCTATCTTTTATTTAAAGTTATTTTTTCGATTTTCCTTTTGATGTGCTATCTGCCACTGTTACAATAAACCTACCATTGAAATGATACTGTTCTGAGACTTTTCATTTCTTTGTCATTGGACAAACTTACAAAATCAGTGAGGGGTCAAATAATTATTTCCCCCACTGTATACAGTATATAGTTATTCCTTCAAGCTTTTTCTCTGTTTGTTTTAAAATCCATGGATGTACTTGACATTGCTAAGTCAATGAAATCAGATTTCTATCTCTTTAAAAACCTAAACACTGTATCCTATCTCCCTTAATCTTCTTTGCTTTTGGCAAAACAAGTCCAAGGCGATTATCTCTTCTCATAACTTGTACCTGACAAACAACCTCTCATTTTAAATGCTGCAGACTGCATCCCTTTTTTAATTTCCTCCAGCATTCAGGAAATCATTAGAGTGGCATATTATTGCTACTATCTTATAGAGGAAATGCTTACAATCCCTGGATTTACAACTCCTTGGTGACCCACTGTAGACCAGTGTGTATGTATACTACATACTACATCTATCAGAAAGCAACTGAAAAACAGTTTCTGGAACACAACTGATATATAGTACAAAATATGCTAAGTGTGTTTTTATGTGTTCTGTTCAGGCATAATTTGACAAAAAAAATTCACAGATCTCTCAATATAAAAAGTACTTTTCAGATAATACCTTGTCCAGTTCAGGAGTAAATCTTGGATAAAGGTACAGGGGTGTACCCACAATGCATGTTTTCAATGCATTTGCTAAATATTAGTTTGTGGCTAAACTGATTTCCACTTTCAGGTTTAATTCAAGGGGTTGTACAAAAATATCTTGCAAAACATTTAGGAATTGCAACCATTTTTCTACAAAGCCTCCTCATTTCAGTGGCTCAACAGTGATTGGACAAATTAACATTACCATAAATAAAATGTTCATTTTGAATACTTTATAGAGAATCCTTTGCAGACAATGACTGGTGATGCTCATGGGTTCCAAACTTCAGGCAAACGCTGGGTTTCCTCCTTGTTTGTGGGTCTTTCTGTCTTAAGTTTTGTCTTAAGCAAGTAAAATACATGCTTGTTTGGGTTGAGATCTGGTGATTGACTCGGCCATTGCAGAATATTTCACTTCTTTGCCGTAAAAACTCCGGGGTTGCTGTCGCAGTATGTTTTGGATCATTGTCCATCTGTACTGTGAACCGCTGTCCAATCAACTTTGCTGCATTTGGTTGAATCTGAGCAGAAAGCATATCCCTATTCACTTCATAATTCATCCATCTGCTTCTGTCTTCAGTCACATCATCAATAAACACTAGTTACCCAATGCCATCAGAAGCCATGCATGTGCATGCCATCACACTACCTCCACCATGTTTTTTACAAAGGATGTTGTGTGCTTCGGATCATGAGCCATTCCAAGCCTTTTTCATACTTTCTTCTTCCTATCATTCTGATAGAGGTTGATTGTACTGTAGTTTCATCTGCCCAAAGAATAAAGTTCCAGAAATGGGCTGGCTTCTTTAAGGCCTCTTTCACACGAGCGTCCTGTTTTTTGGCCGGATGCGTTCAGGGTGCGCTCAGGGAAAATCGTGCGATTTTGCTTGCAAGTGCTTCAGTTTTGTATACGATTGTGTCGCGTTGTTGCGTTTTTCATGCGCGTGTGACATGCGGATGTCATGCGTTTTTCACGCGCTTGAAACAAACCTGAACTATTCTCTTTATTCACCTTTTTAATACCAACAGATATATAAACCCCCAGCATACATTATTTGAATGAAATGTCCTAATTTTTTTTTAATTGCTTGTGTTGTTTTTTTTTTATATGCTCAATATGTAATATTTTTATACATGTATGTGAAATATGCAAAAATACTTCATTACTATAAGTGTAAAATGTAAGCAATATTAAAAGCATGTCAGTATAAAAATCATAATGAATAAAGTTGTACTTGGCCTCATTAAAAAGTATGATGACATGTGTCATGCGCCAAAACTCCATCTATATTGTCTATACCAGTGATGGAGAAGTTTATGGTATATTGGTACACCATTGACTTTTGCCAGGGTGCGGGTGACCATCTAGAGGGCTATGAGTGGTGCTTCTGGCACCCGTGTCATAGGTTCTCCATCACTGGTCTATACTATCTTGTGCCTATGTACCTAAAATTGAATATAATTTGTATATGAAGATATGTTTTATCAAATCCAAAATGTGCAATCAATGTTAATGTTATTTGGTTTGCATCTATTTATATTTTTGCGTGTAAATGATTTAAAAATATTTTTTATATAGTTACGTGTATGTAGTTTATATTAATTATTAGTAAAATAGTACAATTATTAAAGTGCTATATCTGTGTGTGTGATCCTAAATTTTAATATTTAATGTGTTTAATAAAGAGAGAAAACAATAAATTTGGTGAAAATAAAACTCAGTTTATTTTAACAACAGTTTTTTGTTTTTGGTTGCATATTGAAAACATTTTAAAACGTAAAAGAGAAAAACAATAAAGTCTTTACAAATTGAGAAATCGGCTAGGTGAAAAAGGGGGAGGCAGAAATTGTTGCCCATGGTAGGTTGGTTGGACAAGTGCTCCAGATAGCTGAGAGGGGCCAGCTACTGTGGATGATGGGCCAGGCTCCCCATATGAGCGATTTAGGGGCCCATGATTGTGCCTATTTTGTGTCATTTGTTGGGGCACCTGTGGACCCTGAATGTGGCGGGGACTAGACATGTAGACATTGCTGCGCCAACTTTCTAGCGGGGCACAGCGGAGTCTGGGGGTTGAGAGCTGGTGGAGGTGGTCAGCCCTTCACCACTTTGTTCAGGACCTTCACATGCCGGAGGCTCCTCATTGCATGTCCTGGAGTCTTCAGCATTACTGTGTTCAGGCTCCTCCTCAAGGTTGGCCTCCATTCTTTAAAAAAAAAAAATATGTCAATTAATATATGACCATACCAATATGTACCCAAATAAAAATTATAATATTACTAGCATCAGCTAATTACTTTGGCAAAATAACACTGGTTTAAACAGGACCGATCAACACTCGGAACATGTGTTCTTTCAGTACTTCATGTATTACCCATTTAGTAGCATATCTGGAACTTCTATTGTGAAATGTTCAATGTTGTGCCATTCCTTTATTATGTGAAAAATAGAAGTTATGAATGAATTGCTATTATCATTGGGGTTGTGTACATGCACACCTAAACATGGCAGCACTGATTGGATAGAATGAGTGTGTGTAGATACACCACCACTACTTGGTAACACCCCTCTGTACCCTTTAATAATTATTGAAGTGTAAAATAGCCATTAAAAGGGGTTCTGCTGTTATTTCAAACTGATTATCTATCCTTTGTATAGATCATCACCATCTGATCTGCGGGGGTCCAACACTCAGAACCACCTCCGATCAGATGCTGAGGATCTATACAAAAGATAGATCATCATTTATAAAAAAAACTGCAGAAACCATTTATTTATAACTTCTAGAAGGAATAATATAGCAAGGACACTACATAAAAGAGATATAAGAATATATGCTCAAGAATTTTGATGACATGGGGAACACAAAAAGCTAATTTAAACGCCAGGTCAGGAGTACTGACAGGTCATGTTTAATGAAGCAACATATTACATATTTGGTCATGCAGCTACATTATGGAACTTAGAAGTGCTATAGATGGCCTTTGCAAATAATCCAATTCCACTTGCAATATTTTCGGATTGCTTGATAGGGCCAACTATGACATTTCTAATTCACACATTGGTACAAATTACATTACCCACATAGTACACATACAGTGTGTACTGATAAACAGGTTGTCATCATTGGTTATAATTTACTTACGGATGCTGCTCTATTAATGGCCGCAGGAACATCAGTTGGTCGTTATACCGGTATGGCCTTTTCCTCGAAGTGCCGGAGCCACTGCATCCTTGCAGAATTCCCTTACGGAATTGGTCCCGGCAGCTCCTCCAGCGACTCTTTACTTCAGAAACTTGTAATAAAAATGGAAATAAAAAAAAAATTAGCACAAAATAACAAATTACAGAGGATACCGTATGCCATGTGCTATGCTAAAAGGGAGGACAGATATAATCACACATGTATACATTGTCCAGTTTTTACTTACCAAGCCTCTCCCGTCTGTGGGCATTCCTACTGTCCCAAACTGTGGAAAACATTTCTTTTGCAATTTCTGTCCAAGCTTCTTCTTTCTTGGAACGGTCAAGGTATTCGTCACACCTACTATCCCAAATACATGGCCACTCCTTCACCATGCTGATTAATTTGGGGACATCCATATCTTTTGGGGCCTTTGGCATCTTTACTTTGGCTCCGCAAGAGAAGTCTCACAAGTAAATACCTCTCCCCTGCAGTGCCTGCAGACTGACACCTTTGAAGTTCACTTCCTGTCTTTCAAATCCATTCCCTGTTGCTAAGTTACTTGCGTGTACAACGCAACGCAACGCAACAATCTGGATGCAATGCGTTTTTCACTGAAGCCCCATTCACTTCTATGGGGCCTGCGTTGCGTGAAAAACGCAGAATATAGAGCATGCTGCGATTTTCACGCAACGCACAAGTGATGCGTGAAAATCACCGCTCATGTGCACGGCCCCATAGAAATGAATGGGTCAGGATTCAGTGCGGGTGCAATGCGTTCACCTCCCGCATCGCACCCGCGTGGAATACTCGCCCGTGTGAAAGGGGCCTAACTGTTTTTGGCAAAGTCTAATCTGACCTTTCTGTTAGTGGATGTCCAGGCCTTTTTGAGTTTCTGAGCTCACCAGTATGCTCTTTTTTTTACCAGAATGTCCCAAACTGTTTTGTCAGATGATTTTATGTGAAATTCATAATGAATGCAATTCATTTTAATTGGCATCACATGCTTCCTGTCGGTGGGGTATTTAAAGCTAGGCACAGTTGCCTGTGATTGGTCTTCATACCTCACTCATTTGGTTTCACTGCTGCTTTGTTTTGACTTTGCCTTTTGTTTGTTGACTTTGCTGCTGACGTTACCTCCTAGTATTTCGCCTGACTATTTCACTTTGTCCTTGTCTACAGCTCTGTCTTTGACGTGATCTTCTGATTTAGACTTTTTTTTACATTTGGCTCTGTGTTTTTCTGTTTACCCCTCTTTGGTCCGGTTCACTTTGTCAGGAGAGAGACCCTTGACTAATTGGGACAGCCATTTAGGGTGCATTGTACAAGTAGGTAGAAACAGTGGCTTGGATGAAGACTAGGGAAACTAGGGAGTGCACTGTTTCCTACCTACATTATAACAGCAAACATTTTACTGAAAAAACTGCATTATTACTATTACAAATAGTCAATGCCTGAAAAATACTTCTGTTTATCACTGTAAGGCCTCATGCACACGACAGTGTTTTTTAACTGTCAGTGATTTGGCTTCAGTGGTCCGTGTCCGATTTTGCTTCAGTTGTGTTTCCTTGTGTCTTCCTTTTTTTTTGTCTGACAGGGAAAAAAAAAGGAAGGTTAATGAAAATTGTCATTCAACAAAAACAAAACACTGACAAGAACGTCCCGAGCTTGAGACAAAAGTCACAATTTACCAGTGGAAATATCACAAGTATGCTTCAAAAGTCCCAAGTGTGGTCTGGACAGGGGTGGCTGAAATGGCATATTTCCATTTTAAAAAGTCTCATTTTCGTGCTATTGGTGTTAAAATATCGCAAATCAAGAAAAATAGGTGGATAATCAAGTTGATATTTAAAAAAGTCACATTTTACAAGCGGTGTGCGCCTTTTAATATATGAGGTGAAACAAATCACCACTTTTTATTTGCAACGTTAGTATTTTATGGTGCAAATTACGACATATTGATAAATGTCCCCCATTATGTCTAGCCTCAAAAAATTGTTTTCATAGTGACATTTTTTCTGGCTAGTCTTTTGTATAGACATATCGCTAAGTTCAGTTTTCTCCACATACAGCCTAATTGATGACATCTTAACTGCGCGTGATGTCTGGCTGACATACACCTTTCCACATGGACACTTCAACAAATAAATTACTTTTTACTCTCACAGGTAAAAAAAAAAAAAACTTTGATGTTAATCTGAAATCCCTGAGTGGGATAACAGATATACTAATCTCCTCTGATAATCCCACTACAATTTACAGAGGACAGATATGGAAAGGTGCCCTTTTTTAATGTCTTCAAACATTGCTGTCATGGCATGTGGAAAGGTACAATGTCAGCTCTAATCAACTGATTCGCCAATTACTTCCCTTTATGTTACACAAAACGTGGTTTATCATTAACAAGCTATCAAAACTTGGGGTCTTGTTGGAGCAAACCCCAATGTTTAATTTTTCTTAATTAAATCAGAATGGGCATCATATGTCGATATAAATAGTAGCTTTTCATCACTCATGTACCTTCTGTTCCTTTGGAGGCAATCAAATTCTCTCTATCCATATGGGATACCTCCATCTCAACTTTTTTCACCACCTGTTTTTGGCTACAAACTTGTCAACCATCTTCTCCATGTTCCTCAGATAGTGACTCTTCTCACTACATATCCTTCTAGTGCGAATCATCTGACTTTTGGAAATACCTTTAAAAGTCTGAGGGACAAAAAAAAATGAATCTTTTGTTATTTCTATGTATGGGCTTGGAGAGTATTGTGGTCAACTACTTCTGGCCATTCCTTAAATTAATATTTCTACATCTAAAAAATGAATTAGATTTTTTTCCTTGGTTAAAGAAAATTACAATATTGTTGCCCATTTAGATACTGTACACATGTAATAAGGGCAAACTCTTCACAATAGGAAGATATCATCCACATAACCACAAAGCAATGTGGGAGGCAAGCAGATCACAAAGGAGGACTCAAATGCAGAAACGAAAATATTAGCAAAACTTGGAGTGGTGGAAGACCCTATCAAAGTCTCCTGCAGCTGCAAGTATAACTCAGACCCAAACTGGAAATCATTTTTGGTCAATAATAAATCTAGCAAAGTCATAAGCAAGCCAATACTTTAACTGGATAAACGACAATCCACACATGATTGTTCACGGACTGCAGTCGTCCCTTCCCTGTGAGAAATATTAGTGTATAAGCAATTGATGTCTAAAGGACATAAAAAGGTGACATCTGTCATGTCGTGGACAATCCTACATAAGAAATCATCCATATCTTTAAGGCAATTGGGCAATCTTTTGACAGTCTCCTGAAGCTAACTATCAACAAAAATTGCTACTGGCTTGAATAGAGAATTAACTCCTGAGACGATAGGATGTCCCGGGATGGGAAAGTCTATACTTTAGTGTACTTTAAGTAATAGATACAGGACAGGAACCCTTGGCGATTGGCTTACCACGTGTCACGAGGGTATCAAGAGCCACGTCTGACTCCGTTATACCCGGGGTCAGGAAGTCGCAGCGGGTGGCTGCGCGCTCTATATCTAAAGATCACATTGTTTTTTAGTGATTGTTTTCTGTGTTTGCCTTGCTATCCTTTTTGTCTCTCTCAGGGATCCGTAGCTTCTCCTCCTCAGCTGTTTCTTGTCTGCCACTCCCTACCTCCTTATATTCTCCCCTCACACTTCTCTAGTTGCCAGTTATAGAGCTTCCTGCCTGGACATCTATACTGACCCACTGGAGTAGTAAATCCTGCTTGTCGTTCCTGTGTGCTACCCTCCGGATCCCTGTTGGGCTTATTGTTGTCTCCTGTTGTCGCCCACCTGGGAATATATGTTGAGTCTGTGTTGTCTGTCCTCCCCTTGGTGTTTTCCCTTAGAGTTAGTGGTGCGGACTAGTGTTCCCATCGCCCTGTTCACTACCTAGGGCTCAGCTCAGGGAAAGCCAGGGCTTTAGGCACGTGATCGGCGTACGGGTGAGGAACCCGTCTAGGGACGTCAGGGCAGCCAGGTGCCAGCCGCCAGGTGAGTCAGGGGTCACCATCTTCCCTCTCACTTGGGCAGGGCCTTCCTCGTTCCCTCCCTCTGTGTCACGTATGTGATAGCCACGCCGACCGTGATATTATAACTGGCCGATTTTATAACTGGCCCTTACTTTTTGAGAATTATATAATTTTTTATTTGTTGTTTTTTTTTCTCTCTCTACTTAGAATCCAATATGGATCCTATTGATGCCTTGGCAGAACAGCTTCAAAGCCTGTCTTTGGAGGTGGCAGGATTGAAGGCGTCTGTTCTCCAACAACAGCAGCAAATGCAGCAGACCGCACCCCCAGCGGTTGCTATGGGTAACCAGGCTGTCACTGAACCCAAGGTTGCTCTTCCCGACAGATTTTCTGGGGGAAGGGACAAATTTGCGACGTTCCGTGAGGCCTGCAAATTATATTTTAAGTTGCGCCCTTACTCCTCAGGTCATGAAGAACAGCGGGTAGGGATTGTCATTTCCCTGCTTCAGGGGGATCCGCAATCCTGGGCGTTCTCGTTACCCCCTGGTTCTCAGGCTCTTCGGTCAGTGGAGGGATTTTTTGGGGCTTTGGGTCTCATATATGATGACCCTGACCGAGTCGCCCTGGCTGAGTCGAAGTTACGGAGACTCCTACAGGGAGATCGGTCAGCAGAGGAATATTGCTCAGAGTTCCGTAGGTGGGCTACGGATACTCAGTGGAACGACCCGGCTCTCAGGAGTCAGTTCTGCTCTGGGTTATCTGAAAGGGTTAAGGATGCACTGGCGCTGTATGAGACCCCCCTTTCCCTTGATGCTGTTATGTCCCTCTCTATCAGAATAGATAGACGTCTTAGGGAGAGATCAAAAATTCCGGAGCAATTGGTTACCTCTCCCAAGCAACAGTCAGCCTGTACTGACTTAGATGAGCCTATGCAGCTAGGCGGAACTTCTCGTCAGGTCCGTCCTCCCGAGGTTCGCCGTAGGTAGGGGGGCTTGTTTTTTCTGTGGGGGGAGGGGTCATTTCATTAATGTCTGTCCCTCCTTTCTCAAAAACAAAAGACCGTCGGAAAACTACTAACCCCGGGCTGTGCGGAGGATGTCAGCCGGGGGGTATACGTTTCCTCCATACGAACATCTCAATTTGTGTTACCAGCGGTCATTGTTTTTGGTGTTAAGACGGAGTCTATTTCTGTTTTTCTAGACAGTGGAGCAGGGGTAAACTTGATTGATGCCCATTTTGCCCGCACTATGGGTTTGTCTCTCTGTACGCTGCAGAGACCTATTCCCGTATTCGCTATAGATTCTGCTCCTCTGTCTCAGAGAAACCTCACCCACATTGTTCGTAATTTACACCTTCGGGTAGGGGACCACCATAATGAGTGTCTTTCATGTTACGTTCTGGAGGGCCTTCCCTCTCCGGTGGTATTGGGTCTTCCCTGGTTGATAGCGCACAATCCAGTGGTGGATTGGCAGGCCAGGGAGATATTGGAGTGGAGTGAGCATTGCAGAGAGAATTGCTTAAATAACAATTGCTTAATCGCCTCCATAGCTTCCCTACCTACATTTATTTCGGACTTTGAGGACGTTTTTTCTGAAAAGGGTTGTCAGGAACTACCACCTCATCGTCCTTATGATTGCCCGGTTAACCTGATTCCCGGGGCAAAATTACCCAAGTCCAGGTTGCATAATCTTTCGGGTCCCGAGAGACAAGCCATGAAAGATTATATCTCCGAGAGTCTGGCTAAGGGACACATCAGACCCTCTTCTTCACCCGTGGCTGCAGGGTTTTTCTTTGTTAAAAAGAAAGATGGGGGCCTGAGTCCTTGCTTAGATTTCCGTGAGTTAAACCAGATAACCATCCGTGACCCATACCCTCTTCCTCTCATTCCTGACCTTTTTAATCAGATTGCGGGTGCTAAGTGGTTCTCCAAACTTGATCTTAGGGGGGCCTACAATCTGATTCGTATCAGGGAAGGGGATGAGTGGAAGACAGCTTTTAACACCCCTGAGGGGCATTATGAAAATCTAGTTATGCCTTTCGGTCTGACCAATGCCCCTGCTGTCTTCCAACATTTCGTTAATGATATTTTTAGTCATCTCATCGGCAGGTTTGTAGTCATATACCTAGATGATATCTTAATTTATTCGGCTGATCTGAAAACACATGGGGTGCATGTCAGGCAAGTACTGCAGGTCCTACGGACGAATAAATTATATGCGAAAATTGAAAAATGTGTCTTCGCTGTTCAGGAATTACAGTTCCTGGGATATCTATTATCTGCTTCAGGTTTCCGCATGGATCCTGGGAAGGTCCAGGCAATTTTAGATTGGGATCTTCCTGAGAACCTTAAAGCCCTACAACGGTTTTTGGGTTTCGCAAATTTCTATAGAAAGTTCATTAAAAATTATTCAGTGATCGTTAAACCCCTTACCGACATGACTAGGAAGGGGAGGGATTTTTCCAAATGGTCTGTCGCCGCTAAAGATGCATTTTCCTCCCTAAAGGAGAGGTTTACCTCGGCACCTGTTCTAATTCAACCTGATGTCTCCCAGCCTTTTATTGTCGAGGTAGATGCGTCAGAGGTGGGAGTGGGAGCTGTATTGTCTCAGGGTCCGTCTCCTGGCAAATGGCGTCCTTGCGCTTTCTTTTCCAAGAAATTATCTTCTGCGGAGAAGAATTATGATATTGGAAATAGGGAACTGTTGGCGATTAAACTGGCGCTTGAAGAGTGGCGTCACTTCTTAGAGGGAGCAATCCACCCCGTCACGGTGATTACGGATCACAAGAACCTTCTGTACCTAGAATCGGCTAAACGTCTCACCCCTAGACAAGCTAGGTGGTCGCTATTCTTTACCAGATTTAACTTTGTAATCACCTATCGTCCTGGGGCAAAAAATACCAAGGCAGACGCATTATCTCGTAGTTTCCCTGGAGGGGGTAATGTTTGTGATCCGGTACCTATTTTACAAAGAGGAGTGGTTGTCTCTGCTGTACACTCTGTTCTAGAGGGAAAGGTGTTAGAGGCTCAGGGGGACGCCCCGGCCTCTTGCCCCTCAGAGAAATTGTTTGTACCGTTAAACCTGCGTCTTGAATTATTAAAAGAACATCATAATTCGGCACTAGCTGGACACCCGGGTAGTAAAGCAACCTTGGAGCTTTTATCTCGTCATTTTTGGTTGCCAAGGTTGCGTCAGGATGTAATGGATTTCATGTCTACTTGTTCTACTTGTGCACGCTTGAAAGTCTCTCATACACGTCCAGCAGGGTCTTTATTGCCACTTTTCATCCCCAATTTTGTACTTTCAAAGAGGGGGGGTCTTCTGGGGTTCCCAAAGAGGAAAGGTTTTCTTCATCTCTTTCATCGGTATGGCAGAAGGTGCAAGTTAACTTGAAAAAGATGAGTGGTAAATATAAATGCATGGCCGATAAGAAACGGTCGCCAGGTCCGGACCTAGGAGTGAATGACTATGTGTGGTTGTCTACTAGGAATATTAAGTTGAAGGTTCCTTCTTGGAAACTGGGTCCTAGGTTCATTGGTCCCTATAAAATAGTAGCCGTCATTAACCCTGTGGCTTTTCGCCTGGAGCTACCTCAGACTTTTAAGATCCATAACGTCTTCCATAAATCGTTACTCAAGAAGTATGTTCCACCTCTAGAACCATCGCCGCTGCCACCTCCTCCTGTCATTGTGGCTGGTAATCTGGAGTTTCAAATAGCCAGAATTGTTGATTCTCGTCGGGTCCGCCGCTCTCTTCAGTATCTGGTGCATTGGAGGGATAACGGGCCCAAGGAAAGAATGTGGGTTCCAGCGTCAGAGGTAAACGCCAACAGGTTAATTCAGACTTTCCATGCCTCTCATCCGGAGAGACCTGGTCCTGAGTGTCCGGAGGCCCCTCGTGAAAGGGGGGGTACTGTCACGAGGGTATCAAGAGCCACGTCTGACTCCGTTATACCCGGGGTCAGGAAGTCGCAGCGGGTGGCTGCGCGCTCTATATCCTAAAGATCACATTGTTTTTTAGTGATTGTTTTCTGTGTTTGCCTTGCTATCCTTTTTGTCTCTCTCAGGGATCCGTAGCTTCTCCTCCTCAGCTGTTTCTTGTCTGCCACTCCCAACCTCCTTATATTCTCCCCTCACACTTCTCTAGTTGCCAGTTATAGAGCTTCCTGCCTGGACATCTATACTGACCCACTGGAGTGGTGAATCCTGCTTGTCGTTCCTGTGTGCTACCCTCCGGATCCCTGTTGGGCTTATTGTTGTCTCCTGTTGTCGCCCACCTGGGAATATATGTTGAGTCTGTGTTGTCTGTCCTCCCCTTGGTGTTTTCCCTTAGAGTTAGTGGTGCGGACTAGTGTTCCCATCGCCCTGTTCACTACCTAGGGCTCAGCTCAGGGAAAGCCAGGGCTTTAGGCACGTGATCGGCGTACGGGTGAGGAACCCGTCTAGGGACGTCAGGGCAGCCAGGTGCCAGCCGCCAGGTGAGTCAGGGGTCACCATCTTCCCTCTCACTTGGGCAGGGCCTTCCTCGTTCCCTCCCTCTGTGTCACGTATGTGATAGCCACGCCGACCATGATACCACGGCTTTACTCTGAGACTCGCTTATAATCACCTCAGTATGTCCATCTAGAAGTAATTGATCTAGCTCTTTCTTATAAGGTATTGTGGGGTCTCCTGAACTTTACAATATACTTTTTCGTCTGACAATTGGGCGACAGTTTCCGTTAAATACTGATCTTTGTTCATAATAACAGTAGCCCCACCTTTGTCGGCTTTTTTTCTGCGGCCATCAATAGCTCTCCTCTCTCCAGCAGACCAGATTATGTTGCCCAATGTCAGAATATTTATCCCATTTTTCTAGTACAGAACCTCACATGTCATCCCTTATTGAAATGACTGTAGCATAAAAGAATTAACCTTATGGGACAGTCTCCCACTACTACCAAAATGCATCTTCTCACGTAAATTTCTACAGAAATCTAGAACAAAATCTAATTTATAATTATTAAATGAAGGCACAAAACCTAATCCCTTTTTTATCGCTGAAAGTTTGTCTTTTGTCAAAGCCTTTGAAGAAATATTAATAGCAAGATTACTTACTGTCCATTCGGGTGTTTCTTTATTTTCCTCACTCCTTTCGTTATGGTCCTTGACGTATTGCTTCCTCTGCTTGACGTATCTGTGTCTTCTGTGGATGCGGTGCTTCATAAAAAAAACTTATAATTTATTTTTTACGGATGAAGAATGGAGGGTCAATCAGGGGACTCTCTTTCACTATCCTTCTCTCCAACAGAAGAAGCTGACGTGAAAGCCTGTGGCCATCCTGCTTCCCGGGATTTCCTCCTTTCTTAAACCCAGGTATATACTCTGTTGTGAAGACATTTTTTTTATTTCTCTTGTAAAATACTCAACTTCAATTTATTTATATTAACTTTTAACTGGGACTGAATAAACGTCACATTTTCAATCGTAGAATTGGCTTTAAATGCTTCTTCACAACTTTTTATCTCTTGTTTGCTGTTTAGCACAATTTGTAAATGTTGAATGGTAATACATTAAATGGTCAATACATTAAATACAATGAACTTTTGTTGCATAACGCACGCCATTTATCATGATAGCTTACATTTAAAAAAGTAGTCCTGAAACATTGGGGGTTGCTCCAACAAGACCCCAAGTTTGGACAGCTTTTTAAAGGTAAACCACGTTTTGTGTACTATAAAGGGAAGTCATTGGCGCATCAATTGGCTAGAGCCAACATTGCACCTTGCCACATGCCACGACAGCAATGTTTGAAGACACAAAAAAGGAGCACCTTTCCATGTCTGTTCTGTGTAAACTGGACAGATGTATTCTGCCTTGTATTCTCATGAGTCAGAGAACGTAGGCCCAGGCATGGAATTCAGCCAGTTCCCTCTGGTTTTCCATGCCTTGTTTAATGCATGACAATATCCTGGTAGTCTTAGAAGCAGCTGATTTACATTGTATGCTATTATTTAATCTACCATCTACAAGAACACCCAAATCCTTCTCTATAAGTGACTCTCCCAGTGCATTTTATCAACATTGAACCTCGTTTGCCAAGTTGATGCCCATACTAAAAGTGTCTAAGTCAGCTTGTATTTTATGGACATCTTCCATAGACTGCACAGTACATAGCTTAGTGTCATCTACAAAAACAGAAACAGTGCTATTAACCCCATCCTTTATATCATTAATAAGTAAATTAAGCAATAGGGGACCAGCACTGAGCCTTGGGGTTGATCACTTATAACCCTGGACCATTCTGAATAGGAATCAATGACCACAACCCTCTGGACATGGTCTTTCAGCCAGTTTTCAATCCAATTACAAACTATATTTTACAAGCCTATAGACCTTATTTTACCAATTAAACGTCTATGAGGGACAGTATGAAAAGCCTTTGCCAAATCCAGAAACACTACATCCACAGCCACCTCTCGGTCCAGGCTAGTTCAGGTTAGTCTGACAACTTCTGTCCTTGGTAAACCCATGTTGGTTATAACTTATGATTAGGGATGAGCGAACCCGAACTCCATAGTTCGGGTACCCGGACCTGAACTCAGACTTTTTCACTGAAGTCCGGGTTTGGTGTTCAGGTGATTTTATTACTTTCCATAATAGCATGGTTATATCAGAAAATAATAGCTTTCTTAAGACAGAATAGAAAATAACATGGCCATATAGGGGTTAAAAAAACAACTCAACTCATCCACTTGATCGCGCTGCAGCAGTCTCTTCTATCTTCATTCAGCAGGACCTGCCAAAGGACCTGCGATGTGCGCAATGACTTCACCGTGCTCTACAACGCACTGACAGGTGTGTAACTCACATGAAGCAGTGTGACAATTACTGGATATCCATACTTTTAGAACCTTGCTATCAAAGCAAAATGGGGGAATGTTTTCCTCCAGCTGAAAGGAAGGAAAAATTACATTATTACCAGGAGACACTGTGTATGCAGCTTGCCATGGCTTTCGGTGAGCAGATGCCTGCTGCCAGTGTGTCTGAAAGGGAGGCCACCCCAGGGCCGACGTCAGCACCGACACACCCGGGCAAGTGCCGAGGCCCACTGCTTCTGGGAGGGCCCACTGTGCCCGATCACTCCTGCAGCTGTGTCCTGGTCTTCATTAAACTACCTGTTCTGAATTCTAGGGCAGCTTACCTCAGCAATGCAGACAATTTTTGTGGAGTGCACTGCTGGGCGACACCAGGACTCAGAACTGAGTAGATAGAGTTTTCTACTGGGCTAAAGGACCTTCCTGATGTCATTCGGCCATGTGACCAGTGGGGGAGGAGCCTGAGGAGCAGAGAGCTGTGTTCCTGTAGTGAGAGGAGCCAGGCTGGAGTGTAGTGAGGCTTAGCTGTGTGTGTCTGTCCCTGTGTGTGTGTGTCTGTCCCTGTGTGTGTGTGTGTGTCTGTCTCTGTCTGTCTGTCCTTGTGTTTGTGTGTGTGCTTAAGAGGCATTGCTTAGACTCCATACCACAGTCTCGCCAGTAACTAATGGGTTACAGTTTAGACCACCTTCTGGTACGTGTTGATAATTACCTTTTAAACCCCAGTCCATGTCCCCTCAGTACTGGGAATCAGTGGGAGTCATATTAGAAGGTCACAAAAGGTTGGAGTATAATTAAAGATGGAATTCCCTTTTAATGTCCCCTAAAGGTGGCCACACACATTATATAGAATTTGGTTAACAATCTCACCATCGCACAGGTGTCTGTCCATATGTATGTGTCTGTCCCTCTTCCTGTGTGTATGTGTGTCCCGGTGTGTGTGTCCATCCCTGTGTTGTATCTGTCCCTATGTGTATTTGACCGTCCCAGTGTGTGTTTCTGTCCCTGTGTGTGTCTGTCCCTGTGTGTGACTGTCCCTGTGTGTGTCTGTCTCTGTGTGTGTGTCTGTCCCTGTGTGTGTGTGTCTGTCTCTCTGTGTGTGTGTCTGTCCCTGTGTGTGTGTGTCTGTCCCTGTGTGTGTGTCTGTCTCTCTGTGTGTGTGTCTGTCCCTGTGTGTGTGTATCTGTCCCTGTGTGTGTGTATCTGTCCCTGTGTCTGTGTATCTGTCCCTGTGTGTATTTGACCATCCCTGTGTGTATTTGACCGTCCCTGTGTGTGTATCTGTCCCTGTGTGTGTGTGTCTGTCCCTGTGTGTATTTTACCATCCCAGTGTGTGCCCCCGGGTGTATGTTTCTGACCCTGTGTATGTGTCTCTCCCTGTGTGTCTGTCCCTGTGTGTGTGTGTCTATCCATGTATGTCTGTCCTTGTGTGTGTGTCACCATCACAGTGTTCCTATGTCTTGACGCAGCTGCATCAGGACATTCTGTGCGGGGCAAAAAGAAGATGGAAGAGGAGGCAGCGCCGCCAGCATGGAGTCCGTGGGAGAGGCACAAGGAGGCACACTAAGGATGTAGGTAACACTACCACATTATAAGTGTAACGGGGGTTTGAGGGCGCCCCCTAGTGTCTTTGGGGTCCCTAAACCTAGTTAACTCACTATGCCTGACAGGCGGATCCTGAGCCTCCGCTATCTGGGAACTGGGGTACATGTCTGCGGCAGTGCCTCCACCCAGTGAAACATCCGGGGTAGGGATGTGAGGCTCCACTGGGAACATACTTGGTGCAATGAGACTGACACAGCCTAACTGGAACTAACTTTATATAGTGCGTAACAAATGAAGCAACATACATAGGAAAATACAATAGAGTAACACAGATAACAATGTAATGTGGATGTTTCCTCACCCACCCACCAGCACACCTGCGTCCCACCCCCTTATCTTCGCCCTAATGGCCGTTGGTGCACATAGAAGAGTTGGGGCCCTTATAAGTCCTGCTCCGCAGGGTCACTGAAGCAGCCTGAGCTGTGTAATGTCCGTCACTGGACCTCAGTGTCTTTACTGTGAGTTAGGAGACAGGTGCCCTGTGGTGATGCAGGGAGAGGTTTGACTTACCCTCACAACACCATTTACCAGGCCAGTCCGCAGCAATCTCCTTTCACTGGATTCACCAGACGTCTGGACTCAATGCTTGTCTTTGCCAGCGGTCCCTCTCTCAGCAGGTGTGATCTTGGGTGAAACAAGTTCTCTCAGCAAGGTTTTATCTCTGTGCTGAAGTCTCTCAATGCCAGACACATGTCCTCTCTCTGGCTGAGCAAATCGTAACTCTTAGAAATCTTCCAGGACCTTCCTCTTTAGAGCATTGCAGGAAGTGTCCTTTCAGGACCTGCGATGATGTCACCAACCATGTGACTGATTTCAGCAGGTCATGTGATCAATGCTAAATGTTTTATTAACAGCATACTGAGTCCATCTGCCATCTACTGGGCATTTCAGATAATGCAACCTGTGTAACTTCACAGGGTTACATAAGCACTAGTGTTATCTGTGGTTTTACCTAGGACTGCAGGTAACACTACATCATTTTCTGTACTCAAATAGCCATCACTGTGTTATCTGTGCTGTTACATAGGACTGCAGGGGACATCTACTATATTATCTGTACTCAGAGAGTTATCACTGTGTAAGGGGGCCCACTGAGACTTTGTCGCCCAAGGGCCCACTTGAACCTGGAGCTGGCCCTGGGCCCCCCACAGGGTCACTTACCTCCTATCACAGCAGCAGCTAGTTCAATCTCCTCAATATGATGGAACAGAATGTGGCAAATCAGCAAACGGAGACCTACCACCTCAATGCCCAGACTCAGTCGCAGCTGGCAAACCTGAAAGCAACCGAATCTCAAATGGTTCTCTCTTATCTAATTGGTATTCATACACATTTTTAACAGGATTTTTTAAATATTTTTCTTATAACAAAATACGAATTAATACATACTACGGATTTTTAAGCAACTAGAATCCTTAGTTACCCCTACCAACCCAAAGCCTCCTTACCCAAGAAGAGGAGAGAGTGAGAGATTTTTTTTTATTTTATATGTCTCCACATGATATCTTACGAAGGCTTACACGGGAAGCATTTTGTCATTTATACAAAGATTCATATTAGCATTGGAACTATAAAGAACCGTATATATTCATTCATATTTGATACATTTAGTATTGAGCTCTCAATTTGAATTGCTAAACGTTGTAGGTTTAAGTTCAAAAATGCCCCAAGGATTGTGCTCCATCTACAATCATAATAGACATTTTCTATATATATTTGAGCATTTTAGACAGAAAAAAAAAATAGTGCTGCAATCCTGTTCACACACAGTGGGAGGTCTCAATGACATGTATGATTGATGAAACGGACACCTGCTGTGCTACTGATGTGATACTTCCTGATGTCAAACCTTTTCTGATCATCAGAAATAGCGTACAGGTATGTCTACCCTTACCTTAGCTCAAATTAATGACTTCAATCTTACGAAAACAAAATTATTAAAATAAATATATAAAATTTTGTACCATGGTAGCAAAACCAATGACAGACTACAGATCCTTGAGCCAGAAATACAGCAACATAAAGTATCGGCTAGGCTGGTCTCCATTTTGTGAATATAAATGTGAGCACTTCTAGCGAAATTCAGTGGTTAAAGGTTGCTAATGCAATGTGTTAGGTTCTTAAAGGAGAATTCAGTATAATTTTAATAAAGAACAGGGTCAGATTGGGGTTAAATAATGAATTCAATACTGACCCAAACCAATCTTCCACCTCTTCTGTTTGCTTAGGTCCCCACTCCTCATCCCTTCCTAATCCTAGGAAATCACTGGCTGCAGCAGGTCACCGCTGCAGCCAGCAGTGATTGGCTAAGAAGTATACCGGAAGGAGTAATTTGTACTGACTTTATTATTTTACCCAACTATGGACACATTGTTTATTAAAATCGTGCAGCTGGAATATCCATTTAATGCTTCTCAGTTTTTTACAATGTGTTTTTAAGAATAAATTGCTCTTGCTATGCACCTGAAGGTTTGCATGACTAAAATGTTGCATGAATAGTAAACTGTCAAGACAATTGCTAGTATTGCTTTAATACTACTAAATTATTATTCAATACTAGTGATGATCGAGCATGCTCGGCCGAGTTCCGGTTCGGCTGGAGCATCGCTATGCTCGGCAGATCCGAGCGCTCTGCTGAATACCACATGTACTCGAGCGCCATGCTCGAGTCTCCTCCCCGGACGTTTGTCGCCTTCTAAGCAGCCAATAAACATGCTGGTAAGTATTGCCATCACTGTAATGCCATTAGATATGTTTTCTACTGGCATTACAGTGATTGGCTGGCCGGAACACGTCATCGGGTGCTATATAGCACCCGGTCAATCGGGTTCAGCTCATTGCGAGTCAGGGAGAGCTGCTGTTAGGAAGGGACAGAGCGAGTGTAGAGCGAATTTGATCTCAAACCTTTCAGAGACCCAAAGTCCTTTTAAGGACTATTGTTAGAGGTGGCAGCAAAATTTATTTTGGGGGAATTATTTTTTTGTGTCAGGCGACCGTTAATGACATTAATTTTCTGCATTCTACAAACTCTGCTTGCTGTGACCAGTGAGAAGCAAATCAGCACTGATATCTAGGCCGTGTGCGACGCCTATATTTAATCCAAATTGCAGTTAGTCAGTTTCTGTATTATACAAACTCTGCTTGCTGTGAACAGTGAGAAGCAAATCAGCACTGATATCTAGGCCATGTGTGATGCCTATATTTAATCCAAATTGCAGTTACAGTCAGTTTCTGTAATAAACAAACTCTGCTTGCTGTGACCAGTGAGAAGCAAATCTACACTTATTTCTAGACAGTGTGTGAGGCCTATGTTTAATCCAAATAGCAGTTACAGTCAGTTTCTGTATCGTTCAAACTCTGCTTGCTGTGACCAGTGAAAAGCAAATATACACTTTTTTCTAGACAGTGTGTGAGGCCTATATTTAATTCAGGTGGTCTGTTGGATTGCAGCAGATAATGCTTCCACTGGGTTAAGCACCACCCTGTCTTCCACCAAGTCCAGTCTCAGTAGCCAACAGTCTGGTCAACAACACAATCCTCACCCTGATCATCCTTCCTCCCACCATGTAGAGTCTAGCCAAACAAGCGATCTGGTACTCGGATGTTCCGAGGAGCTATTTTCACCCCCATCACTTAATTTGGCCCTCTCCCAAAGCACTCTTGAAGAGGGACATGAGATCTTGTGACAAGATGATGTGTTTAAGGAGGTGGATGATGACAAGACACAGTTGCCATCAAGTCAACCACAATTACTGTCTGCAGAGGTTGAAGAAGAGGATGATATACCGTTGTCAATCACTGAAGTTGTGTTGGGGTCAGCAAATGAGGAGGATGATCGGAGTGGGGAAGTTGAAGAGGACTTGGTGGACGATGAGGTCACTGACCCAACATGTGAAGACGGAAACGCGAGCGAGGACAGCAGTCCCGAGGGGCAGCGATCTGCAGCACCGCAACAGGCTGGAAGAGGCAGTGGAGTCGCAACAGGGAGAAGGCGGGCCATGCCAAACAGGCCCGCAAGTGTTCCACGGAGCACCCCCTTGTGGAAATCTCTCTTGCCAAGGGGAAGGTGTTCCGCGTTATGGCGCTTTTTTGCGGAAAGTGCAGACGACAAAAGAATAGTAGTTTGCAACCTGTGCCACACCAAAATGAGCCGAGGTGTGAACAGTAGCAACCTCACCACCACCAGCATAATCTGCCACATAGAAGACAAGCACCGCAATAAGTGGGAGGAACGCCTGGGTCCACAATCTGTGTCCGCGGGTCACACCACTGCCTCCTCTTCCCCTATGTTGGTTGACGACCAATTGCCTGTCAAAGGCGCAGGCCCGGATGCCTCCCGCGCTGCACCTGTACCGTCGCAAGCACCATCAGCGACCATATCCACTTCCCTGTCCCAGTGCAGCGTCCAAATGTCTTTACCCCAGGCATTTGAACGCAAGTGCAAATACCCAGCCACCAACCCACAGGCCATGGCACTAAGCGCCCAACTTTCTAAGTTACTGGCTGTTGAAATGTTGCCATTTAGGCTTGTGGACACCGAGGCCTTTCACGGCCTGATGTCGGCGGCCGTCCCTCGGTACTCAGTCCCCAGCCGCGACTATTTTTCCCGGTGTGCCGTCCCCGCCTTATACCAGCATGTGTCTGCTAACATGGCCCGTGCCCTGACCAACGCATTCCTGATAAGGTCAACCTAAAAACTGACACATGGACAAGTGCTTGTGGCCAGGGACGCTACATTTCCCTGACGGCGCACTGGGTGAACGTAGTGAAGGCTAGGAGCGACTTGTACCCTGGGATGGCACAGGTGCTACCGACGCCCAGGATTGCTGGCCCTACTTCCATCAGGTTACCGCCAGCACCTATGTAAGTGGCTCCTCCTCTGCCTTCTCCTCCACTTCCACCTCCGAATTCTCCGCGTGCAGCACCAGTCAGCCATCAGCTGGTAGCTGGAAGCAGTGTAGCACTGCTGTGGGGATGCGTCAACAGGCCGTGCTGAAGATGGTATGCTTAGGGGATAAACAGCACACCGCCACAGAGCTGTGGTAGGGGAGAAGAGACCAGACTGAGCTGTGGCTCTCGCCACTCAACCTGCAACCAGGCATGGTTGTGTGTGATAATGGGCGTAACTTGGTGGCGGCTTTGGAGCTTGGCAAGCTCACACACATCCCATGCCTAGCCCACATCTTTAACTTAGTGGTTCAGCAGTTTCTGAAAACCTACCCTAATTTTCCCGAGCTACTGGCGAAGGTGCGCCGCGTGTGTGCACATTTCAGCAAGTCATCAACAGCTTCAGCCAGTCTGTTGACGCTGCAGCAGCGCTTGAAATTGCCAGCTCACCGACTGTTGTGCGACATGAGCACGCGTTGGAACTCCATGTTATACATGTTGGCCAGGCTTTGTGAGCAGCAAAGGGCAGTAACGGAATACCAGCTGCAGCACGGTCGCCGCCTTTCCAGTCAGCTTCCGCTCTTCACAAGCGAGGAGTGGGTATGGATGTCTGACCTCTGTGAGGTGTTAAGAAACTTTGAGGAATCGACACAGATGGTGAGCGGCGATAACGCTATTGTCAGTGTAACCATCCCACTTCTGTGTCTACTACAACGCTCGCTGCTCACAATTAAGGCCGACGCTGTTCGTGGGGAAGAGTTGGAAATGGGGGAAGAAGACATGACCCTGGGTGATAGCCAGAACACCCTCAGTTTGTCTTCTCAGCGCGTATTGGAGGAGGAGGAGCAGGGGACGGTTTCCTCCGCTACACAGGGTAGTAGCCATGGAACTTTAATTCCCTCTGTTCAGCGTGGGTGGACAGAAGAGGAGGAAGAGGATGAGGAGATGGACAGTCATCCTCCTGATGACGACAGCGAAGTCTTGCCCACTGGTACTCTGGCACACATGGCTGACTTCATGTTAGGCTGCCTTTCCCATGACCCCCGTGTTATACGCATTTTAGATAACAGGGATTACTGGGTGTTCACCCTTCTGGACCCCCGCTACAAAGAGAACTTCTCATCTCTCATTCCTCCGGTGGAGAGGACAAGAAAAATGGTGCTATACCAGAAGTTCCTTGTTGACAGATTGCTGCAAAAATTTCCATCTGACAGCGCTTGCAGCAGAGTCCGTACTTCTTTGGGCAACCGAGGTGGGGAGACAAGGGGAACACACAGCACTTCCAGCAAAGGCAGGGCAACACTCTCCAAGGCCTGGGACATTTTTATGACACCCTGCCAGCACCCTTAACATGATGCACGTCCTGGTATCACAAGGAGGGAAACGTTTTGGAAGATGGTAAAGGAGTACGTAGCAGTACCGTGTCAGCGTCCACAGTGATCCTTCAGTGCCTTACAACTACTGGGTGTCCAAGCTGGACACGTGGCACGAACTGGCGCTCTATGCCTTGGAGGTTCTGGCCTGCCCTGCCACCAGCGTTTTGTCTGAGCGGTTATTTAGTGCTGCTCGTGGCATTATAACAGATAAGCATATCCGGCTGTCAACTGAAAATGCTGACAGGTTGACTCTTATAAAAATGAACAAGGCCTGGATTGCCCCTGACTTCTCCACTCCACCAGAGGAAAGCCACGACTCAACATAAAGGCACTTTAAATGTGTTATTTAGAATGTACTGAATACTCTGTATTCCCATGCACTCCTTCCGCCACAAAAAAGGGTATATGGTTAAATCTTCCTTTTCTCATCCTCCTCCTCCTCGTCCATCACGTACATGCCTTCTCATATAATTTTTTCGGATGGTCAGCTCACCAGCAGGCCCTCACTATAATGTTTTAGATGGTCAGCTCACCAGCATGCCCTTGCCCATAATGTTTTAGATGGTCAGCTCACCAACAGGCCCTCACCCATAATGTTTTAGATGGTCAGCTCACTAGCAGGCCCTCACCCATAATGTTTTAGATGGTCAGCTCAGCTGAAGACCCTCACCCCTAATGTTTTAGTGGGTCACCAGCAGGTCATCAATCATACTTTACCTCTCCCTGTATAATGTTTCCTCATCCTAAATACCTATGACATTCCCTGTAATTTTTTTGTACTCGTTCCAATGACAGGCTCTCTTAAGAGTCCTGTATTGTTATTTATCGTCACTACCTCCCTGAGTCGGTACTGGGAAATTTGCGCGCCCCCATCTGCCTTTCTTGGAAGTGGTAGCCGTGGCCATCCCTCAGGCTCCCTCTCCGGAAGCGAACCCTGATTCCCCATTACCTGTGGTCATTCCAAGTTCATTATCATCAGATGATAGTCTGGTTCACAATCGTAATCACCGGGGGTCACGTAACAAATTAGCACGGAGGAGTGTCTTTGGTTATCGTAATGAACCACACAAATCGACTCGATCCACATGCTCAAGACGGCCATGCACCACCACCCACAGAATCGCGAAATAGGCATCAATTTGTCAATCCTTTCTGTGTCCGGGAAGGGTGAGGCTTCCCGTGCACAGTCAAATTAAGCCGCAGGCTCCACTCCTGGTGGTGCCCTTCCATCAATTAGTTTAAGTTTCACCTTTGCAAGCATACTCCTCCCGGAACCCAAAGACTTTAGTTTCCCAGAAAATGCTCGGCGGGAAATGGGAATAACGCCGCCGGATCGCCGGTCGGCATCGTTTATGGTCGGAACTACGACGGTATCTGATCGTCTTCGAACCTCCAACTTAAGTTGTTGATTAATGAAAACATTCATGGCAACAAAGGTTTCGGCTGTGGTTCGGCTTGCGCCGGTACAAGAATTTCACCTCTACAGGTACAATACGGATGCCACCGGCCGTTCCTCTTCCAATGAGTTCAGTTTGATCGTCCAAGAGTCCGGTCAACACAATCGAAACCACCGGCAGTCCCTCTTAGTCATGGCCTCAGTTCCGAAAATCACGAAAATTTTTGACTGAACTTGCTCTTTATATAAAATTTAATATACAGGAAAGAATGTTTCCTAACAATTTTTCATCTAAAATCGCTTTTATCTTCGGTTTTGTGAGTTTTATGGTCAGTCTGTAAAAGTGGCGTACAACTCGGGCAACATCGTTACCAGCAGCGACATTGTAGTTCAAGATGCATCCAGACATCCTCCCCATGCTGTCCCCGACCCATTTCGGTGGTGTTTCCTTCAATTTCTGACCTTTTCCTATGAACCAGGCACCCTCCCCTTCTATAGACTTCTATTGACTTCTATAGGGCTCGGGTGCTCGGTAGAGCACCCGAGCATCCCGGTGTGCTGGGGCAGAGCACCCGAGCATCGGGTTGCTCGATCATCATTATTCAATACTACTAAGAATACTTTCACACTCGCATTTGGTGCGGATCCGTCATGGATATGCACAGACGGATCGGTTCAGATAATACAAACGTCTGCATCCATTCAGAACGGATCCGTTTGTATTATCTTTAACATAGCCAAGACGTCACAAACACCATTGAAAGTCAATGGAGGACGGATCCGTTTTCTATTGTGTCATAGAAAACTGATCCGTCCCTATTGACTTACATTGTGTGTCAGAACGTTAGTTCTGTTTGGCTCAGTTTCGTCAGACGGACACCAAAACGCTGCAAGCAGCGTTTTAGTGTCCGCCTCTAGAGCGGAATGAAGACTGATCTGATGCAAACTGATGCATTCTGAGCTGATCCTTTTCCATTCAGAATGCATTAGAGCAAAACTGATTCGTTTTGGACCGCTTGTGAGAGCCCTGAACGGATCTCACAAACGGAAAGCCAAAACGCCAGTGTGAAAGTAGCCTAAGATATGATGCTTTAAAGGGGTTTTTCCATGACTAATGTAAAAAATAATAATCAGAGATCATATCGTACATGACAACCTCTTTCTGACAAAGCTAGAACCAGCCCTGTACCTCACATGGATCCAGAGATCTCCACATTCATTGCTCTGCTAGATTTATATCAAGCTGGCAGCTCAAGGAAAGTGTCTTTTCTTCTACAGCCCTCTTCTGACCAGCATTATCAGCGCATGGCACAGTCACGTTACTGCATTGCACAATCTTGCTTCAAGTTTCTAGCTCCTCTCAGGCAGCAGACCCCATATGTCTCCAGCCTACAGAGTTTATGATGAAGAATGGAGCTGATGAATTACTCTCTGCCATAGTATTCAACAGTATTCACATCCTAAGGATGCAGATACAGTTAAGGTGCCAGGGAAACCTGGTGTAGGTGCATTATTGCCCTGTAGTTAAAATGGACCCACATTCATCCAGGTTTAGTATTTACATTTTACTACTGTAATTTGAGTTTTTGGAGACTAAGGAGATTTCTGAACATCTACAAAGACCCTACTTGCTGGGGAAAAGAGAACTACAGGCCACTAGAAGGTGAGAAAAATTACACTTTCTGTTTGATAAGATATACAAGGATAAATCAAAAATTATCCGTGCTCTGGCTGTAGAATTTATATGAATGAACTTTCAGAAAAGACAAATACATAATTTTTTTGACATAATCTCCCTGCTTTTTAATACACATTGTCCATCTATCAAAAAACTTTCATGTTCCCTCATAAAACATGTTTTAGGCTGAGCTATGAGCCATGAATGCGTCACTGTCTTCACCTCTTCATCAGATGTGAATCTTTGTCCTGGTAGAGCTTACAATAATCCACTGTCACTCGTCTACCTAACAGAATCAGTTCATGTGCACGCACAGTCTTGTCAGTAGCCGAGGACGTGGACATGGGTCTTTGTAACAAAACACTTTCTCCATGCTGTGCACAAAGTCTTCAATAAATAACAGCACCAGACACACCCTCAGGCCACAAAAAACGAATTACTGCACGCTGGTCTTCTTCCGTGCAAATCACAAGTGGGGCAGCCATTTATTCTCACACCACAGCCACAAATGAACTGACATAACACGTTCAAAACCTGCACAGCAGTGACCAAGGAGATTATGTAACAAAGGATACATTTGTAAATTTCTCTTTGCAGGCCGGCCCAAGGAGGAAATTGGGAGCAAAAATCTGCTCCAAAGGTGCACAACCTCTTTAAAGTATTTAGGAGAGTGAAAACTAATAAATATGAAATAATCTGATTCGTTTTTTCAATATGCTCTTATCTTAAGTAATACAAGCAAAATATTGTCTCACTGTCTGCAATATCCAAACAAATGCATTAAAATCCAGCAGACAAGCTCACAAGATGCTGCTAACCATATTACGGTATGTGCATATGAAAGGTCCGCCTGTGTGTCACACTACAGAAGGTTTTCCCTAATTATGTTTTGTATCTGAATTATGAAACAAGACACTTCAAATACTTTTCGGTTATACACAAAATCAATGGAATCTAAAACCTTGGCTCCTTCATTTGTCATAGTTATTTACTGATAAATGTAAAGGTCCTTTTACATAGACCGATAATCAGGAAACCTGTTAATTGGCCTGTCTAAAAATCATTGTCTCTGATTCTTATATTGGTCCATGTAAAAAGACATTTTGTCTACAAGAATATATTCAGATATGGCAGGTTTATTGCATAATATTTCTCAGACTGTTCCATTCATCTAAATTTGAACTGCCAAAATCCATCCATATGCTACAAAAACAACCCAATTTTTTTAATATTTTTTATAAATGTCTTTTTTATTACATGATTACAAATAACTTACAAACATGATTAAAGGAACATAGATGAAGGGACAGAAGGCGACATCGACTGGAGGAGCACACAGCGGATAACACATCCGCAGATAATCCATATACACTCACCTAAAGAATTATTAGGAACACCAAACTAATACGGTGTTGGACCCCCTTTTGCCTTCAGAACTGCCTTAATTCTACGTGGCATTGATTCAACAAGGTGCTGATAGCATTCTTTAGAAATGTTGGCCCATATTGATAGGATATCATCTTGCAGTTGATGGAGATTTGAGGGATGCACATCCAGGGCACGAAGCTCCCGTTCCACCACATCCCAAAGATGCTCTATTGGGTTGAGATCTGGTGACTGTGGGGGCCATCTTAGTACAGTGAACTCATTGTCATGTTCAAGAAACCAATTTGAAATGATTCGAGCTTTGTGACATGGTGCATTATCCTGCTGGAAGTAGCCATCAGAGGATGGATACATGTTCTCATTCTGTTTACGCCAAATTTGGACTCTACCATTTGAATGTCTCAACAGAAATCGAGACTCATCAGACCAGGCAACATTTTTCCAGTCTTCAACAGTCCAATTTTGGTGAGCTCGTGCAAATTGTAGCCTCTTTTTCCTATTTGTAGTGGACATGAGTGGTACCCGGTGGGGTCTTCTGCTGTTGTAGCCCATCCGCCTTAAGGTTATGCGTGTTTTGGCTTCACAAATGCTTTGCTGCATACCTCGGTTGTAACGAGTGGTTATTTCAGTCAACGTTGCTCTTCTATCAGCTTGAATCAGTCGGCCCATTCTCCTCTGACCTCTAGCATCCACAAGGCATTTTTGCCCACAGGACTGCCGCATACTGGATGTTTTTCCCTTTTCACACCATTCTTTGTAAACCCTAGAAATGGTTGTGCGTGAAAATCCCAGTAACTGAGCAGATTGTGAAATACTCAGACCGGCCCGTCTGGCACCAACAACCATGCCACGCTCAAAATTGCTTAAATCACCTTTCTTTCCCATTCTGACATTCAGTTTGGAGTTCAGAAGATTGTCTTGACCAGGACCACACCCCTAAATGCATTGAAGCAACTGCCATGTGATTGGTTGACTAGATAATTGCATTAATGAGAAATAGAACAGGTGTTCCTAATAATTCTTTAGGTGAGTGTATGTACACATAATTGACTTAAAGTGCAAATGCAACTGTTAGTTTCAAGACATGCAACATGTATGAGAGATCGTATACATATAGCATATGTCTCTTATATCTTAAAGATCATCGATAAGTTTGCGTTCGATATACAGTTCCTTAGTTTCCGAGGTTTGAACCCACTAACCCTATCCCTACCCAACCTTTCCCTGTTCCACTGATGTCCCCAAAGTCAAGGCACTCTAATTCCAGTTTCGCCAGGGTTTGAACCAATTCTTCTTTCTATTAAAAAATATACTCTCATATATTTTGATTTTATCCATATATTCTTTCCATTCTACAAATGATGTTTTTTTTGGGATCCCCAATATTTTGTTATGACAACTTTAGCTAAAGCCATCCCTTTAAACCACAGTAATTGTTCATCTTTATATCTCGTGGTTTCTGGAAAAATGCCTAACACAGCATGTTTGATTCTAAGGGGGTGAGCAAGAGATGTGCAGCTCCGAATCTCCTCAAATATCTTAAACCATTACTCCTGGATAACCGGACATTCCCATAATAAGTGCAGATAGTCTGCCCTATCTACTTGACATTTATAGCAGTTATCTTCCCTATCTTTATAAATGTTAGACAGAAATAATGGAGTGTAATATAAACGATATATATGATCTTCATTAATATCAATCTGTGTGCTTGCGAAACAGAGGATTTTTTTTATATTACCATATATAGTGTTCCAAGGTAAATTAGTGCTACTGTGTAGTTCCCTTTCCCATTTAATTTCACTCCCAAATTTATTACTTTTTGTGAGTTCTTTTTTCAATTTCTGATATATCATAGAAATAGAGTAGTTCTTTTGTGACGAATAGTATAAAAAGTCAAGAAAGGTGTTTTTAGTAACTTTTAAATATTCCTTATTCTCTGTGCATTTCAGAGCATGACTCAGTTGTGCATATCGAAACCTATCGATGAAGCAAAGTGTCGTGTCTGGCAATATTTCTTCCAGTGGTTTTAGCAACCCATGTGAAATAATTTGTGATATATATGAAATTCCCCTGAGTTCCCAATATTTAGTGTCAGAAATTTTAATAAATTGTGGTAAAGATATATTTCTCTATATAGGAGTAAAGGTAACAGCATGTGACACCCCTGCAATATGCCTGGTATGTTTCCATTTTTTTTTTTTAACATCTTACTGAGTATACATCCATCTGTTTCTTCCTGTTTAGTATCTCGTTCTAAGATATAAAAGATATCTTCACGTGGGCCATCATAGCTCTTAAATAAATACTTAATGTAACAACTATTCCTGTTATTTATGCACCACCTTAATTGTGCTGCAATATAATAACCTTTAAGATATGGTAGAGAGAGTCCCCCCTCTGCCTCAGCTAGAACCAGAGATCTTAATTTAATTCTGACCCGTTTCCGACGCCATATTAATTCATTGAATAAAGAGTCCAATAAGCTTAAAAAAGAGTCCTCTATCCATATAGGACATGAGACCAAAACAAACAAATTATTGGCAATAGTGTCATTTTGATCAAGGCTATACGATTAATTTGGGATATCGGGAGTTTTTGCCATGTTCTTATTTTATTCCTAACTTTTCCTATCATTGGGATAATGTTTAACTTTGTGTAACTCTCCAAATTTGATCCAATTTGAATTCCAAGATATGTTAAGGATTCTGTAGGTCATGGGTGTCAAACATGCGGCCCGCGGGCAAACTGATGCAGCATCGCAGACTGCTATGTATGACCCGGGAGAGAGGAGGGGCTGGAGTCCGTAACTAGGGGCGGGGCCCAGTGCAGTCACTGTACTCTTACACCGGGCCCCGCCGCTCACCAAAGTATTTATAAACGTGAATCCTTATCCTGTTATTAAGTTGTACTAACGCTGCCCTCTCCCATGTTCCCATGTTCCCCTGTATCCCCATAGCACTTACTTAAGCTTCAATAGCAGGCAGAGCGGACGGCAGCAGTAACGTCACTCACTGACGTTGAGCGCCTGCTCCGCCCACTTTATGAATGAAGCAGGCGGAGCAGACGCGCGACGTCAGTGAGTGACGTTACTGGTGCCGTCCGCTCTGCCTGCTATGGAAGCGTGTTCGTAAGTGCTGTGGGGATACAGGGGAACATGGGAACATGGGAGAGCGCAGCGTTAGTTCAACTTAATAACAGGATAAGGATTCACGTTTATAAATACTTCGGTGAGCAGAGGGCCGGTGTATTGGGGGACACTGTTATGAGGGGGATCTGTGGATGACATATAGCAGTGTCATCCACAGATCCCCCCCATAACAGTTCCATCCACAGATCCCCCCACCTCATAACAATGCCATCCACAGATATCCCACCCCATAGCAGTACCATCCACAGATATCCCACCCCATAACAGTTCCATCCACAGATCCCCCACCTCATAACAATGCCATCCACAGATCCCCCACCCCATAACAATGCCATCCACAGATCCCCCCACCCCATAACAATGCCATCCACAGATATCCCACCCCATAGCAGTACCATCCACAGATCCCCATAACAGTGCCATCCACAGATCTCCCATAACAGTGCCATCCACAGATCCCCATAACAGTGCCATCCACAGATCCCCCATAACAGCGCCATCCACAGATCCCCCATAACAGCGCCATCCACAGATCCCCCATAACAGCGCCATCCACAGATCCCCCATAACAGTGCCATCCACAGGTCCCCCATAACAGTGCCATCCACAGATCCCCCACATGACAGTGCGTCATCCACAGATCCCCCACATGACAGTGCGTCATCCACAGATCCCCCATAATAGTGTCATGCACAGACCACCATTAATTCAAAGCCCACCAAAAGCACAACTTTTGGTTAAAAATATTTTTTTCATACTTTCCTCCTCAAAAACCTAGGTGCGTCTTATAGTGAAGTTTAATATTTGTATATATATATAGGTCTCACTTGTGTTATTGCGCATCGGGATGTTGGGGGTCAGCAGTCATGAAACAAAAATGTTGTTCTATGAAAATGTACGATTTTTTTTTTTTTTTTTGATGCGGCCCACATAAACTTAAATTTTGTTTTTTTGGCCCATGTTAGCCTTTGAGTTTGACATGCTTGCTGTAGGTGATAAGGTGTGTACTCTATTACTAAGGTTGGGGGGGGGGGCACGATCGATTCAAAGGTAACAATTTAGATTTTTCCCAGTTGATTTCATATCCAGATATTAAACTAAAGTCATCAATAATTTTCATAAGTTTTGGAAGCCCAATATATCCAGTTTTTAAAAATAATAGTATATCGTCTGCATAGAAAATGACTTTATCTATATCTTCCTCTCCACCGAACCCAACAATTTCTTCAACACTTCTGATCTTACAAGCCAACGGCTCCATAAAGATCGCAAAAAGTAATGGGGAAAGGGGCATTCCTGACGAGTCCCCCGCGTCAATTGAAAAAGTGGCGAATATTCCCCATTAATGTGAATTTTCGATATTGGATTCTGATACATAATCTGGGCCCATTTGATGAAAAAAATGCCAAATTTCATTCGTTCCATTACTGCCCAGAGGAAAGACCACTCCACCCTGTCAAACACCTTTGCAGCGTCCAGCGACAGGATGGAGCGGTCCTCCTCCTCCCCAACCTGTATATTTTGGAACGTTCTACGTACAGTACAGACCAAAAGTTTGGACACACCTTCTCATTCAAAGAGTTTTCTTTATTTTCATGACTATGAAGGCATCAAAACTATGAATTAACACGTGGAATTATATACATAACAAACAAGTGTGAAACAACTGAAAATATGTCATATTCTAGGTTCTTCAAAGTAGCCACCTTTTGCTTTGATTACTGCTTTGCACACTCTTGGCATTCTCTTGATGAGCTTCAAGAGGTAGTCCCCTGAAATGGTTTTCACTTCACAGGTGTGCCCTGTCAGGTTTAATAAGTGGGATTTCTTGCCTTATAAATGGGGTTGGGACCATCAGTTGCGTTGAGAAGTCAGGTGGATACACAGCTGATAGTCCTACTGAATAGACTGTTAGAATTTGTATTATGGCAAGAAAAAAGCAGCTAAGTAAAGAAAAACGAGTGTTCATCATTACTTTAAGAAATGAAGGTCAGTCAGTCAGCCGAAAAATTGGGAAAACTTTGAAAGTAAGGGCTATTTGACCATGAAGGAGAGTGATAGGGTGCTGATCCAGATGACCTGGCCTCCACAGTCACCGGACCTGAACCCAATCGAGATGGTTTGGGGTGAGCTGGACCACAGAGTGAAGGCAAAAGGGCCAACAAGTGCTAAGCATCTCTGGGAACTCCTTCAAGACTGTTGGAAGACCATTTCAGGGGACTACCTCTTGAAGCTCATCAAGAGAATGCCAAGAGTGTGCAAAGCAGTAATCAAAGCAAAAGGTGTCTACTTTGAAGAACCTAGAATATGACATATTTTCAGTTGTTTCACACTTGTTTGTTATGTACAATGCGTGCAGAATTATTAGGCAAATGAGTATTTTGACCACATCATCCTCTTTATGCATGTTGTCTTACTCCAAGCTGTATAGGCTCGAAAGCCTACTGCCAATTAAGCATATTAGGTGATGTGCATCTCTGTAATGAGAAGGGGTGTGGTCTAATGACATCAACACCCTATATTAGGTGTGCATAATTATTAGGCAACTTCCTTTCCTTTGGCAAAATGGGTCAAAAGAAGGACTTGACAGGCTCAGAAAAGTCAAAAATAGTGAGATATCTTGCAGAGGGATGCAGCACTCTTAAAATTGCAAAGCTTCTGAAGCGTGATCATCGAACAATCAAGCGTTTCATTCAAAATAGTCAACAGGGTCGCAAGAAGCGTGTGGAAAAACCAAGGCGCAAAATAACTGCCCATGAACTGAGAAAAGTCAAGCGTGCAGCTGCCAAGATGCCACTTGCCACCAGTTTGGCCATATTTCAGAGCTGCAACATCACTGGAGTGCCCAAAAGCACAAGGTGTGCAATACTCAGAGACATGGCCAAGGTAAGAAAGGCTGAAAGACGACCACCACTGAACAAGACACACAAGCTGAAACGTCAATACTGGGCCAAGAAATATCTCAAGACTGATTTTTCTAAGGTTTTATGGACTGATGAAGAGAGTGAGTCTTGATGGGCCAGATGGATGGGCCCGTGGCTGGATTGGTAAAGGGCAGAGAGCTCCAGTCCGACTCAGACGCCAGCAAGGTGGAGGTGGAGTACTGGTTTGGGCTGGTATCATCAAAGATGAGCTTGTGGGGCCTTTTCGGGTTGAGGATGGAGTCAAGCTCAACTCCCAGTCCTACTGCCAGTTTCTGGAAGACACCTTCTTCAAGCAGTTGTACAGGAAGAAGTCTGCATCCTTCAAGAAAAACATGATTTTCATGCAGGACAATGCTCCATCACACGTGTCCAAGTACTCCACAGCGTGGCTGGCAAGAAAGGGTATAAAAGAAGAAAATCTAATGACATGGCCTCCTTGTTCACCTGATCTGAACCCCATTGAGAACCTGTGGTCCATCATCAAATGTGAGATTTACAAGGAGGGAAAACAGTACACCTCTCTGAACAGTGTCTGGGAGGCTGTGGTTGCTGCTGCACGCAATGTTGATGGTGAACAGATCAAAACACTGACAGAATCCATGGATGGCAGGCTTTTGAGTGTCCTTGCAAAGAAAGGTGGCTATATTGGTCACTGATTTGTTTTTGTTTTGTTTTTGAATGTCAGAAATGTATATTTGTGAATGTTGAGATGTTATATTGGTTTCACTGGTAAAAATAAATAATTGAAATGGGTATATATTTGTTTTTTGTTAAGTTGCCTAATAATTATGCACAGTAATAGTCACCTGCACACACAGATATCCCCCTAAAATAGCTAAAACTAAAAACAAACTAAAAACTACTTCCAAAAATATTCAGCTTTGATATTAATGAGTTTTTTGGGTTCATTGAGAACATGGTTGTTGTTCAATAATAAAATTAATCCTCAAAAATACAACTTGCCTAATAATTCTGCACTCCCTGTAATTCCACATGTGTTAATTCATAGTTTTGATGCCTTCAGTGTGAATCTACAATTTTCATAGTCATGAAAATAAAGAAAACTCTTTGAATGAGAAGGTGTGCCCAAACTTTTGGTCTGTACTGTATATTATCTTGAATATTTCTTTTGGGTATGAATCCTGTTTGGTTGTGATGAATAAGCTTATGAATCAAAGTTTTAAGTCTATTGGCAAATAATTTGGCAATGATTTTATAGTCGGTGTTTAACAATGAAATGGGCCTGAATGATGTTATAAGGTTAGGATTTTTATCTTTTTTCGGTATTAGAGTTATTATAGCTTTTTCTTTTCATCTCCATATTCTGATGCCCTAAACTTTTTTTTTTAGTTACGGAATGTCTATGGAGCTATGTCAGGGCTCATTTTTTGTGGCGCAATCTGTCGTTTCTACTGGATCTGAATTTTGGTGCAGGGGAACTACCAGGCCCATACCTCCTTGAATAGTCCGAGTAACCAATTAGAATAGTCCCACTAACCTATCAATCAGGCACCATCCCCAGGGAAAAGTGCCTTAAGTACCCCAGGGCTACCAGCCATTGGCTGGAGAAGATCACCCTGACCCTCTGGGCCATCAGTGCAGACAAGGGCAGGACATGAATACAGGACTCCAGATGCCAAACCCACTACGGGATGGCAAAAGAGGTCCAGTACAGAACAGGAGTAACTAGGTATGCAAAGTGGCACCAGTGCCCACCAAGAGAAGAAGGATAGCAGCGGCACTGGCCACTAACATAACAGTTACTTATTTATATAAGAGTTTTAGTATGCTGTGTTGACTGCTACAGAAGGACAGTATTTTATATTTAATTTTCAAGTAAAGTACTGCCAAAATAGAAACACAGACAAAAATTATTTGAAATATTATTTTCTATGAATATTGGCTTTAAAAATAATACCCCTTTTGAAAAGAACTGTCCTTTTAAGCATTTTTGTAATGCACCTCATTTGGGAAAGTTGTTTACTTTAACTAGAGAGCAGCATATAAAGAGTCTCCTTACGAACGAAGGAGAGTTTGCCTTCAGTGTCTACTGAATGCTGAAGATGGCTATGTGGAACACATGGAGACAGGCTTCTCAGCCTGCTTCTTTTCTCACTACTCCAGTCACTGCCTATCTATATGTGGCCTGATGATCTCTGCCTGTGTCTGACTTGCAGCAAGTGTTGATCATTGGCAGCTGTGCTCCTTTATCTAGTTTCTGAGTGCAGTGAAGACAAAGGAGAACGGGTCTGTTAGTGTGTACCACTGACAGTAACTGTGCTATGTTCTGGTATGCTTAGTCAGCGACAGGGGCTGGGATACAAAGAGAAGAGGCAAGCTGAGAAGTGTGCTTCATGTTACACAACTATCTTGTGTTTAGCAGACGTTGAAGACATGACCGGCGTATTGTCGAGTCGCTTACCTCTTAAACTCCACTCCCCCCACCCAATAATGACAGACTCAGCAAGTGGATTATATGGCCACAGCAGCCTTTTATTAATAACATATATACAAATAAATATCATAAATACATAACTTAACCCTTGGCCTTCCCACCTGAAGCCCCGCCCTAAAACCTTACCAAGAACCTATGAATGCCAACACGAGGAGGGTCCTTGGAGCCCCATAAATGACGGATAACTGGTCTCGCCCTCAGTTAAATTACCTCTAGCCGATAAACGCCAGCTCAGAGGCAGGAACCGGTAACCAAGGGCAACCAACTTGGGCCGCTACCCGCCATATCACACCTTAAACCAGTACCTGGGAGTCCAGAGCCTCCTTTGGCTCCCTCCCCACCACGCCAGAGCCACCATAACCACCAACTCCAAGGACTCACCACCGCCCACTACTCAAGAAGGTGAACACCTCACCTACTTGTGTCCCGCCACACCCGCAGAGCTAATTCAATGCCGTCCTGCAAGCCAGAACACCAGAGATCAATCCCCACCCCGTTCAAGTGCACCCCATCGCTCCTCTAAGATGCCCCCTCACCAGACTCCAGCTCCCTATGCCGAACAACAATGCCACCGTTACGTGCCACAAACCTACCAACTGCCCTGTTCACCTTAATTTGCACCTTATTCAGCCGCTCCACAGACCTCACCTCCCTCCAATGCTGGCGCGGCACTATATCCGACCAAACCGTCACCAGTCGCGGATATTGCGCCCACAATCGTAGCAAGTCAAACTTAATGTCCCTCGCTAACTCCCTGAAGGAGTTACACCAGGAGGCCTATCCAACCGTGCAAACCTGTGAAACTCAGGAAGAACCCGACTCCACATCATCCCTCGCATCCCAATCCAACGAATCACCGCCACCTCTCTCAAAAACGACAACTGCCTACCGTCCGGCCTGACTGCTGCTCGCAATGCTCCCCAGAACACGTAGGAGTGCCCCATAATACAAACCAAGCATGGTGTGAAAGTCAGGGGTTTGAGCAGCTCTCACCTGCCAAGGATTCCACTGATATAGCACGGACCAGCTCCTTCACCCGAAGTAGGAGAAATAGAATATGAAGAAAAAAAGGGATTGGTTGATCCAGCTTGTATTCGTGGTAATCCAAAGGCTTTATTCAATATTCAAGTTGCAATATATAGGATGTACAACAAATGCCATAAAAACGCGCATTAGAAAACATATATCAGATATACCGCACCATGCAAACCGCAATGTATCTGCGGCAAGTCTCCACTTTGCCACAGTGCATGGTGGGGATATCTCATATATGTCAGCACAAGGTATCGAAAAAGTTAAAAAACCTTTAAGAGGTGGTGACAGAAAACGCAAACTTCTGAACAGAGAATCTTACTGGATTTTCCAGTTAGAAAGTCGCCAACCACATGGTCTGAATAAAAAACTTGACCTTATCCTACAATATTGATCCTCAATTTATCGATCATATAGTATCCCTCCCTCTCTTATTTTCCTCACCCCGTTCCTTTACCATTACCATTATTTTTCTGAATATGCCATTGTTATTTCTTTGAACATATGTTTTTATGAATCACATAAATTTATGGTATGTTTTTAATTGAGTGTTGATTTGCGGATGGGAGTGGCTGAACCTCAGCCTGATTATTTCAGGTGAGGAAGTCAGTCCCTCCCTCCTCTCTATAAAAACCTCTTGCAGTGTACTGGAAATTGTCATGAGTAAGGGCTAAGATTGTATTGTGCCTGAAACATGTAGACCTGCATTCCTGTACCTGGATTTTATTGAATATTGAATAAAGCCTTTGGATCAACTAATCCCTTTTTTTCTTCAAACCAAGCATGGTGGAACACCTACAAGAAACAAAGAAAAAACGTCAACCAAACACCGCCACCTGCCCCTAGCCCCCACCCCCCGCAAGTTCCTTATACCCATGCGGGCCTCACATATGACCGAAAACGAATAGACTCCCAACAGCCAATGCGCCGAATAACATCATCACCCAACCCCCTCCTGGCAGCCTCCGTGGCCGCCCCATCCGAAAAGAATATCCCCCATACAAAGAGGGATCCTTATCCAAGCCCAACAAGCATAATCGCAGGACCGCTATAAACTGGAAACTAGAAAGAGAAGACCGGTCTCCATGAACTAATAAAGGACCGTCTAATGCAGAATTCCAATCGGTCATCAAATAATTCCACATCCTGCCCACAAAGGCCCCCAGCCCGCCCCTTACTTGGACTAACCAACTCCCCGATCCTCAAGGCCCCAAAAAAGGCGAGCGAAAAAGCCAGCTTAAACAGCCTAACCTCCCCCTCCGAAATACAAACCCCCTCCAACTGACCCAACAGATCCACCAACAAAGTAAAAGAAATCGGACGGCGACTATCCACTTCGGATGCACGCCTCCTCCAACCCCGTAAAGCTTGCGCAACCCAAAAAGACTTCATCACATCCCCCACCCCCCGGCTCCGACAACCAAAAGCCACACCCGCCATAAACGTTGTCAACCTGGAATACGACAACCCCTCCTCCCTACAGTGCCCCACCCAAAGCAACATCTACACGCTATCCTCCAACCCACAACCCAGCAAACGCCGCCTCCAGGCCTCCCACAGGGCCCACGGCCGTTCATACGCCGCCCAGGTCCCCACCGCCAAAGAACCCCTCACCAGATCCTCAACCGATTGAATGGCAGATTCCAGAGTTCCGGTGGAAAGCTGGTCCCCTCCGTCTCGGCCTCCAGTGCCAATGCACGAAAACGATTCCACTGGAAACGAGACAAAGCATCCGCAATTGAGTTACTAACCCCCGGTACATGAGACGCCACCACCCACGCGTTCAAGGATAGGCAACCCAACGTTAAATACTGAAGCAATCGCACAACCGGTGGCGACGAAGCAGAATTGCGATTAATGGCCTCAACCACCCCCATATTATCGCAATGAAAACATACCTTCCGGACCCGAAAGATTCCACCCCAAATGGACACCGCCACCACAATTGGGAAAAGTTCCAGTAACACCAAGTTTGTCAACAAGCCCTCCTCCTTCCATACTTCCGGCCATTCCCCCACACACCAATGGCCCCCCAGATACGCCCCAAAACCCCGGCCCCCAGCCGCATCCGTAAACAAGTCTAAATCCGCTGCCGACACTCCGTCCGCCATCCACAAGGACCACCCGTTATACGTCTCACCGCCCTTGACGCCCACACCGTCAAGTCGTCATGCAACTCACAGGTAACCCGGACAAAATGGTGGGGAGACCGCACTCCCGCCGTCGCCCTAGCCAATTTTCTACAAAAAATTGGCCCCATGGGCATTATGCGACACGCAAAGTTGAGCCTTCCCAATAGGGACTGCAACTCGCGGAGCCGCATTTTGCGTTTGCCGCAAGCCAGAGACACCTCCCGCCGCAAATCCACAAGTTTATCCTCAGGCAACCTGTATTCCATAGCCACCGTGTCAATGACTATCCCCAAAAAAACTCAACCGCATTGTCGGGCCCTCTGTCTTTCCAGACAGCAAAGGAACACTGAAAAGGCGAGACATGGCTTCAAAAGAATGCAACATCACTGAGCAGCCATTAGAACATGGCAGCCCGATAAACATAAAATCATCCAAATAATGAATGATAGAACCCCAACCTGACCGCTCGCGTACAACCCACTCCAGAAAAGCACTGAACTTTTCAAAATAAGCGCACGAAACCGAACAACCCATCGGCAAACACTGGTCAACAAAATACCCCCCATCCCAGAAACACCCCAACAAGTGCTGACACTCCGGGTGTACCGGCAAAAGATGAAACGCCGCCTCAATGTCAACCTTGGCCAAAAGCGCCCCCTGCCCATACAACCTGACCCAACGAACCGCCTCATCAAACGACGTTTATACAACTGAACACAATTCCGGTGCGATCCCATCATTAACAGAGTTCCCTTTTGGGAAAGAAACGTGATGTATAAGGCAAAATTTATTCAGCTCCCTCTTAAGTACGACCCCCAACGGAGACACCCGCAAATCCTGCATCGGCAAGTCCCGAAAGGGACCTGCCATGCGACCTAACTCCACCTCTTTCCGCAGTTTTTCGGTCACCACTCCAGGAAGTTCCACTGCAGAACGTAAATTTTTCCCCCCCGACCCACCAACCCCCTCAACATACGGTATCCGAAAACCCTCCCAAAAACCAGCAAGCAAAAATTCTTTCTCCCCCCGATAACACTGGCCAAGATCACAAAAGCCTGTAACCAGTTTGAAAAGGTCAGCGGAATCAAACGAGAACGCCGCTTATCCTCCTCCTCCTTTTTCTTATCATCCCGCCTATCCCGGTCCAAATTAAATCGCTCCAGGGGAAGCAGCAAAAATATATCCACGTACTCCCCTTTTCAAAATTTTTCCCTAACTTCGTGCTTCAAGTGCGCCCCCAGCGGCCCCTCAAAGCACACATAAACCTCCCCTTTTGCTGCGTCATCTAAACGCGGCTCCTCACCATGCTTCTCCTTTGCCCCGTCCCTTCCTTTTTCGCCGTCCTTATCCGCTACTCCCTGGTGCGCCGCTCCAACCACACCTCCAGCTCCAGAACTGACCTCCCCAGCGCCCGCCCCACCAAGACCCCCAGCCGCACTCTTACCCAGCAACCCTGGACGCTGCACACCCCATGTCGTCAAAGGGGACCCTGCCACCATCCCCGTACCTACCAACCCCGTCACCAAATCACGCAACCCCAACAACAACTCCCCCAACGTACCGGGAACGGACACCCCGGAGACCCCCACAACCCCCCAGGCTCCCCCACTATTAGCAACCACTAAAGAGGAATCCCCGCTTATCTCACCTGGCTGCGCAGACGCTGTGACTCCACCAGCCGGAACGTGAGGCACCGAAACTTGACTGGCGACGTACTCCCGTCCAGACGTCCAAAGCTGTTCCGTAACGTCTCCTCTGGAATCTGCAGACCCTGCAGCCTGCAATCCTGCAGCTGCGCCACTAGATGTCTCCCTTACAGCACTTGTAGATCCCAAGGCCTGCAGTATCTCAGCCTCGCCACCAGATGTCGCCCTCATCCCGCTTTGAGCTCCAAGAGCCTGCAGTTTAGAAGCTCTGCCACCAGATGTCGCCCTTCCTTCACCATCGAGAGCCGACCTGAAGCCAGCGCTGCGCCTGTAAGGAAACCAGCACAGGGCCACACACAGGACCCCGCCAACCAGCAGTCTGCCCTCCTCTCCCACGCCGGGCAGGGAGACCGGGGCCCGATCCCCCTGCCGAACCAGCTCCAGATCCGGATCCCACGCTGCCTGCATCAGAGGAGGGGGTGGTCCCGCACCCCCCTCCTAGGTTCCTGCCGTACCACAGGATTCCTCCCAGGACGCGACTGCCTGGAAGCCCTGCTACTCACCGCAGCGCGTGCTGGAGGGTCCACAGAGGGGATCCTTAAGCGGCGCCGGACCATCGGGGTCATTTCTGGACTTAGGCGCGCCGGAGGCCTTGTCCTCCGTGGCCGGCTGGAGGGGAGAGCTGAAGCAGCAGCCTCCCCAGACCCCGGGAGCAGACCTTGAATGGTAGCCTGCAGCCATCCAGATCCCCTGCTCTCCACTGCCGCACGGAGCTGTGCCAGGAGCGCTTCCACCTCAGACATCGTGGGACAGGAACCACCAAAAGAGGTACTGCAGCAGCTCAGACACGGGCTGCTGCCACACTGCTGTCCTCACAAAATGGCCCCTTCTCCCGCCCTTGCTATACCTTTTATGCCCTTAGCCACACCTCCATCCCTTGCGTCACTATCCTTCCTCCTTAACCCTTCGTAACCCCGAATCCTCTCCCTCCAAGCCCCAGTCATGCCAGGCCTCCATCCAGCCTTGCAGCCCTGATTCCGGCCTACACTGACTTTCCATAGCAATGCTCAAAGCTGTTTTGTAATAAACCTAAGCACCTTTCCCTAATAAAGTAAATTACAAAAATTCTTAACATCACTGTCTCTGCAGTATATTAAAAATAAACTGAAATGACAATTATACAGCACACTGACAATTTTTTTTTAAAGCTTTAAATACATTGCATATATGTGTCATGGTCTTACCTTCTTGCTGTTCTCCTTCGTTTGACATGTGCTGGCGGCCATCTTGGTTTCTGGGTTTCTTGTAGCCTTCCACCCTGCGGCTCCTCCTTCCCACTGGGAGGAGCTGGATGCCTAGCTCATATATATAGGAGGTCTGTGGCTTCAGTTCCTTGCTTGGTCCTCCTGTGTTCACATGCTTCTAAGACTGCTGCTGCTTCTGGTTCCTGATCCTGGCTTCGTCTGACTACCCTGCTGGTTCCTGATCCTGGCTTCGTCTGACTACCCTGCTGGTTCCTGATCCTGGCTTCGTCTGACTACCCTGCTGGTTCCTGATCCTGGCTTCGTCTGACTACCCTGCTGGTTCCTGATCTCTGGCCTCTCAAAGACTCTGCTTCGGTTTCACCATTCGTTTGGACTTTTGCTTTACAGCTTTATTTTCAATAAAGCCTTCTTATTTTCACTTATCTCTTGTTGTACGTCTGGTTCATGGTTCCGTGACATTAGGACCAAGCCATGAGTTCTGACGGTACAGGGCCATCCTCGCTACCCATGCTGGTTGCCAGACTTGATCAGCAGGATCACCTGTTGGGTCGGTTCGCTGTGGCGTTGCAAACCCTGCTTGAACGCACGGCTCATTTCGCTCCCGTTGCCGATGGGTCGGTTGTCGCTCCTACTGCCGCTCCGGTTGTTGCGCCAGAGTCTACCCCGACACCTGTTGTTGCGCCTGCGGTGTTTCGGGGTATGACCGGTTCTGCCCCTCTTCCACAGCGCTTTGGGGGAGAGCCAACTCAGTGCCGAGGTTTCCTTAACCAGGTGGGCATTTATTTCGAGTTGCTGCCACATGCCTTTCCTACTGAGAGATCAAAGGTGGGCTTCTTGATCTCGCTGCTCTCGGACAAGGCCTTGGCCTGGGCCAGCCCTTTATGGGAGAACAACAATCCGGTGGTTGCCGAGTTTTCCGGTTTTGTTGCTTCTCTTCGGAAGGTATTCGATGTGCCGGCTCGTGCTGCCTCTGCTGCGAAGCTCCTTATGTCCATCAGACAGGGTTCACAATCCGTAGCTGAATACGCCATTGAGTTTCGTACCCTGGCAGCAGAGGTGGGCTGGAATAATGAGGCTCTGGTCGCTGCTTTCTCTCATGGTCTCTCGGATGCCTTGAAGGATGAGGTTGCAGCTAAGGACCTACCAGTGGAGCTTGAGTCTCTTATTTCTTTCCTGATTTTGATTGACACCAGACTCAGGGAGAGACCTTCCTTTAAGGAGAGCCTGCGGAGGTCTTCTAACAGATTGGCGCCTACGTTTGCTGTCCCACCCGTGCCTCCCTCTCCTCCCACGCCTCCTGGGGATGACTTGTCTGGGGGTGAACCCATGCAGCTGGGGTTTGCTCGCCTGTCCGAGGGGGAGAGGGTACTCCGGAGACGCGAGGGTCGATGCATGTACTGTGGTCTCGGTGGGCATTTTCGGTTGGCATGTCCGAACCGTCCGGGAAACGCTCGCACCTGAGATCCTGTCGGGGGCAGATCTTGGGTGGAGTCTCCTCGTCCCCGGTTTCCCGTGCTGACAAACCACTGATCACTGTTGTCCTCTCCTGGGTCGGGGGCTCGGTGACGACCCAGGCGTTGGTGGACTCTGGTGCTGGTGGTTTGTTCATTGATGGTGTGTTCGCTGCCGCCAATTCCATTCCTCTGCAGGCTCGAGGTTCCCCACTGGCTCTTGAGGCGATAGACGGCAGACCCCTTCTGTCGTCACACGTGACTCATGAGACCCTTCCAGTGGGGATAGCCATTGGTGCCGTTCTCAGGGAGTCGGTCTGCCTCCAGGTTATTTCGTCTCCACACTACTCGGTGGTCTTGGGCTACCCCTGGCTCCAGAAGCATAATCCGACTTTCGATTGGAGATCGGCCGAGATCCTCTCGTGGTCACCGCAGTGTGGGGCTAGTTGCATCCATGGGTCTGTCAAGTTGCTGTGTACTTCCTCGGACTCTCTGTTGCCTCCTGAATACGAGGAGTACCGGGATGTATTCGATAAGGTGCGCGCGGTTGCCCTAACTCCGCACCGCCCATACGATTGTGCCATAGAGTTACAACCTGGTGCCGTTCCTCCTCGTGGCAAAGTCTATCCACTGTCGGTAGCGGAGAATGAGGCCATGGAGGAGTACGTGAGGGAGGCGCTTTCACGCGGACACATTCGCAAATCCTCATCCCCGGCAGGGGCTGGATTTTTCTTTGTGAAAAAGAAGGGCGGTGAGTTGAGGCCTTGCATCGATTACAGGGGTCTCAATCGCATCTCGATCAAGAACGCTTACCCGATACCCTTGATTTCCGAGCTGTTCGATCGCCTTAAAGGGGCCACGGTCTTTACCAAACTCGATCTGAGGGCGGCAAGGATCAAGGCGGGCGATGAGTGGAAGACCGCGTTTAACACCAGGACCGGTCATTATGAATCCTTGGTTATGCCCTTTGGGTTGTGCAATGCGCCCGCAGTCTTTCAGGAATTCATCAACGATGTTTTCCGTGACCTGTTGCAGCAGTGTGTGGTGGTCTATTTGGATGACATCTTGGTATATTCTGAATCCATGGAGGCCCACATTCTGGATGTCAGACGAGTGTTGCAACGGTTACGAGAGAACAAGCTGTTCGGTAAGCTTGAGAAATGCGAATTTCACCGATCCCAGGTAACCTTCTTAGGTTACATCATTTCCGCTGAGGGGTTCTCCATGGATCCTGAGAAGGTTTCGGCTGTCTTACAGTGGCCCCAGCCCAGTGGTCTTCGTTCCCTGCAGCGCTTTTTGGGCTTCGCCAATTATTATCGGAAGTTCATCAGGGACTTTTCCATGCTGGCCAAGCCTCTCACGGATCTGACCAGGAAGGGCAGTAATTCACAGGTCTGGCCGCTCGAGGCCATCCGAGCTTTTGAGGCCCTAAAGTCCGCTTTTGTGTCGGCTCCGATTCTGTCGCATCCCAACCCTGGGTTGCCCTTTGTCCTCGAGGTGGACGCGTCTGAGACGGGAGTAGGCGCCCTTCTGTCTCAGCGTAGAACACCAGAGGGTCCTCTGCTTCCTTGTGGGTTTTACTCCCGGAAACTGTCTTCCGCGGAGTGCAACTATCAGATTGGTGACAGGGAGTTATTGGCCATCGTGCAGGCCCTTAAAGAGTGGAGGCACTTGCTCGAGGGTTCGGTGGTTCCGGTTCTCATCCTGACGGACCATGAGAATCTGACCTACCTTTCTGAGGCCAAGAGATTGACACCACGTCAGGCCAGATGGGCTCTGTTCTTGTCACGTTTTAATTACGTGGTCTCCTACCTACCCGGTTCCAAGAACATCAGGGCGGATGCCCTATCACGGCAGTACTCCGAGCTGTCCAGGGAGGAGTCGATTCCGACTTCGGTCATACCTCCGAATCAGATCCTGGCCGCCATTCGCACCAGCCTGACCTCTCCCCTGGGTGAGCAGATTTTGGCGGCTCAATCTGGTGCTCCCTCTGGGAGACCCAACGGCAGATGTTTTGTGCCTGAGGAGTTGCGCACTCGGTTGTTGCGAACCTACCATAACTCCAAGACCGCGGGGCATCCTGGAAAGAATCAGCTGTCCTGGGCTGTTTCACGTCTGTTCTGGTGGCCTTCCCTACGTTCCGACATCGCCGCATATGTAGCGGCATGCTCCGTTTGTGCCCAGAGTAAGTCCCCTCGGCACCTTCCGTTGGGCCTTCTGCAACCCATAGCCACCGGGGAGCGCCCATGGTCACACCTGGGGATGGATTTCATTGTGGACCTCCCTGCATCCCGAGGCCATACGGTCATTCTCATGATTGTGGATCGGTTTTCCAAAATGTGCCACTGTGTTCCTCTCAAGAAGTTACCCTCTGCACAAGAGTTGGCCACGATTTTTGCCAGGGAGGTCTTCCGGTTGCACGGTTTGCCCAAGGAGATTGTGTCGGATCGGGGGAGTCAGTTTGTGTCCAGGTTCTGGCGCGCCTTTTGCTCCCAGTTGGGGATTCATCTCTCCTTCTCCTCGGCCTACCACCCTCAGTCCAATGGGGCCGCAGAACGATCCAATCAGGCCTTGGAGCAATTCCTTTGTTGCTATGTCTCCGATCACCAAGACAATTGGGTTGACCTTCTGCCTTGGGCTGAGTTTGCCAGGAACACGGCGGTGAACTCTTCCTCTGGGACGTCTCCCTTCATGGCCAATTATGGGTTCCAACCTGCCGTGTTACCGGAGGTATTCTCTCCCCAGGATATTCCGGCTGTGGAGGATCACCTTTCCGTCCTACGTGCTTCTTGGGTACAGATCCAGAAGTCCCTTGAGGCCTCTGCGCAGCGCCAGAGACTCCAGGCTGATCGCAGACGAGCGCCTGCTCCTTCCTACCAGGTCGGAGACCGTGTATGGTTGTCCACCCGCAACCTCATCCTTCGAGTGCCCACTCCCAAGCTGGCACCTCGCTTTGTTGGTCCCTTCCGAGTGCTTCGCAGGGTAAACCCGGTAGCCTATGCCCTTGCGCTTCCTCCTGGCATGCGGATCTCTAACGTGTTTCATGTCTCCCTGTTGAAGCCACTGGTGTGTAATCGTTTCACTTCCTCGGTTCCTCGGCCTCGTCCGGTCCGAGTGGGCAATCATGAGGAGTATGAGGTGAGCAATATCCTGGACTCACGCCTGGTCCGCGGTCGGGTGCAGTTTTTGGTCCATTGGCGTGGTTATGGTCCAGAGGAGCGTTCCTGGGTTCCCTCCGCAGATGTCCATGCTCCTGCCTTGCTCCGAGCCTTCCACGCACGCTTCCCTCAGAAACCGTTTTTTGCTCCGCGGAGGAGGGGCCCTTGAGGGGGAGGTACTGTCATGGTCTTACCTTCTTGCTGTTCTCCTTCGTTTGACATGTGCTGGCGGCCATCTTGGTTTCTGGGTTTCTTGTAGCCTTCCACCCTGCGGCTCCTCCTTCCCACTGGGAGGAGCTGGATGCCTAGCTCATATATATAGGAGGTCTGTGGCTTCAGTTCCTTGCTTGGTCCTCCTGTGTTCACATGCTTCTAAGACTGCTGCTGCTTCTGGTTCCTGATCCTGGCTTCGTCTGACTACCCTGCTGGTTCCTGATCCTGGCTTCGTCTGACTACCCTGCTGGTTCCTGATCCTGGCTTCGTCTGACTACCCTGCTGGTTCCTGATCCTGGCTTCGTCTGACTACCCTGCTGGTTCCTGATCTCTGGCCTCTCAAAGACTCTGCTTCGGTTTCACCATTCGTTTGGACTTTTGCTTTACAGCTTTATTTTCAATAAAGCCTTCTTATTTTCACTTATCTCTTGTTGTACGTCTGGTTCATGGTTCCGTGACAATATGACAGCAGTGGTAAACATGTACGGACTCAGATAGTTCAAAGTGTCAGTGGCATGAGAACCTGTATAGACCCAAAACAAATGGACATTGTTCTAATTGTGCAAAATGCAGGACACTGCACAATTCCTATCTTTATTCTATATACAGTACAGACCAAAAGTTTGGACACACCTTCTCATTCAAAGAGTTTTCTTTATTTTCATGACTATGAAGGCATCAAAACTATGAATTAACACATGTGGAATTATATACATAACAAACAAGTGTGAAACAACTGAAAATATATCATATTCTAGGTTCTTCAAAGTAGCCACCTTTTGCTTTGATTACTGCTTTGCACACTCTTGGCATTCTCTTGATGAGCTTCAAGAGGTAGTCCCCTGAAATGGTCTTCCAACAGTCTTGAAGGAGTTCCCAGAGATGCTTAGCACTTGTTGGCCCTTTTGCCTTCACTCTGCGGTCCAGCTCACCCCAAACCATCTCGATTGGGTCCAGGTCCGGTGACTGTGGAGGCCAGGTCATCTGGTGCAGCACCCCATCACTCTCCTTCATGGTCAAATAGCCCTTACTTTCAAAGTTTTCCCAATTTTTCGGCTGACTGACTGACCTTCATTTCTTAAAGTAATGATGGCCACTCGTTTTTCTTTACTTAGCTGCTTTTTTCTTGCCATAATACAAATTCTAACAGTCTATTCAGTAGGACTATCAGCTGTGTATCCACCTGACTTCTCCTCAACGCAACTGATGGTCCCAACCCCATTTATAAGGCAAGAAATCCCACTTATTAAACCTGACAGGGCACACCTGTGAAGTGAAAACCATTTCAGGGGACTACCTCTTGAAGCTCATCAAGAGAATGCCAAGAGTGTGCAAAGCAGTAATCCAACCAAAAGGTGGCTACTTTGAAGAACCTAGAATATGACATATTTTCAGTTGTTTCACACTTGTTTGCTATGTATATAATTCCACATGTGTTAATTCATAGTTTTGATGCCTTCAGTGTGAATCTACAATTTTCATAGTCATGAAAATAAAGAAAACTCTTTGAATGAGAAGGTGTGTCCAAACTTTTGGTCTGTACTGTACTTCAAGCAACATTTTAGCCATTTGAATTTACATTGTCTTTGTGACGAATATCGCACCTCGCTGCCCCCGGATATCAACTACGTAGAGCCAGCGAGATACGGTATGGTCACTGGTTACCAACGCGTGACATTACGCCGTCCCTTAGAAGCAGGTAAGGTCCGCTTGGTACAGTGTTCACAGACTTCTCCTGTCCACACGGGCACAGAGAGGCAACAATCTGAGGGAGCCTTTTCACTGCCCCAGTGAAACAGCACTTCCTCAGCCCAGGTATACTGCCACCAGTTTCTTGTTTGATATAAGCCCGGTTCGCTAACAGGATTATATAGGGTAAGAAACCAACCCGCGGTAGCGTCTAACTAGGCCGAAACACGGACGTGGGGATTCGTGATCAAGATACCAGAACAGCACAAGATTAAATTATGCAGTCATGTCCATAAATATTGGGACATCAACACAATTCTAACATTTTTGGCTCTATACACCACCACAATGGATTTGAAATGAAACAAACAAGATGTACTTTAACTGCAGACTGTCAGCTTTAATTTAAGGGTTTTTACATACAAATCAGGTGAACAGGGTAGGAATTACAACAGTTTGCATATATGCCTCCCACTTGTTAAGGGACCAAAAGTAAAGGGACAATTGGCTTCTCAGCTATTCCATGGCCAGGTGTGTGTTATTCCCTCATTATCCCAATTACAATGAGCAGATAAAAGGTCCAGAGTTCATTTCAAGTGTGAAATTTGCATTTGCAATCTGTTGCTGTCAACTCTCAAGATGAGATCCAAAGAGCTGTCACTATCAGTGAAGCAATCCATCATTAGGCTGAAAAAACAAAACAAACCGATCAGAGAGATAGCAAAAACATTAGGCGTGGCCAAAACAACTGTTTGGAACATTCTTAAAAAGAAGGAACGCATCGGTGAGCTCAGCAACACCAAAAAACCCAGAAGACCACAGAAAACAACTGTGGTGGATGACCAAATAATACTTTCCCTGGTGAAGAAAACACCCTTCACAACAGTTGGCCAGATCAAGAACACTCTCTAGGAGGTAGATGTATGTGTGTCAAAGTCAACAATAAAAAAAAAGACTTCACCAGAATGAATACAGAGGGTTCACCACAAGATGTAAACCATTGGTGAGCCTCGAAAACAGGAAGGCCAGATTAGAGTTTGCCAAACGACATCTAAAAAAGCCTTCACACTTCTGGAACAACATCCTATGGACAGATGAGGCCAAGATCAACTTGTACCAGAGTGATGGGAAGAGAAGAGTATGGAGAAGGAAAGGAACTGCTTATGATCCTAAGCATACCACCTCATCAGTGAAGCACGGTGGTGGTAGTGTCATGGCGTGGGCATGTATGGCTGCCAATGGAACTGGTTCTCTTGTATTTATTGATGATGTGACTGCTGACAAAAGCAGCAGGATGAATTCTGAAGTGTTTCGGGCTATATTATCTGCTCATATTCAGCCAAATGCCTAAGAACTCATTTGACCACGCTTCACAGTGCAGATGGACAATGACCCAAAGCATACTGCAAAAGCAACCAAAGAGTTTTTTAAGGGAAAGAAGTGGAATGTTATGCAATGGCCAAGTCAATCACCTGACCTGAATCCGATTGAGCATGCATGCCAAGTGGGAGGCACATATGCAAACCGTTGTAATTCCTACACCGTTCACCTGATTTGGATGTAAATACCCTCAAATTAAAGCTGACTGTCTGCAGTTAAAGTACATCTTGTTTGTTTCATTTCAAATCCATTGTGCTGGTGTAAAGAGCCAAAAAAAATTGAATTGTGTCGATGGCACAATATTTATGGACCAGACTGTATATTTAATTACCTTAAGGGCTCATTAGACATAACACAATATACACAGAAAATATATACAGTGGTCTGAGTGGTAAATACAGATGGCGTGGTACAAACAGGGTTAAGCAGAACAAAAATGTTAGTTTACCAGGTATATGAGTCCTTTGGGTTGTGATTAGTTCTTAGCTGTAGTCACATGGGAAGCAGTGATGTCAGCAGGTTGCAGGTCCCTCTAAACACATGGCACGATAGTGACCTCCCTTCAGAGAAAAAAGACGCCCGCTTGCTGGAACAAGCCTTTTAACCTGTAGCTGGCCTTCCCCTCCCGGCCTCTGGGAGGAGTCCACTCCCCCCCTTCTGGGACTGGCACAAAACCGATTAGGGCTCATGGCTCCAGACCAGAATGTCGCAGGGAGGTTGTTCTGGGACCAATGGATCCGCCTGTGTTACGGCTACCAGTAGAGTCCAAGCATGGTATTGTTATTTGGTTTCTGTGGGGAGATATATCTCCCCTCCTTGCCATCCCACCACCAAACTATGACCACAGGCCTGTTCATCGTGGCCACAGGGACACAAATATGTATCTGGTTTATGTCTGTGATGGACAGGCGATTCATAATCCCTTATGAATCACTGGTGCCATGATGTCTGATAATGTTCCATGAATTGGAGAATGGCCTAGACCCTCTGCAGAGAGTTTTCCTGTTCCATTAGCTTGGTTCCTGGCTGGCTGAATGGGGGCAAGAGATTGTAAACAAAGGTGAACTGCCAGAAGTTCTCTGCCATTTGGCTGGGCTTTGAAGCAGGGCCCCCTGTGCAGTTCACTACCTCTGCTATCTGACAGCAGATGGCTGGTGTTGGAACATGGACAGTAAATAATAATCCATATTCTTCACAGGTCGGTGTGGGAACATGTCTGACAGTAAATAATAATCTATATTCCTCACAGTTTTCGTAAATGCCTGAAGTTACATTAAATTACTTAAAAAAATAGACTGGATAGATTTTGTAGATGCTAAATAAACTGCAGGAGTTACTGATAATGATAACCTGCCATACACAATAAAAAAACGTTTGTGTTACATTTGTTTACAGCTTTTCAAAAGCTGAAAGTGAACTGAATAGAAATGCAACCTAACTAAAGTGAGTTGCAGAGTTTAATGGATTCTTACATTCTTCAATAGGGACCCCTAGAAGGAGGTTTTTGGACAGTCGAATTTCCAAGTCCATGCCTTAGAATTGTCACCAGTTGACATCAGTGATTTGGCAAACAAGGATAGTCAGATGGCTGGTGTGGGACAGAACCAGGAGGTAAGCAAGAAATGGAAAATGGTGAAGGCAGAGCAGAAGTCCAATGCATGGTGAAAATTCAAGGGCCTAGACATGAGACAGAGACCTTATACAAATCACTGTTTTAAAACATAGGCAGGCTGAAGTGGAGAGAGGTGTATAGCACATTCCTTGCACTGAAGATGCGTTGTCCCTGTTGTGTTTATCTTAGAAGTGTGATGTTGAGGAGGAAGATAATTTAGCACCAAGGCCAGGGCCCTCTCTCCTTCTATACCAGTTTGTTAGTCAATTAGCTTATCTGAGATAAAAAGCCACTGGTGGAACTACAGACTTAGCACCCACCTTGCTGCTGCCTGTAGCTTCTGCTTGCTGCTGCACAGAGAACACAGTCCTACAATGCTATGCTGCTTCCCCTGCGCCCCCCCCCCCCTTTCCTATACTGCAACCGGGATAAAGTTGTAAGTGAGATACTTCAGAGCCAGGGCATAGAGAAAGAGGAAGGACAGCGCTGGAGCTGCTGAAACTGCTTGACTGGTAAGAAATGGTGCTAACAACAGCATGTATCTTTGATATATGCAAACAGCACTGTGCAGGTGTGGAAAAAATGCTGTAAAGTAAATACGCTTTAAAAGAAGTGTTAATAGTTTATATTTATCAATTTATAAAATGAAAAGTTAATGAACAAAAGACAAATCTAAATCGAATTAATAATTAGTGTGAGTACTCCTTGTCTTCAAAACTGCAAACATCTTGGAGAACTAACCACTGATCGTCTGTGGATGTAGGCTTGCTTTAATCCTTCTCTCTCTTCATGTAATCCCAGACAGACTCATAGTAACATAGTAACATAGGGACACAGTTATTAAGACTGCCTTTTAGACACCGGTCTTAATAAAGGCCTAAACTGATGGTGGATCCGCCGAAGCTATAAAGAGGAACGGGCCTCTCCATAACTTCAGGACATCCAGCCTGAAAAAGGCATAGAAAATGGTGAATGAGATGGGGTTTACTGGCCTGTCCCCTTCCCAGCCCACGCCATGCCAACTTTTTTTTAGACATGGTGTGAGCGAGGCGAAGTCTCAAATAGTGGCGCAACTAAACATTGCGCCGCTATCTGCACCTGAAATACACCTAATTTAGGCATATTTCCGCATAGTAAATGACCCCCATAGTTTGTAAGGATGAAAATAGATATCCAGTTCAACGAATTATCCTGCAAAGTTGATCCAGAGGAAGGCAAAAAATCCCATGAGGTATAAGCCAATTTTCCTCATTTTAGGGGGAAAAAATTCCTTCCCAATCCCTGGATCAACATCCCTTTACCAAAATTATAATAACTACAGTATAACCTGTAATATGATTACTAGGGTTGAGCGAATCAAAGTATCTGTAGACTTCCATCTGAATTTCAAGGAAAATTTAAATTGTCGCGAAGCCGAATTTCCTCACGCTTTATGGTAACAAATCTATTTTCCATGAAATGGCCGATCACAGGACGGGGCGGAGCCTAGCCGCTGATGGAGACGGAGCTGTAGGAGAGATCTCCTTCCTCTAAAGTCCGTGCTCTTCAGCTTATACACAGAAATACCTGAGACAATATGGTAAAAATCGGGAGAGACAAACCCAGAGAAGCTCCTAGGCACTCCAGCTCGCAAAGAAACCCGGCGGAGATGGACAAATACCTCTACAAGAAGAGCGCCATGTCCCCAGCGCGCGCTTCCAAGATGGCGTGGGACGAGGGAGATAGGAATCCTGCGGACGAAGAAAATGTAGAAAGCGAAGCGGTGGAGACGACCATAGAAACATAGAATGTGTCGGCAGATAAGAACCATTTGGCCCATCTAGTCTGCCCAATATACTGAATACTATGGATAGCCCCTGGCCCTATCTTATATGAAGGATGGCCTTATGCCTATCCCATGCATGCTTAAACTCCTTCACTGTATTTGCAGCTACCACTTCTGCAGGAAGGCTATTCCATGCATCCACTACTCTCTCAGTAAAGTAATACTTCCTGAAATTACTTTTAAACCTTTGCCCCTCTAATTTAAAGCTATGTCCTCTTGTAGCAGTTTTTCTTCTTTTAAATATTCTCTCCTCTTTTACCTTGTTTACTTGGAAGATAGTGGCGCCCTCACAAAAGCTTTCTTTAAAGCCACGCTACAAAAAGCGATTGCGCCGCTCGTGAGGGAGATACGTGACCTCAGCCATGAGATGAGATCTCTAGGCCAGCGTGTTGAAAAGCTGGAATCTCGACATGATCGCATGATTGAGCATAGTGCTGCACTCGAACAGACGCTTGAGCATCATGCCTCCTCGCTGAATACTACCTACCTCATGATAGAGGACCAAGAAAACAGAGGTAGGAGGAGGAATCTCCGTCTCAAAGGCCTTTCAGAACTAGTGGCAACTGAAGACTTGGAGTCAGCCGCCATGAAGATATTTACGGATCTACTGGGGGGAACAAAGAGCAGCCTCCATTGTTATAGAGCGGATCCATCTCTCTCTCAGGTCCAGACCCAAAGCGGATGAACCCCCGAGAGACATGGTATGTGGGCTTTTAAGCTATAGAGACACAGCTGCCATCTTGCAAGCCGCGCGAAACACCAAAGATATCAGGTACACTGACTCTATTATTTTTCTATTTCAAGATTTAGCGCCCTCCTGTCACGAGGGTATCGGGAACCACACCTGACTCCGTTATACCCGGGGTCAGGAAGTCGCAGCGGTTGGCTGCACACTCTATTTAAGATAGGGCTGTTTTCCTTATGGTAGCTTTCTGGGTTTGCTTTGCAAACCCTTTTGGCTCACTCAGGGATCCGTAGCTCCTTCTCCTCAGCTGTTCCTTGTCCAGCACTCCCAAACCTCCTTATATTCCTCTCTCACACTTCTCTGGTTGCCAGAGATAGAACTTCCTGCCTGGACATCTATTCTGAACTTCTGGAGCTGTGTTGCTGCGTTCTCTGGTAGTTGGTCCAGAACGCTACCCTCCGGATCCCTGTTGGACCTTTGTGGTCTATTGTGATCGCCCACCTGGGTGTATGTGTTTGTCTGTTTTGTCTGTCCTCTCCCTGGTGTTTCCCTCTAAGTGATAGTGGTGCGGACTAGCGATCCCATCGGCCCGTTCACTATCTAGGGCTCATTTTAGGGAAAGCCAGGGTTTAGGCACGTGATCGCCGCACGGGTGAGGAACCCGTCTAGGGACGTCAGGGCAGTCAGGTGCCAGCCGCAAGGTGAGTTAGGGGTCACCACCTTTCCCTCTCCCTTGGGCAGGGCTTTCCCTTTTATCCTCCCTGTGCGTGACGTCGGTCATTACACCTCCACACTAGTGAAGAGGCGAATCCTCAGGCCCCTTACAGAACAGCTCAGAAGCCAGAAAGTTCTGTACAAATGGTTATTCCCCTTCGGGATGTCTTTTGCTAAAAATGGCCGCAGATGTGTTGTGCACAATCCCTGTGACCTAACGGAGGCCTGGTCCATATTGGGGGTCGCACCAGTCCATATAGACTCTTGGCTACCCGTAGACTCTCTTGCGGGCAAACTGCCTCGCCTCCCGCCAAGTGAACCGTGGGAGACAGTTGCCAGACCGAAATCCAACAACAAAAGACAGGCTGACCATCAATAGGCCCACAGCATTGGATGATCTACTCTATTGAGTCTGTGCTTAAAACCGTTGCTTCTCATGGCTCCTGCTACACTGGAAATGGCACTGAGTTAGCCCTGAAAGTCCATGACTAACTTCTTCCCTATGAGAGACACTGCTGCCATCCTAAGAGTACAGACTCTGCTGATACCCTAAGAGTTTGCTATGTTGCCCAATACACCAGCAATGCGGGTATCTGACATGGAACAGACCCCAATATTCAAGCCCTCAGTGAATAAGTGATATCCTCACTCTACTGAGGCCCACTCGCAGGGGTGGGACACTCCGGAAGCCACCTACACCCTCTAAACCAAAATGGTTTATTAGTACACAGGCTCATTAATAACCTTATGCTTAGTCTCATAACATGCATGCTATGATCCGAATTTATCCCACTATGTTTACACTGTTGTGTTGTATCTCACCTTTTGCTCTTCTTATTGAGTTTCATAGCTCTCAGGTATTATACATTAGCTTCTAGGAGTATGTATGTATGTGAGGACCCGGGATAGGATGCTCCTTTGCCATCATCCCCCACCCCCACATCCCGATGTGGCGGTTTTATACACAGTACACCACATCATGATTGCTCCAAGGATTGTGTTTAACTGTTCAATGTTATTGAGGCACATGTTAGTCCCTATGTTTCTCCCCTATTACACTTTCTGGTGCAGATTAACTTGGGTGACCAATATACTTATCTCAATGATAGACCTTGTTGACCCCTCATGGCGTTAATTAATGTGACCACCTCAAATGTGAGAGGTCTTAATACACCTCAGAAGCGTTCTCAGATTTTCACCATGTTAAGAAATAGCAAAAGTGACATATGTTTCCTACAGGAAACACATTTTAAGAATGGGAAGGTTCCCAACCTGCCAAAATCTAAATTCTCTCAGTGGTTTCACAACACATACCACAAAGCTGCCAGAAGGGTCAGCATAGCTATTAGTAGAAATGTACCCTTTATGACCTCAGGGACCCAACTGGACCCGGAAGGTAGATTTATATTCGTGAAAGGTAAGGTAGGCCAGGTTATGGTTTACTTGGCGTGTCTTTATGCGCCTAATACACGCCAGCACAAATGGATTAAATCTACCCTCAAGAACTTCAGGGATTTTGCGGAAGGAATCCTAATAGTAGGTGGAGATGTCAATGTCTCGCTCAATCCCTCATTAGATGCATCCATGGGTGACACTGCTCAATCCCAAAGGATGATAGGAGGCATCCAGCTGTTATTGAAGGAATGCAGACTAATACATACTTGGAGGATGTTACACAGTTCTGACAGGGACTACACATTTTATTCAGCAGTACGCCATACATACCAACGCCTAGACTACATTTTTATTTCTCAATCCCATGTAGACATGGTGCGTGGTTCAACTATAGACCCCATCACTATTTCCGATCACGCTCCAGTGACCACTACTCTTTCCTTTGCTAACCTACCTGTTAGGGAGTGGGCGTGGCATCTCAATGAGACTATTTTGGATTCTGAGCGTCACTCTTCTGATATTGCTAAAAAACTCGCACTATATTTCCAAGAGAATGACCCCACGGATACGTCGCAAACGATAACATGGGAAGCACACAAGGCCTACATCCGGGGGGAACTTATGACCCTAGGTTCTCAAATCAAGAAAGAGAGGCAGACCAAAATAAACTCCCTGATAGGACAAATAACCTCCATAGAAACAAAGAAGAAAAGATCAATTATTCTGTCACTACAGGCCGAGCTTGAGTCCCTTAGGAGAAAGCTAAAAGAACTCCTCAACATCAGATGTGCTAAGGCTTATCAATACTCCAAAGCTCAATTCTATCTCCATGGGGATAAGGGCAACCGCTTGATGTCACACATGATAAAGAAAAGAAACGAGACACAACATATTGCCGCAATCAGAACAGATAAAGGGACACAGGTAGCCGCGACTAAAGATATTGCAAGGGAGTTCTGCTCGTTCTACTCCAAATTGTACAATATTGACCCCCCTAAACAGACTCCACACACAGAACATACTCAGGACAAGAAGAGACAGTTAATAGATAGCTTCCTGACAAAACTGCACCTCCCCAGTTTACAGGAATCAGATAGTTCCTCTCTCCTTAAACCGGTCACGGAAGTTGAAGTTGTAAAGATCCTTAGCTCGATGCCTATGGGCAAAGCCCCGGGGCCAGATGGTCTACCAGTAGGTTATTATAAGAAATTTCTATCCGTCTTAACCCCAGAACTAACTAAGTGGTGCCAGGCACTTCTAGAGGGGAGCCCCTTACCAAAACAGACCTTGGAGGCCACTATTACCATAATTCACAAGGAAGGGAAGGACAACAAAGAATGTGGAAATTACCGTCCCATATCATTGTTAAACAGATGTCAAGATATGGGCTAAACTCCTAGATTCTAGACTTGCCCCCCTCATACCAAAGATAGTCCACCCGGAACAAGCAGGGTTCGTGTTAGGTCGAGAGGGTAGTTCCCAATCGTGTAGATTGATAAATGCAGCTTTCTGGGTTCATAGGAGGTCTTCTCCGCTGGTGCTTCTCAGCACGGACGCGGAGAAGGCCTTTGATAGAGTAAATTGGCTATATATGCAAAGAACTATGCATAGGTTTGGAGTGCCAGATCCCTTTTATACGGGCAGTCATGTCTTTATATGGATCCCCAGGAGCAAGAGTAAGAGTTAATGGCACACTGTCGGAGTCCTTCCCCATTACAAATGGGACACGCCAGGGCTGCCCCCTGTCACCCTCTCTCTTCATACTTGTAATGGAAACACTGCTACAAGCATTCAGATATGATTCACGTATAAGGGGTCTAACGATTGGTAAAACGGAACATAAGTGTGCTGCATTTGAGGACGACCTTATGCTTTTGATATCGAATCCCACAAAAGCCTTCCCACATATCTTAGACACCTTCTCTGAGTTTGGCAAACTGTCCAATTTTAAAATAAACTATTCTAAGTCGGAGGCAATGGGGTTTAACATCTCGACCCAAGCGATTCACTTATTAAAAGATAGCTTTCCCTTTAAGTAGAACCCTAACTCTCTACCATATTTGGGAATAACTCTATCCAATGAACCCTCCCTTCTATATAAACTAAACTATCCTACATTGGAGTCGGGAAGGGATTTTTTACTCCCCTAAAGTGAGGAAAATTGGCTTCTACCTCACAGGGTTTTTTGCCTTCCTCTGGATCAACTTGCAGGATGACAGACCGAACTGGATGGACAAATGTCTTTTTTTCGGCCTTATGTACTATGTTACTACATTAGTGAAAAAGATTCAGGAGCAGTTGAGCTCTCTTGCTTTGTCGTGGCTGTCCTGGATAGGTAGAAAGAACCTTTTACAAACATACAGTACAGACCAAAAGTTTGGACACACCTTCTCATTCAAAGAGTTTTCTTTATTTTCATGGCTATGAAAATTGTAGATTCACACTGAAGGCATCAAAACTATGAATTAACACATGTGGAATTATATACATAACAAAAAAGTGTGAAACAACTGAAAATATGTCATATTCTAGGTTCTTCAAAGTAGCCACCTTTTGCTTTGATTACTGCTTTGCACACTCTTGGCATTCTCTTGATGAGCTTCAAGAGGTAGTCCCCTGAAATGGTTTTCACTTCATAGGTGTGCTCTGTCAGGTTTAATAAGTGGGATTTCTTACCTTATAAATGGGGTTGGGACCATCAGTTGAGTTGAGGAGAAGTCAGGTGGATACACAGCTGATAGTCCTACTGAATAAACTGTTAGAATTTGTATTATGGCAAGAAAAAAGCAGCTAAGTAAAGAAAAACGAGTGGCCATCATTACTTTAAGAAATGAAGGTCAGTCAGTCAGCCGAAAAATTGGGAAAACTTTGAAAGTAAGGGCTATTTGACCATGAAGGAGAGTGATGGGGTGCTGCGCCAGATGACCTGGCCTCCACAGTCACTGGACCTGAACCCAATCGAGATGTTTTGGGGTGATCTGGACCGCAGAGTGAAGGCAAAAGGGCCAACAAGTGCTAAGCATCTCTGGGAACTCCTTCAAGACTGTTGGAAGACCATTTCAGGTGACTACCTCTTGAAGCTCATCAAGAGAATGCCAAGAGTGTGCAAAGCAGTAATCAAAGCAAAAGGTGGCTACTTTGAAGAACCTAGAATAAGACATATTTTCAGTTGTTTCACACTTGTTTGTTATGTATATAATTCCACATGTGTTAATTCATAGTTTTGATGCCTTCATAGTCATGAAAATAAAGAAAACTCTTTGAATGAGAAGGTGTGTCCAAACTTTTGGTCTGTACTGTATATCATGCCCAAACTCACGTACCTGTTACAAATGGTACCTATATCTCTCCCAAAGCCTTTTTTCAAAACAGTCAGACAAACCTTTACGACCTTCCTATGGAGGGGTAAGAAACCTAGGATTTCCTTCCTCAAACTTATAAGGAACAGAGCTCACGGAGGTTTTGGTCTGCCGGATGTGGAACACTATTATAAAGCGATCCAATTGAAAAGGTGGCTACAGCTGTGCATACCAAAATATAGAATACTGGGCTCTGATATTGAGGCAGACCTACTGTCAGATGTTCAATCGGTGGGTCTGTGGGGGCTGAGTACCACCTCTTCCACTCCCCACAACCTCACAAAGGGTATATACCAAACCATACGGTCCTTACACAAAACAGCAGGGTTATTCTCCCCCCCCCTCCCAAGACCCTACTTGCAAAGTATATACTTTATTTTTTGCACACAAACACCCACGACCTACCCTATTTTTGGAAGGGGTTGAAAGATGTTACGATCTCTTCCCTGCTCCAAGAGGTCGGTTCAGCTGACAATATCCCAAACTATTGCTCTCAAGCCATTTCAGAAAGCAACTTCATAGCAAACCAGGAACTACAGAGTTCCCTCAAAACCTTACTGTCTAATACTCTGACCCAGGTAGCCCCCACGTGGTTTAAAAAAAAACTATCCATGTTGGAATCTTGCCCGAAACAATGCATATCTACCCTATACAGGGCGCTGATTACCCTCTTAGACCAAGTTGTTCCTTCCTATATCAAATCCTGGGAAAAAGATCTCAATATTTCCATTTCTGCTAGGGGAGATCGCACGCATACATCGAAATTCCCATGGATTCTCGAGAGTACTCATATAAGACAGTAACGCGCTGGTACAATGACCCTCAGAAACTATTTGTAATGGGCCTATCACAGTCGGATGTATGCTGGAGATGCTCAGCCCACACTGGTTCTCTGGGACATATCCTTTGGTCATGCCCTCAAATCCGCCCGTTCTGGGATCTGATTGGGAGAGAAATTAACAAAATATGTCAATCTAACAGGGTTTTCTCCCCCCAATCAATACTCCTTTGGCTTCCAGCCAATCAGTGGTACCCCTCATCTAAAGATCTAGCTACTTTGCTGATCCAGGCGGCGAGATTATTAATTCCATTTCATTGGTTTAGTCACACCCCCCCGACCCTAGAACAATGGCACTCGAAGGTAGATCAAATCTACTTAATGGAGGAATTAGTTAGTTGGTCAAACAGAACTCATGAAAAATTTGATAAGTTATGGAAACCTTGGAAGGATTACAGGCATTCCCCCAGCCAACCCTAGTCCACCACAATGTTCTTTCTATAGATATCCGTGTGACCTTGAGATAGTGATATTCCCTAACTACTCAAACACATATTATCTCGCCTTAGATTGCTCAAGACTGTACCAGATCGTCAGTTCGTTCAATATTATAGACAGTTCAAAGTTTATTATTTATGCCCTTGTTAGACCTCGGGATGGGAGTACTAGATATGATCCAACCGGTATAACTCATACGGGTTGACTTTCTCTTACTTGAAGTTGCAATTTAAAAATGATACGGTTGATTGTGGACCTGTTTGGAAATACTGTAATGTCTTGCATCCATACTTGTGTTATCAAATGTACCCCCAACCCTCCCCTTACCCCTCTCTCCTCTATTATCCCCCCTCCCCCCACGACCCTCACCCAATCACCCCTGACTTACCTTCATTTATAAGATGCTTTCATTGTCTCACCTTCCTTATTGTAACTCTTGTGTACACTTATTGTGATCACTTTTGAATGTGCGACTTATCTCAATTATGAAAATGACAATAAAAAGAGATTTTAAAAAATAAAATAAAAATGGCCATCTTGATTGAAGATCCCACGCGAAATCATGTGCGCGGTGATGTATGATGTCACCACGTCGGCCAGCATGATGTGTGAAATTCGGTGAAGCAGCCGAATAGAAGTTTTCATAACTTCACTCAACACTAGCTATTACACTCCTGAATTACATCGATGCCCCTCTTGAACTCATTACAGTGAACTTACCATCAAAATCTCCTCTGGCAGGGCGTTCCCTAGTCTCACTGCTCTTACAGTAAAGAATCCCCTTCTATGTTGATGGAGCAGCTTTCTTTCCACTAGACAGAGGATTTCCAGTTGTCACAGTTACAGTCCTTGGTATAAATAGATCTGCTGCAGAACTGCTGCAGTGAGGCACACTGTTAGGCTTTTTTTTTTTCAAGGTTTTTATTATTTTATCAGTATCAAGAAAAACTACACATATAAGGTATCGCTGTATTTGAACTGACCTGTAGAATGAAAGTAACCGGTCAGTTTTATCATACGTCGAACGTCGTAAATAAAAAACCTGTAAAATTGTGGCGGAATTGCTTTTTTTTTCAATTCCACCGCATTTTGAATTTTTGTCTTGCTTCCCACTACATCATATGCAATATTAAATGGCAGTGTTGTAAAGTACAACTTGTCCTACAAAAAACAAGCTATGTAAAAAAATAAAAAAGTTATGGTTCTGAAAAGGCAGGGAATGCAAAACGAAAACGCAAAAATGAAAAAATAAATAAACCTCCGGGTTGAAAGGGTTAATGTCTACATAATTATTTGATTGTTGGAACCTGGGCACATGCACAATTATTTTCTGCACAGGTTCCGGGTGTCACTTGATTGGGAGCTGAACAGACAGCCATAGAGTTTTATATAAAGATCACCATGAATCTTTGAAATGGCCGTTCTAGTTAAATATGACTTTGCGGGCAGGTGGACACTTTCGGTTGAGGCAAAAGTTGCATTTATTTATTTATTTATTTTATTTTTTATTTATATTTTTATTGACATTTCCAAAAAGGAACAAAGGGTAACAGGATCCCAAAATATAGGCGCGCAGGCCATACTGAAATATTTGTGAGTACATAGTGATGATACAGTAGGTACAAAGTTGGTACGATGTTTACAACTTGGCAATTAAGTCATTACATGACAGTCCTGAGAGAGTCGCACAGATATGACAATGAAAAGTGGGCTAAGCATTAAAAGATAGAAGTAATCAGACAAAACAATGAATGCTAAAATAGATCTGTGACTAGAGTTAAGCGAACACCTGGATGTTCGGGTTCGAGAAGTTCGGCCGAACTTCCCGGAAATGTTCGGGTTCGGGATCCGAACCCGATCCGAACTTCGTCCCGAACCCGAACCCCATTGAAGTCAATGGGGACCCGAACTTTTGGGCACTAAAAAGGCTGTAAAACAGCCCAGGAAAGAGCTAGAGGGCTGCAAAAGGCAGCAACATGTAGGCAAATCCCCTGCAAACAAATGTGGATAGGGAAATTAATTAAAATTTAAATTTAAAAAATAAAAATGAACCAATATCAATTGGACAGAGGTCCCATAGCAGAGAATCTGGCTTCACGTCAGCAGAGAATCAGTCTCTTCATGCCATAGCAAAGAATCTGGCTTCATGTCAGCAGAGAATCAGTCTCTTCATGCCATAGCAGAGAATCTGGCTTCATGTCAGCGCAGAATCAGTCTTCATGTCATAGTAGAGAATCAGGCTTCACGTCACCCACCACTGGAACAGGCCACTGTCACACATTTAGGCCCAGGCACCCAGGCAGAGGAGAGAGGTCCCGTAACAGAGAATCTGGCCTTATGTCAGAGCGGAATCTGTATTCATGTCATAGCAGAGAATCAGGCTTCACGTCACCCACCACTGGAACAGGCCACTGTCACACATTTAGGCCCCGGCACCCAGGCAGAGGAGAGAGGTCCCGTAACAGAGAATCTGGCCTGATGTCAGCACAGAATCTGTCTTCATGTCATAGCAGAGAATCAGGCTTCACGTCACCCACCACTGGAACAGGCCACTGTCACACATTTAGGCCCAGGCACCCAGGCAGAGGAGAGAGGTCCCGTAACAGAGAATCTGGCCTGATGTCAGCACAGAATCTGTCTTCATGTCATAGCAGAGAATCAGGCTTCACGTCACCCACCACTGGAACAGGCCACTGTCACACATTTAGGCCCAGGCACCCAGGCAGAGGAGAGAGGCCCCGTAACAGAGAATCTGGCCTTATGTCAGCGCAGAATCTGTCTTCATGTCATAGCAGAGAATCAGGCTTCACGTCACCCACCACTGGAACAGGCCACTGTCACACATTTAGGCCCAGACACCCAGGCAGAGGAGAGAGGTCCCGTAACAGAGAATCTGGCCTGATGTCAGCGCAGAATCAGTCTTCATGTCATAGCAGAGAATCAGGCTTCACGTCACCCACCACTGGAACAGGCCACTGTCACACATTTAGGCCCAGGCACCCAGGCAGAGGAGAGGTCCCGTAACAGAGAATCTGGCCTTATGTCAGAGCAGAATCTGTATTCATGTCATAGCAGAGAATCAGGCTTCACGTCACCCACCACTGGAACAGGCCACTGTCACACATTTAGGCCCCGGCACCCAGGCAGAGGAGAGAGGTCCCATAGCAGAGAATCTGGCTTCATGTCAGCGCAGAATCAGTCTTCATGTCATAGCAGAGGATCAGGCTTCACGTCACCCACCACTGGAACAGGCCACTGTCACACATTTAGGCCCAGGCACCCAGGCAGAGGAGAGGTCCCGTAACAGAGAATCTGGCCTTATGTCAGTGCAGAATCTGTCTTCATGTCATAGCAGAGAATCAGGCTTCACGTCACCCACCACTGGAACAGGCCACTGTCACACATTTAGGCCCAGGCACCCAGGCAGAGGAGAGAGGTCCCGTAACAGAGAATCTGGCCTGATGTCAGCGCAGAATCAGTCTTCATGTCATAGCAGAGAATCAGGCTTCACGTCACCCACCACTGGAACAGGCCACTGTCACACATTTAGGCCCCGGCACCCAGACAGAGGAGAGAGGTCCTGTAACAGAGAATCTGGCCTTATGTCAGCACAGAATCTGTCTTCATGTCATAGCAGAGAATCAGGCTTCACGTCACCCACCACTGGAACAGGCCACTGTCACACATTTAGGCCCCGGCACCCAGACAGAGGAGAGGTTCATTCAACTTTGGGTTGCCCCGCAATATAATGGTAAAATGAAATTAAAAATAGTATTGAATGAGGAAGTGCCCTGGAGTAGAATAATATATTGTTAAGGGGAGGTAGTTAATATCTAATCTGCACAAGGGGTGGACAGGTCCTGTGGGATCCATGCCTGGTTCATTTTTATGAACGTCAGCTTGTCCACATTGGCTGTAGACAGGCGTTTGTCTGTAATGACGCCCCCTGCCGTGCTGAATACACGTTCAGACAAAACGCTGGCCGCCGGGCAGGCCAGCACCTCCAAGGCATAAAAGGCTAGCTCTGGCCACGTGGACAATTTGGAGACCCAGAAGTTGAATGGGGCCGAACCATCAGTCAGTACGTGGAGGGGTGTGCACAGGTACTGTTCCACCATGTTAGTGAAATGTTGCCTCCTGCTAACACGTTCCGTATCAGGTGGTGGTGCACTTAGCTGTGGCATGTTGACAAAACTTTTCCACATCTCTGCCATGCTAACCCTGCCCTCAGAGGAGCTGGGCGTGACACAGCTGCGTTGGCGACCTCTTGCTCCTCCTCTGCCTTCGCCTTGGGCTTCCACTGGTTCCCCTGTGACATTTGGGAATGCTCTCAGTAGCGCGTCTACCAACGTGCGCTTGTACTCACGCATCTTCCTATCACGCTCCAGTGTAGGAAGTAAGGTGGGCACATTGTCTTTGTACCGGGGATCCAGCAGGGTGGCAACCCAGTAGTCCGCACACGTTAAAATGTGGGCAACTCTGCTGTCGTTGCGCAGGCACTGCAGCATGTAGTCGCTCATGTGTGCCAGGCTGCCCAGAGGAAAGGACAAGCTGTCCTCTGTGGGAGGCGTATCGTCATCGTCCTGTGTTTCCCCCCAGCCACACACCAGTGATGGGCCCGAGCTGCTTTGGGTGCCACCCCGCTGTGAACATGCTTCATCCTCATCCTCCTCCACCTCCTCCTCCTCATCCTCCTCATCCTCCAGTAGTGGGCCCTGTCTGGCCACATTTGTACCTGGCCTCTGGTGTTGCAAAAAACCTCCCTCTGAGTCACTTTGAAGAGACTGGTCTGAAAGTGCTAAAAATGACCCCTCTTCCTCCTCGTCCTCCTGGGCCACCTCCTCTTCCATCATCGCCCTAAGTGTTTTCTCAAGGAGACATAGAAGTGGTATTGTAACGCTGATAACAGCGTCATCGCCACTGGCCATGTTGGTGGAGTACTCGAAACAGTGCAACAGGGCACACAGGTCTCGCATGGAGGCCCAGTCATTGGTGGTGAAGTGGGTCTGATCCACAGTGCGACTGACCCGTGCGTGCTGCAGCTGAAACTCCACTATGGCCTGCTGCTGCTCGCACAGTCTGTCCAGCATATGCAAGGTGGAGTTCCACCTGGTGGGCACGTCGCATATGAGGCGGTGAGCGGGAAGGCCGAAGTTACGCTGTAGCGCAGACAGGCGAGCAGCGGCAGGGTGTGAACGCCGGAAGCGCGAACAGACGGCCCGAACTTTATGCAGCAGCTCTGACATGTCGGGGTAGTTGCGAATGAACTTCTGCACCACCAAATTCAGCACATGCGCCAGGCAAGGGATGTGCGTCAAACCGGCTAGTCCCAGAGCTGCAACGAGATTTCGCCCATTATCGCACACCACCAGGCCGGGCTTGAGGCTCACCGGCAGCAACCACTCGTCGGTCTGTTGTTCTATACCCCGCCACAACTCCTGTGCGGTGTGGGGCCTGTCCCCCAAACATATGAGTTTCAGAATGTCCTGCTGACGTTTACCCCGTGCTGTGCTGAAGTTGGTGGTGAAGGTGTGTGGCTGACTGGATGAGCAGGTGGTAGAAGAGGAGGAGTAAGCTGAGTAGGAGGAGGAGGAGACAGGAGGCAAAGAATGTTGCCCTGCGATCCTTGGCGGCGGAAGGATGTGCGCCAAACAGCTCTCCGCCTGGGGCCCAGCCGCCACTACATTTACCCAGTGTGCAGTTAGGGAGATATAGCGTCCCTGGCCGTGCTTACTGGTCCACGTATCTGTGGTTAGGTGGACCTTGCCACAGATGGCGTTGCGCAGTGCACACTTGATTTTATCGGACACTTGTTTGTGCAGGGAAGGCACGGCTCTCTTGGAGAAGTAGTGGCGGCTGGGAACAACATACTGTGGGACAGCAAGTGACATGAGCTGTTTGAAGCTGTGTGTGTCCACCAGCCTAAATGACAGCATTTCATAGGCCAGTAGTTTAGAAATTCTGGCATTCAGGGCCAGGGATCGAGGGTGGCTAGGTGGGAATTTACGCTTTCTCTCAAATGTTTGTGAGATGGAGAGCTGAACGCTGCCGTGTGACATGGTTGAGATGCTTGGTGACGCAGGTGGTGGTGTTGGTGGTACATCCCATGTTTGCTGGGCGGCAGGTGCCAACGTTCCTCCAGAGGCGGAGGAAGAGGCCGAGGCGGCGGCAGCAGCAGCAGAAGAGGCCGAGGCGGCGGCAGCAGCAGAAGAGGCCGAGGCGGCAGCAGCAGAAGAGGTAGCAGGGGGAGCCTGAGTGACTTCCTTGTTTTTAAGGTGTTTACTCCACTGCAGTTCATGCTTTGCATGCAGGTGCCTGGTCATGCAGGTTGTGCTAAGGTTCAGAACGTTAATGCCTCGCTTCAGGCTCTGATGGCACAGCGTGCAAACCACTCGGGTCTTGTCGTCAGCACATTGTTTGAAGAAGTGCCATGCCAGGGAACTCCTTGAAGCTGCCTTTGGGGTGCTCGGTCCCAGATGGCGGCGGTCAGTAGCAGGCGGAGTCTCTTGGCGGCGGGTGTTCTGATTTTGCCCACTGCTCCCTCTTTTGCTACGCTGTTGGCTCGGTCTCACCACTGCCTCTTCCTCCGAACTGTGAAAGTCAGTGGCACGACCTTCATTCCATGTGGGGTCTAGGACCTCATCGTCCCCTGCATCGTCTTCCACCGAGTCTTGATCCCTGACCTCCTGTTCAGTCTGCACACTGCAGAAAGACGCAGCAGTTGGCACCTGTGTTTCGTCATCATCAGAGACGTGCTGAGGTGGTATTCCCATGTCCTCATCATCAGGAAAAATAAGTGGTTGTGCGTTAGTGCATTCTATCTCTTCCACCCCTGGGGAAGGGCTAGGTGGATGCCCTTGGGAAACCCTGGCAGCAGAGTCTTCAAACAGCATAAGAGACTGCTGCATAACTTGAGGCTCAGACAGTTTCCCTTATATGCATGGGGGTGATGTGACAGACCGATGGGCTTGGTTTTCATGCGCCATCTGTGCGCTTTCTGCAGAAGACTGGGTGGGCGATAATGTGAACGTGCTGGATCCACTGTCGGCCACCCAATTGACTAATGCCTGTACTTGCTCAGGCCTTACTATCCTTAGAACGGCATTGGGGCCCACCAAATATCGCTGTAAATTCTGCTGGCTACTGGGACCTGAGGTAGTTGGTTCACTAGGACGTGTGGCTGTGGCAGAACGGCCACGTCCTCTCCCAGCACCAGAGGGTCCACTAACACCACCACGACCATGTCCACGTCCGCGGCCCTTATTAGATGTTTTCCTCATTTTTCCCGTTCACCACAATTTTGAGAATGGCAAATTTGGGAATGCTTTTTCAACCCAGAACAAAAAGTCTGCTTTTACGGTCACTACAAATAACTTGACCAGATAAAACACTGCAGATTTGGTTGAATAGAGATGTGAGACCTGTTTTTTTTTGCGCTGTGTGACAGGTATAGGTTTAATGACAGAATCACACTTCTATCAGCACGCTAGCGTGTGTCTTAGGTTTTTCTGAATGACACTATCAATACCTTCAATGTAAGATTTTCTTTTTGGGATAGATTTCAAGTAGGCCTCAAATACCAGAAACTAGTTATTTTGAGAATGGCAAATTTGGGAATGCTTTTTCAACTCAGAACAAAAAGTCTGCTTTAACGGTCACTACAAATAACTTGACCAGATAAAACACTGCAGATTTGGTTGAATAGAGATGTGAGACCTGTTTTTTTTTGCGCTCTGTGACAGGTATAGGTTTAATCACAGAATCACACTTCTATCAGCACGCTAGCGTGTGTCTTAGGTTTTTCTGAATGACACTATCAATACCTTCAATGTAAGATTTTCTTTTTGGGATAGATTTCAAGTAGGCCTCAAATACCAGAAACTAGTTATTTTGATGTAATATATGGCCAAAAAATAACCACACTGTTGATGGTTAAATGCACTTGGGTGACACAGGCTCAGCCTGCACCAGATGTCGTATATGGCCAAAAAATAATCAGACTGTTGATGGTTAAATGCACTTGGGTGACACAGGCTCAGCCTGCACCAGATGTAGTATATGGCCAAAAAATAATCAGACTGTTGATGGTTAAATGCACTTGGGTGACACAGGCTCAGCCTGCAGCTGATGTAGGATATAGCACAAAATAACCACACTATCGATGGTTAAATACACTTGGGTGACACAGGCTCAGCCTGCAGCTGATGTAGTATATGGCCAAAAAATAACCAGACTGTTGATGGTTAAATGCACTTCGGTGACACAGGCTCAGCCTGCAGCTGATGTAGGATATAGCACAAAATAACCACACTATCGATGGTTAAATACACTTGGTGATAGCTCGCGCTGGCGCACCACAAGTCACAAAATGGCCGCCGATCACCCCAGAAAAAAAGTGATCTAAAAACGCTCTGGGCAGCCTCAAAAAAGTGAGCAAGTCAATAATAGCACTTCAATGATCCACAGCTGCAGATCGATCACAGAATGAAGTCTTTTGGAGGAGTTAATCTGCCTAATCTCGCCCTAACGTCGCAGCTGCAACCTCTCCCTATACTGATCATAGCAGAGTGACGTGCGGCACTACGTGACTCCAGCTTAAATAGAGGCTGGGTCACATGGTGCACTGGCCAATCACAGCCATGCCAATAGTAGGCATGGCTGTGATGGTCTCTTGGGCCAAGTAGTATGACGTTTGTTGATTGGCTGCTTTGCAGCCTTTCAAAAAGCGCCAAGAAAGCGCCGAACACCGAACCCGAACCCGGACTTTTACGAAAATGTTCGGGTCCGTTTCACGGACACCCGAAAATTCGGTACGAACCCGAACTATACAGTTCGGGTTCGCTCATCCCTATCTGTGACTAAAATGAGGATTAGATTCGGATGCATGCCCATATATCAGCAGGAGATGATTCATGTAGGGTAAACCCTAATCCAACCTCTAACTATTGTCAGGGGAGGAGTTGTGTAATTTGGCAATAAGATAGAAAAAGGAGTGACTACCATTGTCTAGGAGTCAGTACTAAGTAATAAAGGGTTTGTCGTGTCTTTGGGAGCCCTGTATTTTGACCAAAGCAACCAGTTTTTAAGGAACGCTTCACGTGAGCGCGTTTCCCAAGACGACAGCTCCTCAAACCTATGGAGCTGGTCCATTTTTTGGATCCATTGCTCCAAGGATGTAACCAGGGATTGTAGCCAAAATTTAGGAAGTAGAAGGCGGTCGGCTGTCAGCATTTGAGTGAAAACAAAGGGCGGTTTAGCGTGACACTTTTCTTGGGAGAGGGATAAAAGGGCAAGCTGCGGAGACGGCGGTATAGAAGTGCAACAAATCTTATTGGCAATAGTGAAGATCTCGTTCCACCACTTATGAATGGGGGGACACGTCCACCAGATATGAAAGAAAGTCCCTTTCTCCCCAAGGCACCTTCAGCATATGTCCGAAGCAGACTCATAGTACATTGATGTCTTATCTGGCGTATTATACCATCTGTTGAGAATCTTGTAGCAGTTTTCCTGAATTCGGACGCAGCGGGAGATCCTATGGGGGGATTCAAGGAGTCTGGGAAGGGAGTTGAACAGGACAACAATGTTCAGATCCATTTCCCATTGTTTCACAAAGGACGGTTTAGCTAACATTGGCGGAAGTCGCACTTTACTATAAATCTGCGATATAAGTTTCTTGGGGGCGGAGTGATGGGAGATTAATGATTCAAGCCAGACTAGCGGACGTGTCAGATCACCTATTTTAACATGTTGTTTTAGGTAAGCTCTAAGGTATGTGATAGAAAAAATATCGCACGGATGGGGATTGAGTAACGCATTCGTGGCTTCTAGGTCCATCCACTCCCCAGTGGGAAGTGCCAATGAAATTATAGAAGTTGGGGAGGACCTCAGCCCTTGGGAAGTCGAGGTTCTTAGGGAAGGGGGGGCTGTGTCAAGTATGTCCTTTACTGTTAGTAGTGGGGAGGGAAAAGGAATGGAGCAATGTGAGGATGAGAGCCACTTCCAAGCTTCTAAAGTGGCTTTAATAATTGGGTAGTGGGAAAGTAGGCCAGGGAGGACTGATTTATGTCCTAGGAGGAGTGCTCTAGGTGATCTGTTCAATATGTCTCTTTCAGTTTCCACTGTTAAAGAAGGTGAGGAGCAGTGCAGCCATGCAACTGCTCGAGAGAGAAGAATGGCCTTGCCATATAATTCAGGATTTGGGAGACCTATTCCCCCTGCTTGTCTGGGCTTAGTGAGGAGAGAGAATGAAAGTTTCGCTTTCCTTCCGCTCCAAATGAAGGATCTGAACTTTTTTATAATTGAGTTGTAATAATGTTTGGGGACGGGGATAGGTAGAACTTGTTGCAAGTAGGTGAGGCAAGGAAGAATTAATGACGAAAGGAGGTTTTTGCGGCCAAACCAAGACAATGTTGGGTTGGACTGGGCAAGATTATCAATGGCGTTAAAGATTGAGATTCTTAAGGGAGTGTAGTTTAAGGAGAAAAGGTTGTGTATTTTGGGGCTGATTTTGAATCCTAAATACGTGATGGTAGGAGAGGGCCAATTGAATGGGGCGTCAACCATTAATTGGCACTTGGTTGATTAGGGGATGCCCAAGCATAGGACTAAGGATTTATTGGCGTTGATTTTAAAGTCTGAAGCTATGCTATAGGCGTTGAGGTGGGTCTGAATACGTGGTAGAGAAACTTTCGGATTAACCGACATCATAAGGACGTCGTCGGCAAAAGCAGCAATTTTTGGTTCCCTGCCTCCCAAACATAGACCTTCAATCTCCCTGTCCAGTCTTATGGTAGAAAGAAGTGGCTCTAGAGCTAAAATGAATAGAAGAGGGGAGAGGGGGCAGCCCTGGCGAGTCCCGTTGCTTATAAGAAATGGAGAGGATAAATTCCCATTCACTAGTACCAAGGCCGTAGCCTGCTCATACATGGCGAAAGTTGCTTGGACAAAAGAACCAGGAAGACCAAATCCCAGCAGAGTGTGTTTTAGATACTGCCAATTTACCCTATCGAATGCTTTCTCAGCATCCGTGCTGAGAAGAAGCAAAGGAGAAGAAATTCTCTTAGCATGGCATAAGGTATTAATCACTCTGGATGTATTATTCTTTGCCCTCTCTGTTACGGATAAAGCCGACCTGGTCCCCATGAACAATATGAGGGAGAATGATAGCTAGCATTTTGGCCAGGAGCTTGAGGTCTATGTTTAGGAGGGATATGGGTCTGTAATTGGAACATTGCTTGGAATCTTTCCCTTCTTTGGGTATTAGTGTGATATGAGCCGCTGTCATATCTCTTGATAAAGGGATTCCGCGTAATGCCTGATTACAAACTTCTAAAAGGTGAGGAAGTAGGAGTTCCTGAAAAGTTTTGTAATATGAAATCGGAAGGCCATCAGGACCTGGGCTCTTTCCCGAGGGCATTTGGTGCATTGCATTCCTAAGTTCGGTTAGGATAAAGGGGGCTTCTAGTTTTAACTTCTGTTCAGTGGAGATAGAAGGAATATTGGAAGATTTCAGGAAGGCTAAGATGGCGGAGGCACGTGTTTCTGATGTTACAGGGGGGGTAAGATTATAAAGGTTATTATAAAAGGAACGAAATTGTGCAGCTATCTGATGTACAGAGAAGATTGGGTTTCCTTCAGACGAGGTCAATTGGTGAACATAGTTTGCGGATCTTCTCCCCTTAATCCTGCTCATTATAAATTTGGTGGCCTTGTCTCCATGAGCGAAAAACTTATGTTGTGTGTTCATATAATATTTGGCCGTTTTACAGGGAGTGCAGAATTATTAGGCAAATGAGTATTTTGACCACATCATCCTCTTTATGCATGTTGTCTTACTCCAAGCTGTATAGGCTCGAAAGCCTACTACCAATTAAGCATATTAGGTGATGTGCATCTCTGTAATGAGAAGGGGTGTGGTCTAATGACATCAACACCCTATATCAGGTGTGCATAATTATTAGGCAACTTCCTTTCCTTTGGCAAAATGGGTCAAAAGAAGGACTTGACAGGCTCAGAAAAGTCAAAAATAGTGAGATATTTTGCAGAGGGATGCAGCACTCTTAAAATTGCAAAGCTTCTGAAGCGTGATCATCGAACAATCAAGCGTTTCATTCAAAATAGTCAACAGGGTCGCAAGAAGCGTGTGGAAAAACCAAGGCGCAAAATAACTGCCCATGAACTGAGAAAAGTCAAACGTGCAGCTGCCAAGATGCCACTTGCCACCAGTTTGGCCATATTTCAGAGCTGCAACATCACTGGAGTGCCCAAAAGCACAAGGTGTGCAATACTCAGAGACATGGCCAAGGTAAGAAAGGCTGAAAGACGACCACCACTGAACAAGACACACAAGCTGAAACGTCAAGACTGGGCCAAGAAATATCTCAAGACTGATTTTTCTAAGGTTTTATGGACTGATGAAATGAGAGTGAGTCTTGATGGGCCAGATGGATGGGCCCGTGGCTGGATTGGTAAAGGGCAGAGAGCTCCAGTCCGACTCAGACGCCAGCAAGGTGGAGGTGGAGTACTGGTTTGGGCTGGTATCATCAAAGATGAGCTTGTGGGGCCTTTTCGGGTTGAGGATGGAGTCAAGCTCAACTCCCAGTCCAACTGCCAGTTTCTGGAAGACACCTTCTTCAAGCAGTGGTACAGGAAGAAGTCTGCATCCTTCAAGAAAAACATGATTTTCATGCAGGACAATGCTCCATCACACGCGTCCAAGTACTCCACAGCGTGGCTGGCAAGAAAGGGTATAAAAGAAGAAAATCTAATGACATGGCCTCCTTGTTCGCCTGATCTGAACCCCATTGAGAACCTGTGGTCCATCATCAAATGTGAGATTTACAAGGAGGGAAAACAGTACACCTCTCTGAACAGTGTCTGGGAGGCTGTGGTTGCTGCTGCACGCAATGTTGATGGTGAACAGATCAAAACACTGACAGAATCCATGGATGGCAGGCTTTTGAGTGTCCTTGCAAAGAAAGGTGGCTATATTGGTCACTGATTTGTTTTTGTTTTGTTTTTGAATGTCAGAAATGTATATTTGTGAATGTTGAGATGTTATATTGGTTTCACTGGTAAAAATAAATAATTGAAATCGGTATATATTTGTTTTTTGTTAATTTGCCTAATAATTATGCACAGTAATAGTCACCTGCACACACAGATATCCCCCTAAAATAGCTAAAACTAAAAACAAACTAAAAACTACTTCCAAAAATATTCAGCTTTGATATTAATGAGTTTTTTGGGTTCATTGAGAACATGGATGTTGTTCAATAATAAAATTAATCCTCAAAAATACAACTTGCCTAATAATTCTGCACTCCCTGTAGTTATTAAGACAGACTTAAGTTTCGCCCTATATTCCGACAATTCCTGTAATTGGGAGTCAGAGATTTTTTTTTTGTGCCGAGATTCAAGGCTCTGTATTTTTTTGAGCACTTCATCAATTGCTTTTTACCTCAATCTTTTTTGATACGACCCAATTTTGATAAATTGACCCCTGATGACGGGCTTATGTGCATCCCAAAGGGTATTAACGGAGATATCAGGGCACTTATTCAGGGAGAAGTATTCTGTGATGTGTTTGGAAACTGAGTCCACCAAATTTTGATAACCCAAGAGAGATTCATTCAAACGCCAATTAAAGCAAGAGGGATTTTCGTTAGGAGCTAGTACTTGGATAAAAATAGGGGAGTGGTCCGATATGTATATGGAGCCTATCGAAGCTTGACTACACAAGTGCAAGTGTTCCTTAGAAATGAACAAATAATCTAGGCGGTGGTATGTGCCATGCGTTGGGGAGTAGAATGTATAATCCAGGGTATTGGGGTGGTGGGAACGCCTAACATCTATCAGTTGAAGGTTCCATAAATTATTTCTAATAGCTTTAAGGGATTTGCCAGATTGAATCGATTTGTGCGAAGATATGTCTAATTGCGGGAATAGGGCGCCATTCAAGTCACCACCCAATATCACTATTCCTTCCTTAAAGGAATCAATGGTTGGGAAAATGCTAGAGAGCCACTGGGATTGATTTGAGTTGGGAGCATACAAGTTTATAAAGGTATAGGTTTGTGGGCCTATTGTACCCTTAATTAAGATATACTTTCCATCAGGGTCCAACACTTGGTTAATATGGCTAAAGGGAATTTTCCTCTGAAACCCTATGCTGACCCCACCTGATGCTGATGAGTTGCCTCCACAATGATACCAATTAGAGTAGTGGGAAAACTGCATGTTAGGGTAATGGTTGAAACGGAAGTGCGTCTCTTGGGGGAATACCACTCCAGCTCCAGCTTTTCTTAAAATGGTAAAGATCTGACTCCTTTTTGAAGGGGAGTGAAAGCCTTTAACATTATATGAAGCTATATGTAAATCAGCCATTTAATGGAGTGTATGTGTAGTTACCTTTTAGCTGGTGGTGTATCCTCCAAGAGAATGTATATGTATCATGGGTCTCCGCCTTTCTGTGTAAAATCAGGACCATATTATTGCGGTGTTCACACAGAACTAGAAGGAAGGACATGTACCTTGGGAAGAAGAAAGGGTTAGAAAACAGAACAAAACATGTTAAAACAACAAAGAAAGGCAGAATAAGCATAACTGTATATGCAATATACATGTGGGGGGTAATTGGTCAAGTGACCGGGAAGAAGGTCATATAAAAAAATAACACTTTTTGTTTTTTCAGAGTATACAATAATAAGTGATCAATGGGAAAAGAATTAAATATTATATAAGAGGGGTATATGGTATAGAATAATAGAGAGTGAATATTTTACCTAAAAAAGAAGGAATACTCGATATATACCAATGTTGATTAATAGAATATATAGTATATTATGGAATAGAAGATACGTTACAAAACTGAACAGAACATCTGATATTTAATTGAGGGGCCCTAATTTTGTATTGTTCCTTGTATTTTATTTTCCTGTATTCTATATTATTTAACCCCATGGCTCTAAGAGGATATGGAATGTGAAGCGACATAAGAGGTAGATCATAAGAACTCTTCTAAGTATATATGTAGGCCCATACATAAAGGTACAATACCTGAATAATATCGGACAACCTATTCTGTAAGTATCCTAAAGTACCGGCGCATGCGTAGGTATAACACAGGACGACGATTGTAAATAGACGTCATCTCCAAGCGCCTGACGCGAGGAGGGGCGACATCAGTAAAGGACAAATGACGTAGACACCCGTGCACCGGAACCACATAGAGACTGGATTGTCCACCAATCGGAGGCCCGGCTACGTCACTGGCGGAAGTGGAAGTGACGTTTGTAAATGGGAGTGTCTGAGATCACGTCACCAGGGATAGGTGACGTGGATAACTGGTATCGGAAGTGAATATGATTGGTATCCAGTTACGCCAATCATTGAAAGTTTAGTTCGGATTGGCCGCATCCACCCGACCCCCGTGAACCGAACCCATAAAGTCTAGGGACCGCCCCCTCCATTGCAAACCTGCATATCCCCTGAGGACGCCGAAGGTTCGGCGAAACATGTAGGGAAGCGGGAGCACTTACATTTTAGAGTCAAATTGAGCGCAGTGAGCCTCCATAGTAGAGACACACATGCAACTAAACACAAAGTTGCTGTAAAGGTTTAGGAATCTGGGCAGGCCCTGAGAACGATATCAGGAGCTATCCCATCCAGTGGTGTATACTAAGTAGAGGTATACAAATATATACACCAGTCTCACCGCTCAATCTGAGGATTTTTAATCATTAATTTAGAGTGCTAACTTTTAAACAGAAATAATAAAGATACAAGTTTTATGTAATAAAAATAAAAAGCTGGTCAGTAGGTGATTCAAGCCACGCTTTGGTCGCATGACCCTTGAAAAATTTTGCTATATATATAAATAGCGTGGCCACCTTCTGTAGGACCCATTAGTCTGTTGCACACATGATGAAAAAGGGCTAAATAGCCCAATCTGTACAGGGTCCTAATGAATGCCGTGTAGTAGCGAAGTGTCTAGGATATCCATACTATTCCCCAAAGAGGCTCTGTCCTTAGAGTGTGGTCCAAAATAGCAGGGTATGGCAGGTTTCCTGTCAAACCAGTTGAACACTCAGCAATTTCTGATACCAATATCGTTTTCTCAAACGACAGTCTTCCTCTCAATAGCCTGGATATTTCCCAGGCGTTTAAAGAAATTAACAAGACCTATAGAAGGTATGTGAGGTCCCTCTGGGAGATCATCAGCCTAGAGACATACACACAACAAAAAATAGTGTATAGAGGAATGCGCATTAGGATCACTCCTAATGCCCATCAAGAAGACACAGAATTCATTAAAGGGTGGGAAGACCTGCTAACAGAGAACTCTCTGCGGATGCAAACTATATATGTGACTATGAGAAAAAATTGTTGACCAAACTAGCGTCACAATTGGAAAAAGAAATAACCGATATACAGATATTTCGAAATCAATCTGAGTTTGTGACCCTAGAGAATAAATTACAAAAAAATATAGAGAGCCAACAGTCAGAGACAAAAGAAAGAAAACATAAGAAATATCTAAGGGACAAAAGAGATTTTGATACTGGGTATATATATAGTAACGCAAATAGAAGTGTACCCTTTTTCTCTAGAGGCACAGACTCAAGGGAGTATACAGATATATCAGAAACAGACAACTCAGAGTCTGAAGGAGGTGGAAAGCCTCAGAGAATAGGAAACAAAAAGAAAAATAAATTCTATAGAGGACCATACCAAAAACAACATCAGAAAAATTTCCAGCAGAAGCCATCAGGAAATAAAGGACCCAGTCAGAGTAGAGAATGGCAGGCCAACCCACAAGCGAGCGGGCAGGGGAATATCATTCCAAACATACAGAGAGAAGGCACGTATCCATCCTTACCATCTTTATCTGTTTTACCGGCCTCATCGAGCTATGGTTTACTGGGTGGCCCTTTACAGAGTGGGAGTCAAGGGGGACAAACAACTACCCCATCTTTTTTAGTACCAGGTGTGCAATTGAGAGACAGGGACAAGTGGGGATACAACCAACAGAGAATTTAGATGAGATTACTAACATGCAGATCATCAATCTTGCCAATATACCTCTAGAACCCCAGCTTATCTCCCTCTTGAATAAAGGTCTCTCCTATACACCGACACCTGGATTCGATTGCTTCACTTGGGTCAAAGACATCAACTTGTTTGCCAGGAAGCTGGCACTTCATAAAGAATTTAAAGAGAAAGAAAAGAGAGACCCAGATCAAAAGGAACGGGAAGCCATAAATATTCTGGAAGACCTATATAATGAAAGTAGGGGTGAAACTCCATCAATTCAAGCACCATTCACAAACCTTCATCCTAAATCCAAATACACACCTCCTTTTTCAGGTTACGCAAGTGTAGAAACCTTTGTGAAGCTTGTAACAAGAGATCTAGAGACTATAAAAACAAAAAGGAGCGAGATAGGAAGTAATCTTAGTATACAAGAAAAAGAAGCCTTGGAGGATATAATGAAAAGGGATGATGTGGTTATAAAACCCTCTGATAAAGGGGGCAACATCGTGATACTCGATCGAGAATATTATATTGAAATGGTGTTAAAACTTCTCAAAGATGAAAAAACCTACAAGAAATTAGAGTTCAATCCTAAAGAAAAATATCAAAAGGAGCTTGAAACCATTCTAAAAGGAGCAAAAGATAACATCTAATTACTAAGGAAGAATTTAAAGTATTGTACAACCCCAATCCCACAACAGCCACATTCTATGCCCTGCCCAAGGTACACAAGAAGAGAGATCCTGTACCGGGCAGACCTATAGTCTCTGGGAATGAGAACCTATGCGAAGGCATAAGCACTTATGTAGATACTTTGATCAGACCCTTTGTTGCTAGTCTCCCATCATATGTAAAAGACACACTGGATATGGTAAGGAAATTAAATGATGTCCAAGTAGGCCCTAACACTTTTCTAGCGAGCCTAGATGTAGAGGCTCTGTATACCAGCATAGATCACGAACTGGGAATAGAAGCTGTCAAGAAGTACTTATACACAAAGGGGACACAATTTCACTCACATAATGAATTTGTAGTACAATTGCTACGATTTCTTCTTACTCACAATTATTTTACGTTTAATGGCACTTATTATTTACAGACACATGGGACGGCAATGGACACGGTCTGTGCGCCCAGTTTTGCCAATCTTTTTTTAGAGTGGTGGGAAGATCAGCACGTTTTCATAGATGACAATACACATTACACGGATTTAATTTTGTTTTGGGGAAGGTATATTGATGACATCCTTATTTTCTGGGACGGGACCAAAACAGAATTTAATCAGTTTACGGAAAAACTTAACAACAGTCTGGGTTTAAAATTCACCACAGAAATCCAAGAAAAGAGCATAGCCTTCCTGGATCTGAGAATCATCCTGGATGGCAGTGGAAGGGTTCTAACGGAAATATATAGGAAACCGACATCTAGCAATAGCTTTCTACATTGGCAAAGCTATCACCCTCAGCCTTTAAAGAAAGGAATCCCCATTGGACAGTATTTAAGGGCTAGACGGAATTGCACCAACCTCGATGCATTCAATAGAGAGTGCCAAACACTATATTCCAGATTCCGGAAGAGGGGATATCCAAAAAAGGTATTATATCAAGCCTACAATAGGGCTAAAAGCACGAACAGAGAAGATCTCCTTGTTGAAAAACAGAGAGGAAATGAAAAAACGATTAGGTGCATAGGGACATTCGATATCCAAAACAAACAAGTGTACAACATCCTAAAAAAACATTGGCATGTTTTAAGAGCAGACAGGGATCTGGGACTGATACTCCCAAGGAACCCGAGCATCACATACAGGCGTGGTACGAACCTAAAAGAGATGGTGGTAAGAAGCCACTTTCAAAATAACATCCAGAAAAAGGATTATGCACATATAGATTTCCAGACCCCAAACTAGGTTACATCTTATAGATGTGTGCACACAGCGATCCCACCACCATTAATGAAGCCACTATCAACTATATCATCACACTTGTGGTATTGTTTATGATGACCATCGATATTGATTTATATATGGTATTTACCACCATATCTATGGCACTCCAGCCTATTTTATATATTTATACATCTATTTATTTCCAACAGTGGCTCCGGCCCTATATGTAATTATACATGCGGCCACGTATGCGCTCGCATGTGTGTTTGCATGTATCCCTCCACATACACATATTTCTCCATGCATTTATATTATTCTATTTTATTGTAGTTTTATCATATTTATCTACTATACTATCAACTGCTTACCCGTCATCTTCTATGTGTGGACTATTTTAATCTCTCCCAACGACGCATTTTAGTGCTCTTGCTACTAGTTTTATTTGACTTGTATATGTGCACAGATTCCTACGTGCACATCTACTCCTAATCCATTTTAACACGATTACGTGTATACATTTTATATCATTCCATTATTTTTATTCTGTACCAAAAAACCTCCACCCCTTTAAACCTGTGATTTCCTAGACTTGAAAAAGGAGTGTACCAACTCCGAAACGCAGTGTCTATCATCAATAAAAGACCCCTTTATCTATCCACCGAGGTCGTGTTTTTGCGCCAGAAGGTATCAATTGGTGCACCACACCAGTGCACCATCAATCTTTTTCTGTTTGCAATATATATCATTCCTCTGGAGCTTAGGCTACTCCACCGACGAGGACTGAGAAGATTCCGGCTGCACCGACCCCTTGTCCTCACGAGTGTTGTGCCTACGTATGCACAACACCAGAAGGTGAGCATAATTTTCGATGTCCTGATTTCATATATCATTTATCTATAATTGAACCTACTACCCTATGAGCGCCTTCCTATCTTTTTTCGCCACTATCGATCCAGAAAAAGGAAACATGGTTAAAAACCAAAGGATCGTACCCTTGTGGTGCATGCACTTTCTGCAAATATATGACGGTCAAAAAAGAATTCATTAACCCAGTGGATGGCAAAAAATACAAAATCAGGGAATACATCAATTGCAGAAGTATGGGCCTCATATATGCAATACAATGTGAATGTGATTTGCTATACATTGGGAAAATGATTCAGGAATTTAGGAGACGAATATCGAAGCACTTTAGCGTCCTAAATACAGATGAAGAAACACCCCTTTCGAGACATCTAAAAAGATTTCATAGGGGGCTAACAACTGGCCTCAAAATCTGGGGAATACAAAAATTGAAAGGTAATCCTAGACAAGGAAGCATTGATAAAAAGTTACAGCAAGAAGAGACCAGGTGGATACACCGTCTAAAGTCATTAGCACCGAATGGTCTCAATGAAGGATTCACGTTCGCTTCCTTCTTATAATTAAGAAAATAAAAAGGCATAGAATAAGTGAATAATTAAATGAAAAAGAAAAAATAAGAATGAATAGCAATAATTTTTTAGGAGGGATCCCTTTGAAGAAAATATGACTTACCGTATAGGGCGGGTATAGAAGTGAAGATACCTGAAAAAAGAAGAAAAAAATGTATGAAGTACTTTCAGAAAATAAAAATAAATAAATAAAAATATAAAATAAAATAAAATAAATAATACACGAAGGGTAACCAGTTAGTCCTAAAAAGCTGAAAAATTAAATACAAAATAAATAAAAAATAAAAAATAAAAATATTAGGAAGAATAGATAAAAGAAATATATAAATCATGGAATAGTATTAAAATCTCCCAAAATCCAAAGAGTAATAGGATAAAATGAATAAGAAGTCGGATATTAAAAGAAATAAAATAAATAGCATCTAAAACCAGAAGAATCTATAAACACAATCAGGGAGTACACTTCTGGATCAGGATAGGCGAAGAGGGAAATGTATACTGGTGAGGAAACTTTTAAAAAACATAGTATCATAAATACCAAAAAAGGATAGAATAAAACACATCCTCAGGAATAAAATAAATACAAGTAGGTGATAAAAATAAATGGAGAATAAATCAATATATAAAAAATAAAAAATAAATAGAAATCAGTCTTTTAAAAGAATAATAACCTCTTGGGGCGTAAAAATATTAAAATAATGAATTTAATCAAAAAATTTGAAAGCAAACTAAATAAAGATCAGATGTAAAACAGTGAAAAATTAAAAGAATTAAAATAAATGAATCAACTAAAGGAAAATATAAATCGAGTATCACTATGTAGAGGTATAGGCTGTCCGTATCATGATAAGACAGAAATAATCAAGTAGAAATAACACAGAAACGAGCACTTGTATAGTATAAAATAATAAACAAAAAATAATAAAAAAAAAAAAAAAAAAAGTTTTTGATCAATAATAGATTATAAATAAAATATTAAACAAAACATACACTATAAAAATTTAAAAAAAAATTAAAAATAAAAAAAACACTTTTTTTTTTTCAGAGTATACAATAATAAGTGATCAATGGGAAAAGAATTAAATATTATATAAGAGGGGTATATGGTATAGAATAATAGAGAGTGAATATTTTACCTAAAAAAGAAGGAATACTCGATATATACCAATGTTTATAATAAAATATATAGTATATTATGGAATAGAAGATACGTTACAAAACTGAACAGAACATCTGATATTTAATTGAGGGGCCCTAATTTTGTATTGTTCCTTGTATTTTATTTTCCTGTATTCTATATTATTTAACCCCATGGCTCTAAGAGGATAAGGAATGTGAAGCAACATAAGAGGTAGATCATAAGAACTCTTCTAAGTATATATGTAGGCCCATACATAAGGTACAATACCTGAATAATATCGGACTACCTATTCTGTAAGTATCCTAAAGTACCGGCGCATGCGTAGGTATAACACAGGACGACGATTGTAAATAGACGTCATCTCCAAGCGCCTGACGCGAGGAGGGGCGTCATCAGTAAAGGACAAATGACGTAGACACCCGTGCACCGGAACCACATAGAGACTGGATTGTCCACCAATCGGAGGCCCGGCTACGTCACTGGCGGAAGTGGAAGTGACGTTTGTAAATGGGAGTGTCTGAGATCACGTCACCAGGGATAGGTGACGTGGATAACTGGTATCGGAAGTGAATATGATTGGTATCCAGTTACGCCAATCATTGAAAGTTTAGTTCGGATTGGCCGCATCCACCCGACCCCCGTGAACCGAACCCATAAAGTCTAGGGACCGCCCCCTCCATTGCAAACCTGCATATCCCCTGAGGACGCCGAAGGTTCGGCGAAACATGTAGGGAAGCGGGAGCACTTACATTTTAGAGTCAAATTGAGCGCAGTGAGCCTCCATAGTAGAGACACACATGCAACTAAACACAAAGTTGCTGTAAAGGTTTAGGAATCTGGGCAGGCCCTGAGAACGATATCAGGAGCTATCCCATCCAGTGGTGTATACTGAGTAGAGGTATACAAATATATACACCAGTCTCACAGCTCAATCTGAGGATTTTTAATCATTAATTTAGAGTGATAACTTTTAAACAGAAATAATAAAGATACAAGTTTTATGTAATAAAAATAAAAAGCTGGTCAGTAGGTGATTCAAGCCACGCTTTGGTCGCATGACCCCTGAAAAATGTTGCTATATATATATAAATAGCGTGGCCACCTTCTGTAGGACCCATTAGTCTGTTGCACACATGAAGGTCATATAACACCCTGAATAGGGCCAAAGGTGGACAGGGGGGATACTTAGATGATTTTAATACACTTGATAAGACCTGTACTGTCATATATATACCTAAATATGCTTATTGGGCCTGTCAGAGTCAGACTCCCATCAATCTGAGTCACCCTCTTGCAGATGTGTGCATATAATGTAGAGTGTGTGCATTATATACACATAATGAAATTTACCAGTAGCTGCTGCATTTCCCACCCTAGTCTTATACTCGAGTCAATAATTTTTCCCATTTTTTTTGGGTAAAATTAGGGGCCTCGGCTTATACTCGAGTATATACGGTATCTTTGTCTCTTTTTTTTATATCACAGAAACCTGACATTTTAACAGGGGTGTGTAGACTTTTTATAATCACTGTATAACACTGTCTTGGATGAGCGGCTATGGTATAGCTATGTATATTGAAAGGATGTGCATAAATGGTATTACAGTTACAGGAACTAGTCTTGTAATTTGCTACTTATAAGAATAAGCACATTTCTTACACTGTCCAATCTACTTAAAAATGATTCTGTATGATTATAACTCATGATCAATAAAATACTGTGCTGCAACTAGTTCGTGAGGTTTTTCAAACCCATTGCTTTCCTTTTGCTCTTATTGAACCAAATCATTTTTGCCTGGAGTCAAATTTATCTAGTTTAATGAATTCCCTCTACTTGTTTCCATATTCAGAAAAAAAAAAGTAATGCCTTATTTGAGAAGTATTTTTAAATCAATATTCATTTTAGGGTTTGATAAACACAGTTTTCATGCTGACAGTGAATTGCTTATTTTTCTATTGCTATATCTAATTTAATTAATACAGGAAAATGTCGCACTAGAATGAGGAGTAATCTCGCAGAGGTGCTCCCACTGACAGACAACACCCAGTCTGACAAAAGGTAAGTACAATAAATAGATAGTAGTGGGGCACTCGCTATTAGCAAAGGGATCTTTATTGAATAAGATAAATTAACAATAAAATATCACAAATATGGCAATAGAATATCAGCAATAGTTGGTAGTAATATTTAACTCAGTAATGTCATAAAAACTTAAAACACTAAAAACATACATGCATATACAGATCCCAATAATCAAATAAAATCTAAAAGGCAATAATGTGAGGTCTCCAATCCTAAAAGAAATAATAATCATGAAAGGTAGTCGTTCATAAATATTCGATAATAATGTTCGATGGTAATATTCGATAAAAGTTCTTCGATGTAAAATATTCGATAATAAAATGTTTAATAAGAATTACTGAAGATGAAAAGAAGTCACAAATGAGAATTATCGATCTCTACCGAATATTCAAAATAAGTGCCAGCTCATGACCAGTTCTCAATACACATTCATTTAGTGACAAAAATTCGAAATACAGATGGAAGTCGATAATGTATAAGACGACGTTCCACCCGCTCATACAGACAGCGGCGTCCCGCTGTATTTGGCTAGAAAGCGATCGCTTAGTTTTGAATGGAGTATGCACAATGCTAATTTATTTATGGCACAGTGGGAATATGAGTTTATTCAACCCAAGCTGGGGACGGACCTGGTGCTCTGGCAACGATATATCGATGATATATTTTTTATCTGGCAGGGAGGCAGGGATACTTTGGACCAATTTTTAAAGGATATTAATGTTAATAAGTGGAATTTGACTTTTTCGGGCAGTATTAGCCAAATATCGTTGGAATTTTTAGATATAAAGATCTTAAATCAAGAGGGCAAATTGCAATGTACAACTTTCGTTAAACCCACTGCATGCAACAGTTACATTTTATTTAATAGCTGCCATCTCCCTAACTGGCTGGTTAACATCCCACAAGGACAATTGCGTAGAGCAAAACGTAATTGTACACTGGATATAGAATTTGAAAAGGAAGCTAAAACCATGACGGATCAATTCCTTGATAAAAAAATACCCTATAGAAATTCTTAATGCAGCTCTCAATAAGGTGAAAGAAATGGACAGGAAGGAGTTTTTTACTGAAAAAAAAAAAAGGTTAAAGAAGTGAATACAGTGGATTATAACTTACGCCTGATCTTGCCTTTCAACGGGGATTTTAGAAAAATTCAGTTTATTATCAACAAAAACTGGCACCTACTGAAAAAAGACAAGATATTGAGTACATTGATACCATCTAAACCCAGAATCACATTCACTAAAGCCCCCAATCTGAGCATTAAAATAGCACCCACTGTTCAGAAGAAGAGGATTAAAGGGGTTATCCAAGTTATTTTTTTGTTCTTTCTATGTTCCTAACTGGGCAAATGTAACAGCTTTCCAATTAACTCACTTTATCTCCAGTGGCTGGTTTCTCAGATTTCACTGAGGGTCACATGACCTGTGATGTCAGCTTCTCTCCCTGCTTTGATAAAGGTCGTTTACAAGCCTGTAAACGAAACGTCACTGTGCTGGCCGCGCCCCCTTCACTCTGCTCTCTGCTAGGATTGTTAACCCCTTCAGCTGCACAGACTCAGGGCTGAAGTGTTTACTGTGTAGCTGCAGGCATTGAGGAGACAAATGCTGGGCACAGGAGCTGACAGAGAAGTTCTGCAAAGCTTTACAGGTAGGGGGAAGATCCTGAGTGTATTAGCAGTGTCATTATATAAGTGGAACTTGTAGTTCTACACTTACAAGTTGCTGTTTTTTCCCAGCACTCAGGGCAGCTCTTGTATCCACTCCCTTAGCAGTGTCATTATACAGCTGGGACTTGTAGTCCTACACATACAACAAGCTGAAGAGTCTCCCACCAGGCAGACATGTCACTCAGGGCAGCTCTTGTATTCACTCCCTTAGCAGTGTCATTATACAGCTGGGACTTGTAGTCCTACACATACAACAAGCTGAAGAGTCTCCCACCAGGCAGACATGTCACTCAGGGCAGCTCTTGTATTCACTCACTTAGCAGTGTCATTATACAGCTGGGACTTGTAGTCCTACACATACAACTAGCTGCAGAGTCTCCCAGCAGGCAGACATGTCACTCAGGGCAGCTCTTGTATTCACTCCCTTAGCAGTGTCATTATACAGCTGGGACTTGTAGTCCTACACATACAACAAGCTGTAGAGTCTCCCAGCAGGCAGACATGTCACTCAGGGCAGCTCTTGTATCCACTCCCTTGGCAGAGCAGGGGGAGGGGCAGAGATTGTATTTATTGCATGTAAACAAAGGGCCAGAAAAGAACCAGGGAAATGAGGAAATATATATATTTTTTTTGCATAAAACTTGCTTAGCTCAGTTATATATCAGATATTCAGTGCTATATTATTTTTTTTCATAACTCAGACAACCCGTTTAATGCCTCCTCTGTCCAATCTTGAGCAGGCATTCAGGGCTTCTTCCGTTGTGGTAGATGCAATAACTGCAAATTAACTTTGTTTCCTAAAAAAAACAACAGAAATAAGGTCAACTACAAACAAACATTGCCATAAAATCAGTGAATTCCTTACGTGTAGCACTGAGGATGTGATATACGTGATAGAATGCCAATGTAAATATCAATATGTAGGGAGAACTAAAAGATCGTTGAAAAAACGCATTGCAGAACATGTTGGCAATATAAGGAAAGGTTTTGAAAACCATTCATTGTCATATCATTTTAAAACAACACATAACCAAGATCCCTCATGTCTAAGATTCACAGCTATAGATAAAGTACATAAGGAATTTGGACATTTGGAAACAAAACAAATTTTTTAACTAAGCACACTGCAACCGTCAGGTTTGAACACGGACTTTGAATTATTCGGTTTCCTATAGGATTGGCGCTGTCTGTCGATGATTAACTGGATGATATTTTAATTCGTCCAGTTTCTCCTCTACATTCGGCCCCCATCCAATAACTCTACAATCTATACAAAGTATATCCAAAACCTACTAAGAAGTCATTCTACACATAATAAAATAAAGTGACACGACGGATAAAGTTGGCATCAGCCTATACAGAGAAACTTATTCCCTTATTTTTAAAAAAACCTTTTTAACTTTTACTGTATATTATCTTTTTAGATTAACACAAAGTAGATGAGACCACGAGAACCAATTCCTCCTTTGAAAAATTTTAACATTTTTTAGTTTTTAGGAAAAACGCACAAATCGCATTGAAACCGCATGCGATACTGGTGCGTTTTTTATACCATATGATCCCGAAGGAGATGTTGAGTAACCATATGAAAGGTTTTTTATGCAATTAATTGCAAACAGCTATTTTCGATGTTTTATATATGTTTTTACCTATGTTTTTATTCATGTTCATTATTTATGTTCTAAATGTGTCTCCCATTTTGGAAGTAATAAGATGGTCATTTTATGTATGACCAGTTATGTATGATCAGTAAAAAGAACAATCTTCTTATATGCAGAGATATGCGAATTCTTGATAAATCTGACATTTAGAGATCTCAATTCCAAAAAAAAACGCATTCCAGACCAGGTTTTCACACACACTTTTCCCACTATAAAGGTGGGGCATGAACAGGGGGATGAAAGGGGTCACTGCTTTAAAACCCCGAAACGCGGCTGGTATTAACCCCCCCTACTTGGAAGGACATTGCCAGACTGAGGAGGCTTGGATATTATCGTATGAATATTGAATTGCTAAAGAAGGAAACTACCACTACACGAAAGACGTCTGGTTTCAAACACAAGACCACGTGTATCCAGGAGTTCGTTTGGCGCTAAATTCAAATTTGATCAAACAGCCCTTGAGACTGGAACCTTAACCTTCATAGAAAGTGGACCGAGTCGAGGGCTTACAGTCCAGCTAAAAGACCTCCTGGTAAGACTGTGCATACTTCATTCAAAACTAAGCGACCGCTTTCTAACCAAATACAGCAGGACGCCGCTGTCTGTATGAGCGGGTGGAACGTCGTCTTATACATTATCGACTTCCATCTGTATTTTGAATTTTTGTCACTAAATGAATGTGTGTTGAGAACTGGTCATGAGCTGGCACTTATTTTGAATATTCGGAAGAGATCGATAATTCTCATTTGTGACTTCTTTTCATCTTCAGTAATTCTTATTGAACATTTTATTATCGAATATTTTACATCGAAGAACTTTTATCGAATATTACCATCGAACATTATTATAATATTTATGATCTACTACCTTTCATCACATTATTGCCTTTTAGATTTTATTTGATTATTGGGATCTGTATATGCATGTATGTTTTTATTGTTTTAAGTTTTTATGACATTACTGAGTTAAATATTACTACCAACTATTGCTGATATTCTATTGCCATATTTGTGATATTTTATTGTTAATTTATCTTATTCAATAAAGATCCCTTTACTAATAGAGAGTGCCCCACTACTATCTATTTATCATCTCTAATTTAAGTCGACCTTAATTTCTAAAATTCAACATTTCATACTGGACTCAATCAATGATTATGAATCATTTACAGTTATTCAATTAAAGTTATATTGTAAAAACTATAAATTCCAAAGCTTTGGCAGATACTGTATAGTTATTAATAAGAATTGTTTTAGCGCAAAAAAAATATATATATATATTTTTTTAACATAAAAGATTTAGGTCTGATATTACCCAGAGTCATGTTTGTTAGTCTAGTGCAGGGATACCCAACCTGTAGCCCTCTAGCTGTTTCAAAACTACAATTCTTAGCATGCCTGGGCAGCCTACAGCTATTAGGGCATGCTGGGAGTTGTAGTTTTGCAACAGCTGGAGGGCTGCAGTTTGAGCATCCTTTATCTAGTGGATAAAGGATACATATCAACCTCTAACTGATCAGTTAAAGGTTGCAGCTTTCCCAAACGGTGTCCTGATTAGATACTACACCCGATGTATATAACCAGGAAATTTGCTGTTAAACCAGGTACAATGCCTTGAAGGGCTAGCTTAACTGAATGTAATGAGATGACAACTTTCACGTAGCTATCTGCTGCTTCATTCTGTAGAAAAAGTACTTTTGATCTGTACAGAAATAAACAGTTAAGTGCACCCAGTGGGTCCAAGCCACTCTACGCACTCATGCTTCTCCTGCATCCTCTGCCAGCCCCTCTGTTTCCTTTTTTATTTCACAGGGAGAAATTCCTGAATAGTCATTTAACCTGACCCCATGAAACAAGATGAAAAGGGAGAGGTAGATTTGGTACACTTAACTGCTTATTTTGCATTTGTATTAAAAGTACTCTTTTTTTCTAAAATGAAGAAAATGATAGCTGATTCAAAGGTATCATTACATTGATTGTGCTCTAAGGTTGAGCCACCGTCTCGTTGCCAACCTGCTCTTTCACCCTGATGTAAACACAGCCAACCTCTAATTGCTTTATTCAGGGTAAGATGTTAACTCACAGTCATAAACTGAATCATTTTTTATGAAAGGGGATTGATGAAATGGAAATTGTCTTTGTTTTGCATTCAGTGCAGTAATTCTGGGTGCTAATTTTCTTGTTGACAGCATGATTTCTGGATAATTTACTTAGTATCTGATATATATTTAAGAAGAAGAACAAGAATCAGAAAGAAAAAAGCTCCAATTACCAATAGAACTCCTAGCATGGTAAGCATTCAAGAAAACTACAGTATTAAATCATCACTGTTCCCTGAGTATCTTCCTTAGCAAGCTAAGCCATATAGATATATTTAGGTTTTATAAGAACCTGGCATTTCTGCCTTCATTCTGCTTAACCCCTTCTTGCCCTATGCCAGCATAATGTACAACATGGGAAGTATCACATATCCACACCATCAGCATAGAGATCCATACAGCATAAAGATGACACCGCCACAGTAACTGATCCAGGGCCATCAGCAGTGTGTGTTAGCTGTAACATACAGCTGACACCCTGCCACCATGGCCGAGATCAGAGATGCTTCTGCTACTGGCCATTTAACTCCTTAGATGCCGTGTTCAGTAGTGACTGCTTTATCTAAGGGATTTATAGTGGAAAGGGGCTCCTAGCAACACTATTGAAGGGTCCTGATGGCTGCTATGAAATATAAATGTTATATATATATTATTATTATATTATTTTTTTGTTCACATGGCCTTATGAGGCTTTTATGCTTTTTTTTTGTGGGACATGTACTATCTAATGGCACCACTTACTGTTGCATACAATTCTGCTACCGTTTTATGTTGGGGTTTTTTCTTACGGTGTTTACTATGTGGTAAATTGGACCTGTTACTTTCGTTCTCCAAGTCAGTACAATTACAATGATACCACACTTGTTTAGTTTTTTTCTTGCATTTTTATTTTTTTCATCATAACATTCTGACCGCTATAACTTTTTTGTAGTTATGTGTACAGAGCTGAGTGAGGGCTTATTTTTTTGCGGAGCGATCTGTACTTTTCAGTAATACCATTTTAAAGTGTGTTTGATCTGCTTTTATTTAAAAAAAAAAAGTGGGGAATTAAAGGGACAAAAAAAATTGTGAATAAGCAGTTTTTTTTTCCCATTACACCATTCACTGTATGGGATTAATATTGTTATATTTTAATAGTACGGATGTTTTCGCATGCAGCTATGCCCATGATGTGTATTTTTTTTATTGGTTATGTATTTAGATTTTGGGGAAAGGGGGGTAATTTGAACTTTTATATACACTGCCTGTCCAAAAAAAAAGTTGCCACCAAAAAAAAAAGGTCACACACTCTAATATTTTGTTGGACTGCCTTTAGCTTTGAATACGGCACACATTCGTTGTGGCATTGTTTCGATAAGCTTCTGCAATGTCACAAGATTTATTTCCATCCAGTGTTGCATTCATTTTTCACCAAGATGTTGCATTGATGATGGTAGAGTCTGACTGCTGTGCAAAGCCTTCTCCAGCACATCCCAAAGACTCTCAATGGGGTAAAGGCCTGGACTCTGTGGTGGCCAAACCATGTGTGAAAATTAGGGTTGTCCCGATACCGATACTAGTATCGGTATCGGGACCGATTCCGAGTTTTCTCGGCGGTACTCAGCCGCCGATACCCCGCCCCGATACATAAATAGAATACTATGGGCGTAACTATGGGCGGGGCCCGGTGCAGTCACTGTACTCTTACACCGGGCCCCGCCGCTCACCGAAGTATTTATAAACGTGAATCCTTATCCTGTTGTTAAGTTGAACTAACGCTGCCCTCTCCCATGTCCCCCCTGTATCCCCACAGCACTTACTTAAGCTTCCATAGCAGGCAGAGCAGACGGCAGCAGTAACGTCACTCACTGACGTAGAGCGCCTGCTCCGCCCACTTTATGAGTGAAGCAGGCGGAGCAGGCGCGCGACGTCAGTGAGTGACGTTACTGGTGCCGTCCGCTCTGCCTGCTATGGAAGCTTAAGTAAGTGCTGTGGAGATACAGGGGGATACAGGGGAACATGGGAGAGGGCAGCGTTAGTTCAACTTAACAACAGGATAAGGATTCACGTTTATAAATACTTCGGTGAGCGGCGGGGCCCGGTGTATTGGGGGACACTGTTATGAGGGGGATCTGTGGATGACATATAGCAGTGTCATCCACAGATCCTCCCCATAACAGTTCCATCCACAGATCCCCTATAACAGCACCATCCACAGATCCCCCACCAAATAACAATGCCATCCTCAGATCCCCCCACCCCATAACAATGCCATCCACAGATATCCCACCCCATAGCAGTACCATCCACAGATCCCCATAACAGTGCCATCCACAGATCCCCCATAACAGTGCCATCCACAGATCCCCCATAACAGTGCCATCCACAGATCCCCATAACAGTGCCATCCACAGATCCCCCATAACAGCACCATCCACAGATCCCCATAACAGTGCCATCCACAGATCCCCCATAACAGTGCCATCCACAGATCCCCCATAACAGTGCCATCCACAGATCCCCATAACAGTGCCATCCACAGATCCCCCATAACAGCACCATCCACAGATCCCCATAACAGCGCCATCCACAGATCCCCATAACAGCGCCATCCACAGATCCCCCATAACAGTGCCATCCACAGATCCCCCATAACAGTGCCATCCACAGATCCCCCATAACAGTGCCATCCACAGATCCCCCATAACAGTGCCATCCACAGATCCCCCATAACAGTGCCATCCACAGATCCCCATAACAGTGCCACCCACAGATCCCCCATAACAGTGCCATCCACAGGTCCCCCATAACAGTGCCATCCACAGATCCCCCACATGACAGTGCGTCATCCACAGATCCCCCAAAACGGTCACATGACATTTAAAAAAAGTATCGGTATTCGGTATCGGTGACTACTTGAAAAAAAGTATCGGTACTTGTACTCGGTCCTAAAAAAGTGGTATCGGGACAACCCTAGTGAAAATGATGTCCAGGCCTGACCAACTGCAGCAACCCCAGATCATAGCACTGCCCCCACAGGCTTGTATAGTAGGCACTTGAAGCCTTTTTTTCTGTTTTGCCTCACTGATTAGTGGTTTTCTTACGGCTACACAGCTGTTCAGTCCCAATCCCTTCGCATTGTGCATGTGACTTTCACTATTAAACATAGCCCTGAATTCTACTGTTGTTTTTCTTCGATTTGATTTCACCAAACGTTTAAATGATTGCCAATCACGATCATTCAGGATTTTTCCCCCGCTACATTTCTTCCTCAAATACGTTGGGTCCCCACTATCCTTTCAGTTTTTGATAATGCATTGGACATTCTTAACCCAATTTTAGTAGTTTCTGCAATCTTCTTAGATGTTTTCTCTGCTTAATGCATGCCAATGATTTGACTCTTCTCAATCAGACTAATATCTTTTCCACGACCACGAGATGTGTCTTTCAACATGGAAGCAACTCATTGCACCAGTTGGGGTTAAATTACTTATTGCCAGCTGAAAGATAATCGCCCATGCAGTAATTTTCCAATAGGAGGCTCATAACTATTTGCTTAGTTAAATCCAGGTAACACTTTTATTTGGGACAGGTAGTGTGTGTATGTATATATATATATATATATATATATATATATATATATATATATATATATATATACATATATACATATACACACACACACACACACATTTTTAGATTTAAAAAAAGCTTTTTTTTACTTTTTTAAGTTACCCTGGGTGACTAACTGCCAATCATTAGTTTGTTCATTGCGTTCTCTGATGGCTATATAGAAATCATTGAATACTTGCTGGCCCGTATTGGTATATTTTAGTAATAGCTATCAGAGCCTGCTTGAGGCTTCCAGTTATTACACTAATGTAACAGGTTACCTGATCTCAGCCGTCTCCTGCTTCTGGACCGCTCACATGCCATTGTCAACCTTATGGCTGATCGCATACATCCGCCTCGGGTCTCTGCTATTTGAAACAGCAGAAACCAACAGCTATGGCGCCTACTGCATGGGCGAGTCGGTGTCATCTTTAAAGTGCCAACTTCTGCCTTACATGTACAGCAGAGGTCATGAAGGAGTTGACTGGTAAAAAATGAAAAAATAAAATAATCTACACATACCGTATTTTTCGCCCTTTAAGACGCACTGGCCCAAAAGACGCACCTAAGGTTTTAGAGGAGGACAATAAGAAAGAAATAGTTTTCATTAGACCTCAGATCAGACCTCAGCTTACAACCCCAATCAGACTCCCAATGTTAATAAGACCCCAAAACCTCAGATCAGACCCACAATCAGATCTTAGCTCAAACATCAATGTGAATGACCCCCAGTCAGACCTCAGACCCTAATCAGACCTCGTATCAGCCCCCACTGCCTCTCATATTAGCCCCCAGCAGCCTTCAATGCCTCATAACAGCCCTCAGTAGCCCCCATTGCCTCTCAGATTGGCCACCAGCAGCCCCCATTGCCTTATAGCAGCCCTCTGTAGCCCCCATTGCCTTTCATTTTCGCCCCCATCAGCCCCCCATTGCCTTATATCAGCCCTCTGTAGCCCCTATTGCCTCTCATTTTGGCCCCCAGCAGCCCCCATTGCCTTATATCCGCCCTTTGTAGCCCCCACTGCCACTTATTTTGGCCCCCAGAATCCCCCCTTGCCTTATAGAAGCCCTCTGTAGCCCCTATTGCCTCTCATTTTGGCCCCCAGCAATCATGTTAGCCCCCATTGTCTCAGATCAGCCCCCAGCCTCATGTTTATTAAAATAAAAAAAACACTTACCTCTCCTGCTCCTGGACGCAGCCACTCCTCACCGCCCGAGATCTTCTTCCTCCTGCTGTCAGGAAGCGGTGAGTACAGAGCCTTCACCGCTTCCTGGTCCTCTGGTACCAATGAGCGCTTCCATAATGGAATTAGTATTCGCTTCATAAGACACAGGGGCATTTTTCCCTCACTTTTGGAGGAAAAAAATGCGTCTTATGGGGTGAAAATGCGGTAATTGGTATCGCAATGTCAGTAAAAAACCTAATCTATAAAAACATCACATTCATATTTTTTTTAAACCGATGACAGCTTTTTTGGGGTTATTTTACCTCCACAAGAATGGTATAAAAATTGATCAGCAATATATACATTCACCTAAAGAATTATTAGGAACACCTGTTCTATTTCTCATTAATGCAATTATCTAGTCAACCAATCACATGGCAGTTGCTTCAATGCATTTAGGGGTGTGGTCCTGGTCAAGACAATCTCCTGAACTCCAAACTAAATGTCAGAATGGGAAAGAAAGGTGATTTAAGCAATTTTGAGCGTGGCATGGTTGTTGGTGCCAGACGGGCCGGTCTGAGTATTTCACAATCTGCTCAGTTACTGGGATTTTCACGCACAACCATTTCTAGGGTTTACAAAGAATGGTGTGAAAAGGGAAAAACATCCAGTATGCGGCAGTCCTGTGGGCAAAAATGCCTTGTGGATGCTAGAGGTCAGAGGAGAATGGGCCGACTGATTCAAGCTGATAGAAGAGCAACGTTGACTGAAATAACCACTCGTTACAACCGAGGTATGCAGCAAAGCATTTGTGAAGCCACAACACGCACAACCTTGAGGCGGATGGGCTACAACAGCAGAAGACCCCACCGGGTACCACTCATCTCCACTACAAATAGGAAAAAGAGGCTACAATTTGCTCGAGCTCACCAAAATTGGACTGTTGAAGACTGGAAAAATGTTGCCTGGTCTGATGAGTCTCGATTTCTGTTGAGACATTCAAATGGTAGAGTCCGAATTTGGCGTAAACAGAATGAGAACATGTATCCATCCTCTGATGGCTACTTCCAGCAGGATAATGCACCATGTCACAAAGCTCGAATAATTTCAAATTGGTTTCTTGAACATGACAATGAGTTCACTGTACTAAAATGGCCCCCACAGTCACCAGATCTCAACCCAATAGAGCATCTTTGGGATGTGGTGGAATGGGAGCTTCGTGCCCTGGATGTGCATCCCTCAAATCTCCATCAACTGCAAGATGCTATCGTATCAATATGGGCCAACATTTCTAAAGAATGCTATCAGCACCTTGTTGAATCAATGCCACATAGAATTAAGGCAGTTCTGAAGGCAAAAGGGGGTCCAACACCGTATTAGTATGGTGTTCCTAATAATTCTTTAGGTGAGTGTATGAACCCCACAATGTTACCAATAAAAACTACAGCTTATGATTTTATGATTCAAAAGTAGTAAAATATGAAAAAAGATTTAAATTTTGTATCATATTCATATCAACCCACAGAATAAAGTTATCATATCCTATGTAACGCATGATGCACCCCAAAAGTCTAAAAACTGCAGCCCATCTAACAAAAAGCAAACCCTCACACAGCTGCCTCAACAGAAAATTTAAAATGTTATGGGTGTTAGTATATGGTTATACAAAATACAACAGATTTTTATAAATATGTGATTTTATGATGTAAAAGTAGTAAAATATTTAAAAAAGATATACATTTGGTATCAAAATAATCATATCAACCTAAAATATGAGCCATAACACAGCTCATTCAACAAACAAATAGTAAAGGTTTGTTTCTATGACTGTTACAAAATCCAGATGCCTTTCCTTTTCTTCTGAGTGCTGCAGTATACTCAAACAGCAGTTTATGACCACACTTGGCGTATTTCCATACTCAACAAATTATAACTTGCATTTTCTAATTTTAGCCCTTGTAAAAATGAAAAATGTGGGGAAACTCCATCAGAAGCAGGATTTGGTATTCAGATGTCAACCAAGGAGACACAAATGATCCCCTATTTTTATTCAAATTTTGTAAACATTTTTCTAAAAAAAAAAATTTAAATGGAGACCAAATTTACAGACTGAAATTTACCACAGCATAAAGTTCAAGGTGTCACAACAAAACTCATTTTGAATGGTCTGGATAAGTAAAAGCATTTCAAAATAATTATCACATAAATTGACACAAGTCAGATTTGAAAAATGTCGCTATGTCCTGAGGGCCAAAAGAAGCTTCATTCTTAATGGGTTAAAGTTACATTAAATTAAGGGGTTAAATACACAAAAATATGAAACATTCCAGCACTTGTCCCCTTCGTCTCCGCCTTTCCCTTGGTCCTATTTTACCTCATATTACAGTTTAAAACAAAGAAATTTTTAAATAAATTTCTTTGTCCCAAGAGATCACCTATGTCCCCCTGCTCCTCCTTACAATCATGTGACAAGCTGCAAGATGGATCACTGGAGTAGGAGGGTACTTGCTGTGTCCTGTCTGCAGACAGGACAAAAGGTTTATCAGTCCTCACCTTTTTGGTGAAGTCCTGCCCCTTGACTTGGTCTCAGGCTGATCATGGAAGAGATCAGCAGTGGTTTAACCTCTATGGTTTCTGCAGGATTTCTGCGAGACTGTGTTTGTCAGGATCATGCACAAAATCCTGTTGACTAACAATGAAGGCATCTACATTTCTTATTTACTTTTAGCACCCATTTCTAGGTTTAGTGTTCCTTTAAAGAATCAATTTACCCAGATCTATTAACAAACATTAAAGCTTCATTCACATGTCAGTATTATGGTCGGTAATTTACATGAGTGATTGTGAACCAAAACCAGGATCGGAGCCTACACAGATATAAGGTATAAGGGAAAGATCTGCACCTGTTCTGTGTTTAGAGCAACACCTGGTTTTGGCTCATAATCACCAATGTTGGGCGCGAATATTCGAATATTAATCGCGAATATCGGCACTTCAAGAATTCGCAAATATTTAGAATATAGTGCTATATATTCATTATTTCTAAAATAATAGATGTCAGAAAGGTTAGAAATTCATTTCAATACCTGGTCCACTGGAAAGGTTTTGGACCTGAGGACAGGTCCTGGATACCTAGATCTAGGATGCATGCTTCCAGGGTAATTACTGGAGGCAGACGGCACCCCCCCGATCTCGCGGCAGCCAGGACATTCAGGTCTCCTGGCTGCGCTCTCCTGTCTGCGGCGTCCCGGTTACCATGGTGACGGGGGAGGCGGGATGTTCGGCCGCACTCCTCCTGCAGGAGCAGCCGATGCTCCCCGTCGCATGGGGACAAGCTGGGGCTGAGCGCCGAGCTAGGCACTCGGCACTCGGCTACTGTCAGGGATCATGTGAAGCTGGCCACGTCACATGACCCCTTCCCTCCACTATTTAAACAGGCAACCTGCAGGCCACATGTTGCCTGTGATTTTCATCCCTTAGGCTTTGTATTATTGTTATTATTAAGCTGACCTCTGGAATTGACCCTTGATCTGCTTCCTGACACCTCTTCTGCCTGCTCCCTGAACCTTGATGCTACCTCTCGGATTTTGACCTCGGCTTGCTTTTGGATTTTGTCTCTGTCTCTTCCCTTGTACTGACGTGACCTCCTGGACTGACCTCGGGTAGTTGACCCGCCCCCCCCCTTCCGTTTTTGGTGGTACCTTGCTTGTTCTACCTCTGTCCGCTTGAGTGCTACCTCTCATTGGCTGTCCGCGTCCCTGCTGTCTCTATCTCTCTGCTTGCACTTACGCAGGTCAGGGACTGTCGCCCAGTTGCGCCCTGTCACCTACGGCGGGTGGTTCAAGTAGGCAGGGACAGGGGACTGGGTGGCAGCTGAGGGGGTGCACCTCCACTCTATCTTGATACCAGTGATGCTACCCCGTGACAAGTGTATTCAATACACCATAAAAGCCACATTTAAAGTGCCTTTATGTTCAGCTGCTTTCCTCTGGTAGAGTAGAGAAGTCAGGGGAAATCTAGGCCTTGCTCATTTTGATAAGAGTCAACCGGTCAGTATTTTCAGTTGACAGGCGGATGCGCTTATCAGTTATGCCCCCAGCAGCACTAAATACCTGCTCTGACAAAACACTGGCGGCAGGGCAGGCCAGCACCTCCAAGGCGGAGAGCGCCAGTTCATGCCATGTGTCCAACTTGGACACCCAATAGTTGTAAGGCACAGAGGGATCATTGGGGATGCAGACACGGTCTGCTATGTACTCCTTCACCATCTTCCAAAATGTTTCCCCCCTTGTGACATTATGCCGAGCATCAGGGTGAGGTTGCTTCCGGGGTGTCATGAAACTGTCCCAGGACTTGGAGAGAGTGTTGCCCTTCCTCTGTTGGAATTGCTGTGTATTCCCCTCGTCTCCCATCCTCGGTTGCCCAAGGAACTACGTACTCTACCGCGAGCGTTGTCAGCTGGAAATATTTGGAGCAATTTTTCCACAAGGACCTTTTGGTATTGCACCATTTTGCTAGTACTCTCCACCACAGGAATGAGAGATGATACTCAAAGTACTCTTTGTAGCGGAGGTCGAGAAGGGTGAACAACCAGTAGTAATCGGTGTTGGCCAAAATGCATACAATGCAAGGGTCATGGGAAAGGCAGCATAACATAAAGTCAGCCATGAGTCTCAACAGACAAGACTTCGCTGTCCTCATCAGGAGAATGACTCAATCTCCTGATCCTCTTTCTCCTCTTCAGCCCATCCACGCTGAACAGATGGAATAAACCTGCTATGGATATTACCCTCTGTAGCGGAGGCAACCGTCTGCTGCTGCTCCTCCTCCTCAACCAATTTGCACTGAGAAGACAAATGAGGGCGTTATGGCTATCACCCTGTGCACTGTCTTCCCCCATTTTCATCTCTTCCACATGCAATGCGCCCGCCTTCATTGTGAGCAGCAAGCGTTTGAGTAGACACAGAAGTGGGATGGTTACGCTGATAATAGCACCATCTGTGTTGATAATTCAAAGTTGCGTAAAACCTCACAGAGGTCAGACAGACATGCCCACTCGTCGCTTGTGAAGAGCAGAAGCTGACTGGAAAGGTGACGACCGTGTTGCAGCTGGTATTCCACTACTGCCCTCTGCTCACAAAGCCTGGCCAACATGTGGAACGTGGAGTTCCAGCGCGTGCTCACTTCGCACAACAGTTGGTGAGCTGGCAATTGAAAGTGCTGCTGCAGCACTGCCAGACCGGCGGAAGCTTTAGATGACTTTTGGAAATGGGCACACATGCGGTGCACCTTAACCAGTAACTTAGGCAAATTGGGGTAGGTTTTGAGAAACCGCTGAACCACTAAGTTTAACACGTGGGCTAGGCATGGTATGTGGTTGAGCTTGCCGAGCTACAAAGTGGCCACCAAGTTACAGCCATTATCAGACACAACCATGCCTGGTTGTAGGTTGAGTGGTTACAAAAAACAAAATGGCTGCACACCGTTATATATACAAACAATAGAGCTAAGAAATTGGGGTCATTCTAGATAAAAGTGGTACAATACCGACTATAAATGAGTAATAGAAGCTCTTAGTGCACATACGCGTTGGGCCCATCTACCAGGCGTCAAGGTGGCTTCCGCAGATGGGTCCCTAACACTAAATATACTGCCTCACTTTGGACTTACTTAAGCCTACATTGCAATATATTGAGGGTAGCACCTCTTTTAGACTGAACATGCCCATCTACCTGGGACTTCTGAGCAGAGTATGTTTGTAGCTGGTTCCTACACTGCCCTGAAAATTGTAGGCTTAAGTAAGTCCAAAGTGAGGCAGTCTATTTAGTGTTAGGGACCCATCTGCAGAAGCCATCTTGACGCCTGGTAGATGGGTCCGACACGTATGTGCGCTAAGAGCTTCCATTACTCATTTATAGTCGGTATTGTACCACTTATCTAGAATGACCCCCATTTCTTAACTCTATTGTTTGTATATATAACTGTGTGCAGCCATTTTTTTTTTTGTAATTATGTTTGCTTCATGGATATGCACCTGTGATTCTGAAGGCTGTAGGTTGAGTGGTGAGAGCCACAGCTCAGTCTGGTCCCTTATACCCTGCCACAGCTCTGCGGCGGTGTGCTGTTTGTCACCAAGCAAATACGTTTAAGCACGGCCTGTTTCCGCTTCCCCACTGCAGTGCTACACTGCTTCCAGCTACTGACTGATGGCTGACTGGTGCTGCAAGATGAGAATTCAAAGGTGGAAGTGGAGGAGGAGAAGGGGGGTTGCAACCACTAATGTAGGTGGTGACTGAAATCCTGATGGAAGTAGGGCCTGCAATCTTTTTTTGTCGGTAGTACCTTTGTCATCCCAGGGTACGACCCCCTCCCGGCCTCCACAACGGTCACCCAGTGTGCCGTCAGGGAAATGTAGCATCCCTGGCCAAAAGCACTTGTCCATGTGTCAGTTAAGTGGACCTGAAAAAAAGCTAGAATATTAGCGAATATGAATATATAGCACTATATTCTAAATCTTTGCGAATTCTCGAAGTGGCAATATTCACGATTAAAATTCGCAATTCGAATATTCGCGCCCAACACTAGTCGTCTTCCCTATTTGTATTTTGTTTGTTGCATTTCCCTTTATTTTGTATCTAGGCCTGAGGGAGACTCTTGTTCATCCTTCTGGTGGAGGAATAGGTTGTCTCAAGTCCTGTCACTATACCAGGGCCCTACTGAGTGTGTTAAGGCTCTAGGTTCCGGTGTATGAAATTTTCTACCATCAAGGTCAGTTCATACTGATAGTTAGTCAGCACTTGCAATAGGGTTGTTCTAGGAAGTGACCTACTCCTTTACCCTAGTTTCCAAGACAATTTTCTATTCCCTTTCCTCCTGTGCTCGGTGTGGAGTTTCCCACCCACACCGCATCTGTGACATTCAGACCCTGAAATCACCTGCATAGCATCTTGCTGTAACTCAGAGGAGGAGTAAGCAATCCAAAATCTCATCCTCCGAAGCCAGCAGGGACAGGGGCGGCTACTACTACTACTACTACTACTACTCACATTCTGGCTATGGCTCTTTTATTTGAAAGCCTCTCAGATCCTGGATATTTTGGGGCCTCTCAGATTATGTTGTGCACTACCCTGTGTCTTGGTATAGTAATCACGTATATATGCTGCTTGTTTGAATATAATTAATAACACTCCCCAAAAAATTGATTGGAAACGTGTCTGCGAATACAGAAATAAAAGGGAAGTGGATTTAGACATACATTTGTTATCTTTCACAAATACGTTTGTGTGCTGGCCTGTGTATTGGTGTTGATAACCTATATGCTGATTTAATTAAATTGAACAAGTCCCAGAAGAAGAAAATTTCAATTGTGTGTAGAAATAAATGAATGTTAACAGATAATTAAGGGATAGGCCTTGCACTCAATTTGACGTTAACACTCACAGGTAGATTGCAGCCCTACTCTGTGTCTTGTAGCAATCACATATATATGATGGTTTCATTAAATATAACAATCCCCTCCCCCCAAAAAAAATTCCAACTGTGTGAAAGCCGGAATTTTTCCACGAATCCACCATGATGGTCCAGAGAGATATTGACCCCTGACCTCTGTAGGGGCAGGAACAGAGACAGGTTAAAAAGTCCCCTCCCACCACCATTCACCAGTGAGTTCCAGATTATAGTGCCACAACCACCGGTTAAGAAGTGAAACAACTCAAAAGTTTATTTTTATAATTTTTTTTTTTTGGTATTAACTCATACCAAGTCATTAGAATAATTTTTGGGGTGGGATATCATACCGTCAAGGTGGATTCGTGGAAAATGAATTACCGGTAAGTCTAATTCCGGCTTTCCACTTCCCCACCTTGACGGCCCAGAGAGACATAACAGATTATATACGTCTTAGGGTGGGGCAACAGCCTGTAGGACCTTGCGACCAAAGGACAGGTCAGAAGACATGGATAAGTCGAGTCTATAATGTTTAATGAAGGTGTTTACACTGGACCAGGTTGCGGCCTGGCATATTAGATCTAGGGAAGCTCCTGCCCTTTCAGCGAATGAGGCAGATATGGCTCTCGTGGAGTGAGCCCGAATGACCTCTGGACAACTGATGCCTTCGATCTTGTAGCAGTCTGTAATAGCCTGTTTTACCCATCGGGCAATGGTAGATCTGGAAGCTGCCTTCCCCTTATTTTTACCACAGAAGAGTACTAGTAAGTTGTCCACCTTTCTTAGGTCTCTAGTGACCTCTAGGTTTTCTAGTACTGTTCGTTTGACATCCAGGGTATGGAAACGTTCCTCTCAAGAATTTTTAGGATTCTCACAAAAGGAGGGAAGAATGATCTCCTGGTTTCTGTGGAAGTCTGTTACTACCTTTGGCAAAAACGTCGGGTCTAGTCTCAAGGTAATTGATCCTCCTGGATTGTGAGGTATGGTTGTCTTATTGACAATGCTTGGATCTCGTTCAGTCTTTTTGTTGATGTTATAGCTATAAGAAAAGCCACCTTCTGAGAAAGATGCTTCAGGGAACTCGAGTCCAATGGTTCGTAAGGCGGACCTGTGAGTCCCCTAAAGACAGTGTTTAAGTCCCAGGTAGGCACCTTTGATTTGAGAGATGGTCTTAGTCTGGCTGCAGACCTCAGGAATCTTTGGATCCATCTATGGCTGGCTAATTCAGAATCGAAAAAGGCACTAAGCGCTGAGACCTGGACTCTAAGGGTAGAAGGACTTAACCCTGACTCTAGTCCTTTTTGCAGAAAATCCAGGATCCTCTGTATATTTGGTTTAGTCTGGTCTGGGGCTTAGTCACCTGACCAGGTGCAGAATCTTTTCCAGATTTTAAAATAAATGAAGTTAGTCAACTTCTTTCTGCTGGCCTTCAAGGTAGATATAACACCCTCAGAGAGACCTCTGCGTCTTAGAAGGTAGGACTCAGGATACAAGCTGAGAGGTTAAAGATTTCAGGATGAGGATGGAGAACCGGCCCCTGGATCAGGATATCCTTCCTCCTTGGGAGAATAAATGCTTCCTGTGGGGAGAGGTTGGTTAGAATCGAGAATCAGCTCCTCTTGGGCCAGTACGGGGTGACCAGGATTACTCTGGCCCTGTCCCTGATGATTTTTTGGAGAACCCTTGGGATTAACGGGAACAGAGGGAAGGTATATGCCAGATCCCAGTTCCAGTGCAGGGAGAAGGCGTCGATTGCTAGGGGCCTGTCCCTCGGTTTTAGGGAGCAAAAGGTTGATACCTTTGCGTTTATCCTTGTAGCGAATAGATCTACCAGTGGAAGGCCCCATCTCTGGACAATCAGACTGAAGATGTCGATGCTTAGCGACCATTCTCCCTGGTCTATGGTTGTCCTGCTGAGGAAGTCCGCCGCGTTGTTTAGGCTTCCTTTTAGATGAATTGGAGATATTGACTTTACATCTTTTTTCCCCCAAAGGAAGATCTTTCTGGACAGACCTTCTAGTTTTTGAGACCGTGTGCCCCCCTGATGTTTGAGGTAGGACACGGTCGTTACATTGTCTGAATAGACCTTTATATGTTGGTTCCTTAGTTTTGGAGCGGCTGCTCTTATTGTCTCCCAAACTGCCCTGAGCTCCCTGTAGTTTGAGGACTGAACTGCAATTTCTGGAAGCCAGTCTCCCTGGTAGAGGTCGGAGTATATTTTTGCGCCCCACCCTTTTACGCTGGCATCAGTCTGAACATGCACTGCTGGGGTTTTGAACCAGACCATGCCCTTCTTTTAGATTTTTTGTTTGAAGCCACCACCGGACTTTTATGTGGCCCGGGATCAGGATTTTCCTGTCCAAAGAGGACAGATGTTTGTCCCATTTTCTTAGAAGCCAGGACTGAAGGGCCCTGTAATGGGCCTGGCACCAAGGTACTGCTACCATGCAGGCTGTCATCTGACCTAAAAGGCTCATCGTTTCTCTGAACGAGAAGGAGCGACGTCCTAGGAAGGCCCTGATTGATGACTGCAGGTTCTGGATTCTTTATGCTGGAAGGAAGGTTGTTTGTTTTACCGAATCCAGCAAAACCCCTAGGAATTTTACCCTGGTACCTGGAACTAGGGATGACTTTTTTAGGTTTATCACCCAACCTAGAGCTGACAGAAGGGAACAGAAGATCTATCGATCTGCTATAGATTGATCCACCGTGTTTGAAATCAGTAGAAAGTCGTCTAGGTAAGGAACGACAGTCACCCTCTGAGACCTAAGGGAGGCGACCATCTCTACCACCAGCTTCGTGAAAATCCTTGGGGCTGAGGCCAGCCCAAAGGGGAGAGCCACGAACTGGAAATGGTGAACAGACCCTCTGTGATCCCTTACTGCAAAACGCAGGAGCCTCTGAGACTGGGTATGAATAGGAACATGATAATATGCGTCCTTCAGGTCGATTGTACAGAGGAACGCGTCTTTTTGAATTAAAGGAATGGTAGAATTTAGGGATTCCATCTTGAATCTTTTGTAAATTACAAATTTGTTTAGCCTCTTGAGGTTTATAATCATGCGGATTCTTTACTAAGAAAATGCTGAAGTAGAATCCCTGCCCCCGCTGAAGCTTGGGAACAGGAATCACTACTCCCAAGTCCAGGAGATTCTGGACCTCCTTCCAAATCTGGCTCTGCTGAATAGTAGAAGAGTGGTGAGAAATCAGAAATGCATTCGGAGGGGGGGGGGGGGGGGAAGATAACTCTATCCTGTAGCCGTTCTTGATAAGATTTTGCGCCCAGGGGCTCGGAGAAGTCTGCTGCCACTGAGCAAAAAATTGGGATGGTCTTCCCCCTATCCTGGCGTCACTGTTTCTCACCGCCCTTGTTCTGGGGATTAAGGAGGTACCCTCTACCCCTCCCCCCTTTTGGGTAACTCCAACATCCGGATTTACCTTTACCACGAAAGGGGCTATTTTGGGAATATTGACTACGAAAGGAGGGTTTCTTTTTGGGGGTTTTCTCCTCAGGGAACCCTTTCTTTTTATCAGTAGCCTTCTCGAGAATCTTGTCCAATACAGGACCGAACACGTATTCCCCCGAGAAGGCTATAGAACACAACTTCATCTTGGAAGAGATGTCACCTGACCAAGATTTTATCCAAAATGCCCTCCGGGCAGCATTGGACAAAGCCGCGTCCTGAGAGCCTAATTGTCTCTGCGGAGGCGTCCGCTAGGAACCCTGTGGCAGATGTTAACAACGAAATAGAGTCTAGTATCTGTTCCCTGGACGTCTTGTTAATTAAATGATTTTCTAATTCATTTAGCCACAGGTACATAGACCTGGCGACTGAAGTAGCGGCTATGTTGGTCTTAACACTAAACATAGCTGCCTCCCAGGATTTTTTAAATAAACTGTCTGCCTTCCTTTCCATGGTGTCCCTTAACTGACAGGAGTCCTAGAACAGTAGTGAGGTGTTCTTATTAACCTTGGCCACCTGGACGTCAATTCTGGGGACTTCGTCAAAAATTTTAGAGTCTGACGGGTCAAATACAAGGTGGTTTCTGAATTCCTTGGAAATTCCTAGTTTCTTTTCTGGATGGGCCCATTCATCCATCACCATCTCCTTAATGTTTTCATTTATGGGGAATACACGGGAGCGTCTGACCTTCAATCCCCCAAACATCTCTTCTTGAACAGTATGGGGTATGGGGTCGCTGGATGTCCTCCACCCCCATTGTATCCCTGACCGCCTTTAAAAGGTCACTCATCTCGCTAGGAGTGAAGAAGAATTTTTTAGAGTCCTCGACGATCTCGCCCTCAGATAGGGGGTACTCGTCGTCCTCTTTTTTGGAGGATGAGGCATCGCCCTCCAAATCCTCAGAGTCTGAGGAGGAAATGTCCACCATCCTGGGCCATTTGGGTGAGCCCCCAGAGTATCCTCACGGAGGGAGGCCAGAGAAGACTTAACTTCCTCCTGAATCGTAGATCTAAACTCCTGCATAATTGAGAGTTGTTCTTCTCTCACTAACTTGGCAATACAATCCTTGCAAAGTTTTTTAGCATAATCATCGGGAAGCCTGACGGAGCACTGGATGTATCTGGCGGTCTTCCTCGGCTTTTTTAAAGCAAGTTTGGCCTAAAGTGAGAGAGCAGCCCATCAATTTTTTGCTGATCCAGTATAGGTGCATAAACTTAGATGCAGTATACCAGAAGACCCCAGGAGGAGGGGCTCATCTAGTGGTTATCAGAACAATCATACTAAGGCACCCTCCCCACTGGTCCCCATCTGTCAAGCTGCCGGCATGCCCAGGTGGGCGCTCTGGAGCGGTCTGCTCTTTCTGCTGCGACTCCTTCTCCTGGTCGGACATGTCCTCCGATGACCAGAGAGCGCAGCGGGAAAGTGCTTGTGAGCATTTTTAAAAAAGACATCTACTTCCGGGTTTCGTCCGGCGGCCCGGAAGTGACATCAGACGCTCTCGCACCTGCGCAAAACGTCCTTCCGGTCAGCTACCTACACAGGGAGGTAGGCGACCCAGCGGCAGCTCAGGGCAGGCTTCAACAGGGAGCGTGACCCCGGCGTCTCCCTGTCAGCTTTGGAACGGAGTCCGCCGGAGAGCAGGGGACGCAGACCTGGAGGAAAGGCCCGCAAGAGAGGCAATATACACCGCTGATGCGGTCACCCAGGTCCCTAAAAATAATAAAAAAGAGGTCCTTATCCACGTCACCTCCCTGAAAGCCAGAGAGGACTTTTCTCTGTCCTAGCCACTATAGGGGCAGGAACACACTGGTGAATGGTGATGGGAGTGGTCCTTTTAACCTGTCTCTGTTCCTGCCCCTACAGAGGTCAGGGGTCAATCTCTCTCTGGGCCGTCATGGTGGTGAAGTGGAAAATGGAATTCACGGAAAGGACGATAAAGGCTTCGTGCTCAATTTCACGTTAACACTAACAGGTAGATTGCTGCTATACTATTTGTTTTGTTGCAGTAATCACGTATATATTCTATATAATTAAATTCCCCCCAACAAAAAAAAATTTGCAACTGTGCGCAAATGAAATTCACGGAAACTGACTACTGAGGCTTGATGCTCAATTTTTACATTACTAATCACAGTAGTTTGCTGCTATATCTTGTGCATTGATGGCCAGTTTGCATTGTTCGCCCACGAACACATGCGGGCTGCCATCTTTTCTCACAAGTCTGGCGAGGCACAGAAGCACTTACCTGTGCCTGTGCGCGAGCTGGTCTGAAACAAATGCGGTCAGCGGGAGCAGGCATTTCCTAGAACAGCCGCTGGGGCCTTCATCGGGCTGTTCTCGGAACTGCCTGCTCCTGGTGACCGCATTTGTTTCAGACCGGCTCACGGCGCAGGCACAGGTAAGGGCTTACCTGTGCCTCGCCGTACTTGTGAGAAAAGATGGCAGCCCGCATGTGTTCGCGGGCGAACAATGCGAACTGGCCATCACTGATCTTGTGTATTGCTGCCGTAATCACATATATCTGCTGGTTAATACAATTGAAATCCCCCCCAAAAAATGAAACTTTCAACCGCATGGAAACTGAATAAACAGATTGAGGCTTGATGCTCAATTTCACGTTAACACAGAATAAGGGTCCTTACAGACATTAATTTTGCACTGCTATTTTTACTAGTGGGGAAAAAAATGCCACCATACATTTGTGTTTTCTTTTAAAGGGAACCTGTCACCGGGATTTTGTGTATAGAGCTGAGGACATGGGTGTCACGGCCTCGGTTTTGGCCGTGACTTCTTGGGAGCCGCATACAGTTGCCCGCGGTTTGGGTTGTTGTTTCAACCGCAGCTTGAGGCTTGATGTTGTATGCCTCAGGTGCGGTTGCCGCGGACAACAGGTATGTGTGCGGTCCCTTTGGAGTTTGTGTGTGTGTGTAGGTATGCACTGTTGTTAGTCTGTGTGCACTCTGTGTATTGTGTGGTGTGCACGGACACCTTTCCTGCATTGTGGTTGCCCGTGGCAACGTTTTTCGTTGTGTACATGTGGTGGCAGTGTCCCGGCCTTGGGCTGACTCCCAGGACACGGTTGCCACCCATGTCGTTGCCTGCGGCAACAACCACAGTGTGTTTGTTGTGTTGGACACTGTTCCTTTAAGTTGGTGTTTTCCCTTTCCTGTGGTGCTGGAAGGGTTAACTCCCTTCCCAGTGTGTGTGATGTCACTGGGTGTGTCTGACCGTTGGGTGTGGCCTCTTATGCCTATAAAGCCTCACTGTTAGTATATGTCTGTGGGTTGCTTCAGCCATGCTTAGCTGGAGCAGCCTCCTGTGTTTACCAACTGCCAGTGAGAGCCACCCTTGTGGTTCATAAATATCATGTCACATTAAGTTTATGTTCATCTTATGTGTGATGTCTATGTGATGGTCTGTTGGGATTTTCCTATGTTGTTTAGTGCAGCTTATGGATCTGGATTCCTGTTTGCACAGGGATCCAGTCAGCAAGGCTGTGGCAGGTAGGTGGAACTCGGATAGTTCACCTGCCATATCCGTAAGTCTGTTTGTGTTCCCCTTTTCCCTGCAGCTTGGCCAGTGAGACCCCTGTTCCTCCATGTCCAGTAGGAACAGGCCGTCTTACCTTGACGCCTAGTCCAGGGACCGGTCGGAGGGTGAGTTAGGGATCCGAGGTTCCTGCGCATGGGTCCTCCTACCATCAAGGTCGGCCCATGCAGGTAGGAGACAGGGTCAGGTTAGGGACGCTTTAGGAGGTGACCTGCTCCCTAATCCTGTTGTCCTGGCCGAGCAGCCATAACATCACGTGGCATCGCACGGCTGAGGATTTTCCCCATCCTCAGCCGTGACAATGGGTTGCTAGATGGCCGCTAGCACATCCGCAATACCCAGTCCCCATAGCTCTGTGTGATTTTATTGTGTGACAGGACTCATCTCAGGTTAATTTGCGTATGTATCAAATAGTTTTTTTTTTTACACAATAAAAGCACACAAAGCTATGGGGACTGGGTATTGCAGAGTGGCTAGCGGACATCTAGCAACCCATATCCTCAGCTCTATACACAAAATCCCAGTGACAGGTGTAGTGTGCCACTACGTAAAGGTGGGCACTACTAAGGGTTATGTTGCTCCCACCTCCTGTGGGAGAATGGTGTTTTGTATTGCATTGTAATGCCATGTTAATTCCTGTGTACCAGGCCTGTTAGGGGTGTAGTTTCTCCTCCCAAGCTGTAGAGGGAGCTAGGGCACCCCCTAGTATGTATAGTTAGGCCCAGACAGGAAAAAGTCAGTGCAGTATATTCCAGGAGGTTAGTGAGTACAGTCTAGCCTGCCTGAGGGTCCTGAGCAAAAGAAGCTCAGAAGTTGCACCAGGAGAAGAATCTGCCTCCTGAGAAACTAAGTTCCTAAAAAAGTACAGTGCAGAGCCAAGTTTATTCCAGCCAAACAGAGAGCTGAAGGGCAGAAAAATATATTTAAAGCAAGGAGACATATACCTGAGGAAGTTTTCCCTAACCAAGGATAAAGCCAGCAATAGGGCATACGGGCCTTGGAGAAAGACAGACAGAATTCTGAGGAAAAGTGCAGCCTGATCTGTAAGTGTTTAACCCTCTGAGTATCTTGCCAGAACATTGCCTGCCATTTGATGTATGAAGCCTGCCTGTCACCACCTTTTACATGTGGAACTGACCAAAGACTGTAAATAGTTAAACTGTTCAGTAAAAGGAAGTTTTGGTTCACTGCAACGTGTGTTCCTCAGTTATTACTACAAGAAAATCGGTGTGCCACCGTTACCGTCACTGGCGTCACGAACTTAAAGGGATCTTGCCACCGGCACATTAAACCTGCCACACCCAGGGCACCTCACCTACCACCTGGCCTGGTCCCTATATACAGAGAGTGCCCCAGAGGATCCATGTGCTAGCCTCTCCATCACTGCTGTACGCCTGCCCAGGGTATACAAAAACTGTGAGAACCAAGAGCAACCCTCGGTTATTTAACTACCCCTGTGACCTCACACTCGGCTCACCCTGCAGGGCTGCGTACTGCACAGGTTCCCTTTAAGGCACATGTATATTTCGCTGCAGTGTTTGTGGTGTTTTTGTGGCCTTTTTTTATATGGCTATATGAATTGCAATTTTTTCTGGCTTTATTTTTTCTATACTGTAAAAGATGAAACAAAGAACATCGAACAGCTAACATTTGGTGCAAAAAAAATGAAAAACCACCAAAACATGTGTGAAATCATCCTAAATAAAATTAATTGCATGTATGTTACATATACAAACCGGATTCCAAAAAAGTTGGGACACTAAACAAATTGTGAATAAAAACTGAATACAATGATGTGGAGATGGCAAATGTCAATATTTTATTTGTAATAGAACGTAGATGACAGATCAAACGTTTAATCCGAGTAAATGTATCATTTTAAAGGAAAAATACGTTGATTCCAATTTTCACGGTGTAGCAATAAGAGGCTGGAAAAAGTAAATTTGAGCATAACGAAGAGCTGGAAGACCAATTAACACTAATTAGGTCAATTGGCAACATGATTGGGTATAAAAATAGCTTCTCAGAGTGGCAGTGTCTCTCAGAAGCCAAGATGGGTAGAGGATCACCAATTCCCACAATGTTGCGCAGAAAGATAATGGAGCAATATCAGAAAGGTGTTACCCAGCAAAAAATTGCAAAGACTTTGCATCTATCATCATCAACTGTGCATAACATCATCCGAAGATTCAGAGAATCTGGAACAATCTCTGTGCGTAAGGGTCAAGGCCGTAAAACCATACTGGATGCCCGTGATCTCCGGGCCCTTAAACGACACTGCACCACAAACAGGAATGCTACTGTAAAGGAAATCACAGAATGGGCTCAGGAATACTTCCAGAAACCATTGTCAGTGAACACAATCCACCGTGCCATCCGCCGTTGCCAGCTGAAACTCTACAGTGCAAAGAAGAAGAAATTTCTAAGCAAGATCCACAAGCTCAGGCGTTTTCACTGGGCCAGGGATCATTTAAAATGGAGTGTGGCAAAATGGAAGACTGTTCTGTGGTCAGACGAGTCACGATTCGAAGTTCTTTTTGGAAATCTGGGACGCCATGTCATCCGGACCAAAGAGGGCAAGGACAACCCAAGTTGTTATCAACGCTCAGTTCAGAAGCCTGCATCTCTGATGGTATGGGGTTGCATGAGTGCGTGTGGCATGGGCAGCTTGCATGTCTGGAAAGGCACCATCAATGCAGAAAAATAGATTCAGGTTCTAGAACAACATATGCTCCCATCCAGACGTCATCTCTTTCAGGGAAGACCCTGCATTTTTCAACAAGATAATGCCAGACCACATTCTGCATCAATCTCAACATCATGGCTGCGCAGGAGAAGGATCCGGGTACTGAAATGGCCAGTCTGCAGTCCAGATCTTTCACCTATAGAGAACATTTGGCGCATCATAAAGAGGAAGGTGCAACAAAGAAGGACCAAGACGATTGAACAGTATTAGACAAGAATGGGAGAGCATTCCTATTTCTAAACTTGAGAAACTGGTCTCCTCGGTCCCCAGATGTCTGTTGAGTGTTGTAAGAAGGGGAGATGCCACACAGTGGTGAAAATGGCCTTGTCCCAACTTTTTGGGGATTTGTTGACACCATGAAATTCTGATTCAACATATTTTTCCCTTAAAATGGTACATTTTCTCAGTTTAAACTTTTGTTCAGTGATTTATGTTCTATTCTGAATAAAATATTTGAAGTTGGCACCTCCACATCATTGCATTCAGTTTTTATTCACGATTTGTATAGTGTCCCAACTTTTTTGGAATCCGGTTTGTATGTATTTTGATGTTAATTTAATGTGTTAGAATTACAAGTATGCTAAAGATGTAAGTGAGGACAGGGAAAATCTCTAAATCTATTGCACTACCCTCCACTCAACATAACTTTCCTGTTCTAAATGACTTTGAGGAAGCCCAGCATGACAGGCCAGCTATCCCCTCTCAGACCTGCTTTATGTTTTTGCTGCCAGAAGTATCTAATTTTCTCATTTCAGAGGCAATTTACAATGTGTTTTAATTTTATGTTTATCTGCTGAAAGGCTATGAAATTCATTCCTATTTGCTTTTAAATGCATGTCTGATGCCTAGTTTTATAAGGAATTTTTCAAGAAATTATCTAAATGTAATACCCTAATATAAAGAGACCATGTCAGCAACTTTAAAAATCACATGTCTGTTTTTCATAGGAAGACAGCAGGAGGAAAATTTTGTTATAGCTGTTATGCAAAATAATGCTAATTGTCTTTGTTATGTTATTCCTGATAATGGAATTACAGTTAATGCTACTGTCAGAACACTCTTTACAGAGTCACTTCTTGGCTGCTTTAATGCCACTGTTACTCAACTAACAAAGATAAATACCTGTATAATTGAAACTTTGCCTGGAGAGTATAAGAAACTACAAAAAACCCAAGTGGAACTACATTTAACCCTTAACTTAAAGTTTCATACTCTAAGAAAACACAACTTTACAGCTGTATATAAAATGGAGAACACACTAATATAGCAGATCCATCCACACTACACAACCCTGCAGCACATGTGACTAACTAAAGGCGGTATCATCAAGCAGACAAGAGTAGACTCTATAGATAAGTGAACCTTTTGAGCTTACAATCTATAAGGGAAAATGAGAACACAGTAGGTGATGGCATAGGCTGCTCATGTGGCTGTGTGGTAGCAGCATGCTCATTGAAGATGGTAGGCTTTTCTGAAAAGGTGAGTTTTCAAGTTGCTATCGAAGGTTCGGATGTTGGGGGAGAGTATGATGTGTTGAGGTAGTGAGTTCCAGTGTAGGGGAGAGGCACATGAGAATAGAGATGTCCCAAACTATTCGCCGGCGAACAGTTCCCGGCGAACATCGCTTGTTCGCGTTCACCGCGGAGGGCGAACATATGCGATGTTCGGTCCGCCCCCTATACGTCATCATTGAGCAAACTTTGATCCTCTACCTCACAGTCAGCAGACACATTCCAGCCAAGCAGCATACCCTCCCTCCCAGACCCTCCCACCTCCTAGCAAAAAGCAAGGACAGCATCCATCTTAGATTCATTCGGAAGCTGCAGTCTTAGTGAGAGGAGGGACAGTGCAGCTGCTGCTGATTTAATAGGGAAATCGATAGTTAGGCCAGTGTATTCAGTGTCCACTCCAGTCCTGAAAGACTCATCTGATCTGCTGTAAGGACAGTGTCCTGACAGCACCCCAAAAAGCCCTTTTTAGGGCTAGTACATCAGTCAGATTTTTTTTTCCCCTCTGTAATCTAATTGCAGTTGCCTGCCAGCGTGTGTGTCAGGCACACAGCGTATACTGTGCCCACTTGCCCAGTGCCACCACTCATTTGGTGTCACAGTAGCTTACATTTAAAAAAAATAAAAAACTTTTTTGACTGTAATATAATTGCAGTTAGTTGCCTGCAAGCGTGTGTGTTAGGCCTACAGTGTGTACTGTGCCAACTACTGCCAGTGCACAGTGCCACCACTCATATCTGGTGTCACAGTAGCTTGTACGCATAGTACAACTAATCTAAAAAAAATGACAGGCAGAGGCAGGCCACCCCGCAGGGGCCGTCGTGGTCGTGGTGCTGTGATTTCCTTTGGCCCTAGAATAATGCCCAGTGTTCAGAGGCCACGTACCCTGAACTCGAAAAGTTCTGAGGACATAGCCAGTCAACTAACACAGGACACCCAATCTTCTACAGCTTCCGCTCGGAATCTTGACGCACCATCCTCCTCCAGTTCAGCTTCGGGCAACTCTCAAGTTACCACTCGCCCGCCTGCCGCCACCACCAACACTAGCATCACAGCTGCTTCACTTGATCTGTCAGAGGAGTTATTTACACATCAGTTGGAAGAAATGAGTGATGCGCAACCATTATTGCCAGAGAATTCAGATAACAGGGATATGTCTCAGTCAGGCAGCATTACACACATGGACGTACGGTGTGATGATGTTGTACCCGCTGCTGCTTCCTTTGCTGAGTTGTCAGATACAAGTGAAGCGGTTGATGATGACGATGTGTCCGTGGATGTCACGTGTGTGCCCGCTCGAAGAGAAGAAGAACAGGGGGAAAGTTCAGATGGGGAGACAGAGAGGAGGAGGAGACGAGTTGGAAGCAGGGGGAGGTCGTTGCAAGGTGCTAGTGGCACAGTCAGACAGCATGTATCGGCACCCGGGGTCAGCCAAACAGCACGTGTCACTACCAGAGCTTTGAGACGTTCTCACAGCTCTGTTTCTCCACCCCTGTGATGATGTCACTACTAGAGCTTGGAGGAGTTCTCTCTGCTCTGTTTCTCCGCCCCTGTGTTGAGGTCTTTACTTTCTGTTTCCTTCCTCCCAGCTGTCCCTCCTGTGTTTGATTTCTCTGCCTTTAAATCACCCTTCCTCCTTTGTAGGGTGCGGATTATACTTTTCATTTGAGCTGTATCTCTCGCTTGAGTATCTTCACTTGTGTGATATCTTTCTATGGACCCGAGTTCTGCTGAAGCAAGTACTTCGGATATTGTCTGCTGACTTTGGATCTGTTTTCACTGCTGCTGCAGCTCCTTCAGTTAAGTGTGCAGACATTGTGTGTTTCTGTTTGTTTGCTGACTGGATCCGAGGCGACCCCGGTTCCGTCCATATTCTGAGCAGGGCACCGGTGGCCGTGCCCCTTCTACTATTGTAGGGGTTACAGTGGTCATCAGCCTTAGGTACGCGGGCATGTCTCGATCCACCATCTGGACATGTGCTTAGCAGCATAGGGAGAGCTTTTAGGGTCTGACAGGAGTCACCCTTTATCCTCCCTAGTTTGGGTCCGGTCAGTAGCTAATTCACTGTGTATGCTCTTGTTGCTCACATACAGCCGTGACAGCACGCCAATCAACGCATGCTGTTGCCCCCACCAGAATGCCGTCATTGCAAAGCTCAGCAGTGTGGCATTTTTTTTGTGTGTCTGCCTCTGATAACAGCAATGCCATTTGCAACCTGTGCCAAAAGAAACTGAGTCGTGGGAAATCCAACACCCACCTAGGTACAACTGCTTTGCGAAGGCACATGATCTCACATCACAAACGCCTATGGGATCAACACATGAGTACAAGCAGCACACAAACTCAAAGCCGCCATCCTCCTCCTGGTCCAGCATCTTCAGCCATGTCAACCACGGCTGTCCTCCTTGCCCCCTCTCAACCATGCGCCACTCCGCCTCTCGCCTTCGGCAGTTCCTGCTCATCTGCCCACAGTCAGGTGTCTGTCAAGGAAATGTTTGAGCGTAAGAAGCCAATGTCACAGAGTCACCCCCTTGCCCGGCGTCTGACAGCTGGCTTGTCGGAACTCTTAGCCCGCCAGCTTTTACCATACAAGCTGGTGGAGTATGAGGCCTTCAAAAACCCGGCCGAAATTTCTTTTAACAAAAGGCAATCCCCAACCTGTACTCTATTGTGGAAAAGGAAGTCATGGCATGTCTGGCACACAGTGTTGGGGCAAGGGTCCATCTGACCACTGATGCCTTGTCTGCAAAGCACGGTCAGGGCAGGTATATCACGTACACTGTGCATTGGGTAAACCTGCTGATGGCTGCCAAGCATGGAATGCGTGGCTCTGCAGAGGAGTTGGTGACACCGCCACGACTTGCAGGCAGGCCTGCTGCCACCTCCTCTACTCCTCCTACTCCATCCTCTTCGCTAACCTCCTCGGCTGAGTCCTCTTCTGCTGCTGCGTCTTGCTCCACATCAACTGCACCCCTCCAGCTCCTCAGGGGCTATTCCACATGCCGGGTACGACAGTGTCACGCCGTCTTGGGGTTGACTTGTCTGAAAGCAGAGTGTCACACCGGACCAGCACTCCTGTCCGCCCTGAACGCACAGGTGGATCAGTGGCTGACTCCGCACCAACTGGAGATTGGCAAAGTGGTGTGTGACAACGGAAGCAATTTGTTGGCGGCATTGAATTTGGGCAAGTTGGCACATGTGCCGTGCATGGCACATGTGTTGAATCTGATCGTACAACGCTTTGTGCATAAGTACCCAGGCTTACAGGATGTCCTCAAGCAGGCCAGGAAGGTGTGTGGCCATTTCAGGCGTTCCTACATGGCCATGGCGCACTTTTCAGATATTCAGCAGCAAAATAACATGCCAGTGAGGCGATTGATTTGCGACAGTCTGACACGTTGGAATTCAACACTCCTAATGTTCGACCGCCTGCTCCAACAAGAAAAAGCTGTCAACGAGTATTTGTATGACCAGGGTGCTAGGATAGCCTCTGCGGAGCTGGGTATTTTTTTGCCACGTTACTGGACGCTCATGCGCAATGCCTGTAGGCTCATGGGTCCTTTTGAGGAGGTGACAAACCTAGTCAGTCGCACCGAAGGCACCATCAGCGACATCATCCCATTTGTTTTCTTCCTGGAGCGTGCCCTGCGAAGAGTGCTGGATCAGGCCGTAGATGAGCGTGAAGAGGAAGAGGAAGAGTTGTGGTCACCATCACCACCAGAAACAGCCTTATCAGCATCGCTTGCTGGACCTGCGGCAATGCTGGAAGAGGAGTCTGAGGAAAAGGAGTCAGAGGAGGAATGTGGCTTTGAGGAGGAGGAAGACCAACCACAGCAGGCATCCCTGGGTGCTCGTTGTCACCTATCTGGTACCCGTGGTGTTGTACGTGGCTGGGGGGGGAAGAACAGACCTTCAATGACATCAGTGAGGACGAGGAAAGGGACATGAGTAGCTCGGCATCCAACCTCGTGCAAATGGGGTCTTTCATGCTGTCGTGCCTGTTGAGGGACCCTTGTATAAAAAGGCTGAAGGAGAACGACCTGTACTGGGTGGCCACGCTACTAGAACCCCGGTATAAGCAGAAAGTGCCTGAAATGTTACCGAATTACCAGAAGTCGGAAAGGATACAGCAGTTCCAAAACAAGTTAAAAAGTATGCTTTACACAGTGTATAAGGGTGATGACACAGCACAACAGGAATCTAACAGGGGAAGAGGTGAAAGTAATCCTCCTCCTACCACGACCACGCCGGCAAGGACAGGATGCTTCACAGACGTGTTGTTGATGGAGGACATGCAGAGCTTTTTAAGTCCTACGCATCGCCACAGCCCTTCGGGGTCCACCCTCAGAGAACGACTCGACCGACAGGTAGCAGACTACCTCGCTTTAACTGCAGATATCGACACTGAGGAGCGATGGACCCCTTGACTACTGGGTGTGCAGGCTTGACCTGTGGCCTGAGCTATCCCAATTTGCGATAGAACTTCTGACCTGCCCTGCTTCAAGTGTCCTGTCAGAAAGGACCTTCAGTGCAGCAGGAGGTATTGTCACTGAGAAGAGAAGTCGCCTAGGTCAAAAAAGTCTAGATTACCTCACCTTTATTAAGATGAATGAGGCATGGATCCCGAAGGGACTGACAGTGGGCGATACATTCGACTAAAAAAGGCCTGGTGATGAGATGAGCTGCCTTGGGCTAAAAATGGTCCACATGCTGCTGTATTTTATCTCTGCATGCCGGATGACTTGCGTGACTTCTCCGCCACCAACTAGGGTTCAAGCCAAAATATTTTAGTGCACTTTCTGCCTGGAAAACATCAATTTTTCCGGCCGCTGCTACATGTGTACATGCCTAATTTTTCTGGCCTCTGGTGCTGCACTGTGGCTGCAAAGACAAAAAAAAAAAAAAGGGCACATACATGTGTCAATTCCCCTTCGTGATCGTTACCTTGTTGTGGTGAAGGGGCTTGCGTATCACAATGAAGCGATCACCTCTATGAGTGTGTTGGCAATGGCAATGTTGGCACACCCCAGATGAGATAAGGTCGTTGCTTCATTGTGAACAGACCAAAAGTGATCGGCTAAATAATTTTGCATAGAAAAAACATTAATTCTCTTTGTGATCATCTAAGGTGATCATTAAAGCCTACTAGGCCAACAATGGGCCCACACTGCAGAATCATTGTTTTCTGGGTCACTTAACTGTCACTGAACTACCTCAGCACGACCATAGGCTTTGAAAAACCGCCATCGCCTGCAATCTGCCAAACGTGCGCACGAGCACAGTCATCACTACACCAAGATTGACGCATAGAGGAATAAAATTGATGTCATGAGTGTGTCAACTATTGACAACTCTTTGTAGTTGTCTAAACTCTATTCCATACACGTCCCCTGATAGGGGACGTAACAGGGATTAAACTGATATGAGTGGTATGTTAAGTAGTACTATTCTTATTAGTTTAATCCCTATTACGTCCCCTATCAGGGGACGTGTATGGAATAGATTTTAGGAACCGGGAGATGGAAAAAGATGCTTGGTCGGTCCTCTTACTTCCAATTTGGGGCACTGAGCGTGCGCCGTGCAATTTACTGTGCTACCAGATAGGAATAGTACTACTTAACATACCACTCATATCTGGTAGCACAGTAAATTGCACGGCGCACGCGCAGTGCCCCAAATTGGAAGTAAGAGAACCGACAAAGCATATTTTTCCATCTCCCGGTTCCTAAAATCTATTCCATACACCACACCAGCCCCTGATACGGGACAAAACTGAGATTAAACTGGTAAGAACAGATTTTTTTAATAAAAAAAAAAAAAAAAAAAAAGAGGACAGCCTCTGCGGAGCTGGGTATTTTTGGGCCGCGTTACTGAACTCTCATGCACAATGGCTGTAGGCTCATTCATGGTCAGTCAAACCCAAGGCAACATCATCGACCTCATCCCATATGCGTTTTTTTTGGAGCTTGCCCTGTGAAGAGTGCTGGATCAGGCCGTAGATGAGCATGAAGAGGAAGAGTTGTGGTCACCATCACCACCAGAAGCAGCCTTGTCTTCGTCGATTGCTGGACCTGCGGCAACGCAGAGAGAGGAGTCTGAAGAAGAGGAGTCAGAGGAGGAAGGTGGCTTTTAGGAGGTGGAAGACCAACCACAGCAGGCGTCCCAGGGGGCTTGTTGTCACCTTTCGGGGACCCTTGGTGTTGTACGTGGCTGGGTGGAGGAAGAGACCTTCAATGACGTCAGTGAGGACAAGGAACGGGACATGGCTAGCTTGGTATCCAACCTTGTGCAAATGGGGAGTTTGTGTAGTGTCCCACTACGTAAGGGTGGGCACTACACAAGGGTCAATTGGGTCACGTTTGTTCTCCACCTCCTGTGGAACATGGTTATTGTATTTTATATGGCATTTTAATGTATATTGTCATGTTATTTATGTTATCTCCTGTGTACCAGGCCTGTTAGGGGTGTAGTTTCTCCTCCTAGGCAGTAGAGGGAGCTAGGTAACCCCCTAGTATATATAGTCAGGTCCAGACCAGAGACGGGGGTGGAGTGTTCAGAAGCCAAGAGTCACTTCAGCCAGGCAGGAGCTGAGGAGCAGCTTCTGACATACAGCTAGATAGCCCAGGCTCCTAACTTGCCACCAGGGGAAGAAGTTACCTCCTGAGGATAATTAGCACCTTTAAAAGTACAGTGCAGAGCCACTTTCATCCAGCCAAATAGAAAGCTGAAGGGCAGAAGGATATTTAAAGCAAGAAGATATATACCAGAGGAAGGTTTCTCTACCCAAGGATAAAGCCAGCAATAGGGCATATGGGCCATGGAGGAAGACAGACAGGATTCTGAGGAAAAGTGTAGCCTGATCTGTAAGTGTTATACCCTCTGAGTATCTTGCAAAGACTTTGCCTGCCATTTATATGAAGCCTGCCTGTTACCCACATTTTACATTTGGAGCTAACTGAAACCTGTACATAGTTGGACTGTTCAGTAAAAGAAGTTCTGGTTTACTGCAACTTTGTGTACCTCAGTTATTCCTACAACAAATCGGTGTGCCACCGTTTCCGGCACTGGCATCACGAACTTTAAGGGATCTTGCCACAGGCACACTAAACCTACAACACCCAGGGCACCTCACCTACCACCTGGCCTGGTCCCTATACACAGAGAGTGCCCCAGAGGATCCATGTGCCAACCTCTCCATCACTACTGTATGCCTGCCCAGGGTATATAAAAACTGTGAGTACCAAGAGCAACCCTCGTTCTGCCTATTAACCGTGACCTCACATTCGCTCACCCTGCAGGACTAGCGCACTGCATTTGCGGTTGTGCAAATGGACTGTTTGCGGTTGTTTGCGGTGTGTTAAACGGGGAGTTTGGTCTGTCACTGTGAAGCGGGCGTAACCCTTACACTACCTGATCAATACAACATCATACCTGATGTTTTAAAGCACGTTATTCCAAACAATTTAGGAATGTTAGTTGATTTATGCCCTTTATGGATTAAAACCAGACTCTGCGTCAACTACGTAATTTTCCATGGGAGTTTTGCCATGGATCCCCCTCCGGCATGCCACAGTCCAGGTGCCTATTGAAGTCTATGGCGGTTCGCGAACATTTGTGGAAAATCGCGTTCGCCGTTCGCGAACGGAAAATTTTATGTTCGCGACATCTCTACATGAGATGTAGTCGATTGTGTGAAAAACAGATGAGAGGAGAACAGAGGAAATCCTGTGAGGATCTGAGATTACGTGTAGGGATGTATCCAGAAAGCGGGTCAGAAATATAAGGGGGACAGGTTGAGTTTTAAGGGGACAGGTTGTGGACGACCTTATATGTAGTTCTAAGTATTTTAAATGGATTTCTCTGGGCAATGGGGAGCCAGTGAAGGGATTGGCAAAGGGGAGAGACAGAGAAATGAGGGGAGAGGTGGTTTAACCGGGCAGCGAGAGTGCTGGATGGGAGGATGCTGCAGTAGTCCAGGCGGGAGATGACTAGAGCATGCACTAGTATTTTATTTGACTTAGGGGTGAGGAAGGCGCAAATCCGAGAGATGTTCTTAAGTTGAAAACGGCAGGTGGATTGCTGACAGACACACTGGGATTCTGCATAGCAGGGAAGTGACATCTGAGCCAGAGAGGTAGATTTGAGAGTCGTCAGCATAGAGGTGGTATTGGGATTCTATGAGCTGTCCCAGGACGAAAGTATAAATGGAGAAAAGTAGGGGGGGGACAGAGCCTTGAGGGACACCAACAGAGGTGGCTTGATGAGCAGGTAGTATATTAATGGGAAACGCTGAAGGTTCTGCAGGTGTGGTCCAAGAAGATCCAGGAGAGGGTTAGGTCTTTGATGCCGAGGGAAGAGAGGATTTGTAGGATAGAGTAGTCAACAGTGTCAAAGGCAGAGGAAAGGTCGAGAAGGAAGAGCACAAACTAGTGATGTTTAGCTTTGGCAGCTAGCAGACCGTTGGCGACTTTGGTTAGGGCAGTTTCAGTGCAGGAATTGGGTCTAAAGCCAGAATTGCATCTGATCGAAAAGTGAGTGGGATGAAAGGTAAACAGTACTCTCTAGGTTGTAAAACACATGTTCCACAGTTGTATTGTGGCAACACATACATACACCAAACCCAGACACTGTAGCGTGTCTATAACAGGGGGAGCAATTCCTCCGCATACGGTCCGCAGATAACGGCAATCCCCAGCAAAAAATGCATACAATGGAGGATGCCGGGGCGGACCGCATGCACCACAAAGACATCGTACAAAAAAAACATATTAGTTGGAGGATTCATGAAAAGGAAATTACCGGTAAGTAATATGGTTTTTCCCTTTCATCCTCCATGACGGCATACCATGAGATATATCAGATCAATATTATCCTAGGGAGGGATGATGGGTTCTAAAACTCTACCGAAGGAAAGCTCCTGCTTTGACCGCGTATCTACCCTATAATGTTTTATAAAGGTGTGAGGGTTGGACCATGTTGCTGCCCTACAGATCTGTTCTATTGAAACATTAGCCTTTTCTGCCCATGAAGTGGAAATCGATCTTGTGGAGTGGGCTTTGAAATTTTTTGGTGGAGAAGCCCCCATAGAGTTGTAAGTTTCTTGTATTGCCGATTTAATCTATCTGGCTAAGGAGTCTTTTGTGGCTCTATGGCCTTTAAATTTTCCCTGGAACTGTACAAATAGTCTGATTTTCTGAAATCCTTTGTGGCCTCCAAGTAAACTGAGATGGCTCGGCACACATCCAGTTTGTGAAATTTTTCTTCACCTTCAGTTTTTGGATTGGGACAAAAGGAAGGAACCACAATCTCCTCCTGTCTATGAAAATTTGTAACCACTTTGGGTAGGAAGGAAGCATCCAACCTAAACACCATTCTGTCTGGAAATATCATGAGAAACGGTTCCACTATCTTTAGTGCATGGATCTTACATATCCTGCGAGCTGATGTGATAGCCACTAAAAACAAGACCTTTAGTGTAATATATTTTAAGGACACATCTGACAATGGTTCAAAGGGTGCTATCGTTAACCCCGAAATGACCAGATTAAGATCCCAAGGAGAGACATAAGGTCTAGTAAAGGGTTTCAATCTATCCGCTCCTCTCAAAAACCTGATAATCCAAGGGTGGTCTGCGATTTTAATATCAAAGACTGAGCTCAGTGCTGATACATGCACCCTTAAAGTATTAGGACGTAACCCTTTATCAAACCCAGATTGTAAGAATCCTAATACCGTCTGAATGGAAAAAATCTGGCATGAATTTTTAGATTGAGAACACCAAGCACAAAATTTTGACCAGACTCTGGAATAAATCTTTGAGGTCACCACCTTCCTGCTAGCTGCCATTGTATTTATTATATCATCTGAAAGATCCTTGGCTTTTAAAGTTAACCTTTCAGATTCCAGGCAGCCAGGTGTAGTTTTTCTACCTGGGGATGACAGATTGGACCTTGGACTAGTAGGTTCTTTGTCCAGGGAAGAATCCATGGACTCTCTAATGACAGAATTTTCAACAGCGGGAACCATGATTTTTTTTGCCATAGTGGGGCTATCAGTATTACATGAGCCCTTTCTTGTCTGATCTTCCTTAATACTCTGGGAATTAACGCTAGGGGAGGAAACGCATACGCTAGGCGGAAATCCCACTTTTGCGCTAGCGCATCCACCCCTATGTTTCCGTCGAACGGATTTAAAGAGAAGAACTTCTCGAGTTTTGTATTTTGTGCGGTGGCAAAAAGATCTACTTGCGGAATCCCCCACATTGAGGTTATTTGTGTAAAGACCTGCTTCTCCAGACTCCATTCTGTGGATTTTAGAGGAACCCGACTTAAGAAGTCCGCTTTTACATTTAAAGATCCCTTGAGATGTACTGCTGATAGGGAATTTACGTGATTTTCTGCCCACGAGAATTTTTTTTTCGCCAATTAGCCCAGACTCTCGCTCCTTGTTCCTCCCTGATGATTTAGGTAGGCTACTACCGTTGTATTGTCGGATCTTATTTGTATATCCTTCCCTATTATCTCCTAAGACAGAGCTTTTAATGCTTCCCAAACTGCCCAGAGTTCCCTCTGGTTTGAGGATTGACTCATCTGATCCATGGACCACCGTCCTTGGCAGATATGGAGGGAGCAGTAAGCTCCCCACCCCAAAGACTTGCGTCGGTGGTAATTGTTTGAATCTGATCGGGAAACCAATCTACTCCTTCTCTTAGGTGGTCTGGGTTTAACCACCACTGGAGTCAGTTTTTTACCCAAGGAGGAATAGGAATTATTTGATCTAAGACCACTTGCCTTATGTTCCAACATCCGAGTAACCACTGTTGCAAAGTGCGAGTGTGGAATTGGGCCCATTTCACTGCAGGGATGCACAATGTTAAGGTCCGGGAGCCTAACAGTCTAATGCTTTCCCTGACTGAACAACTTTCCATTTCTGTGAATCTTGATACTCTTTATTGTTTGATACTTTCTCGGCCGGGAGAAACATCTTTTGAAGTATGGAGTCTAGACATACGCCTAAAAAGATTAGTCTTTGTGAAGGGGAGAGTTTTGACTTTTCCCAGTTTACGATCCACCCTAATTGGGACAGAATCTGACAAGTTTTTGATATATTTAACTCTAGATCTTCCTCTGAGTTCCCTACCACAAGAAGGTCGTCTAAGTAGGGTATTATTAAGATATTTCTTCTTCTTAAATGTGCCATGACCTCTGTCATCACCTTCGTGAACACTCTCGGCGCAGAGGTGATCCCAAAGGGAAAAACCTGAAATTGAAAATGACACAACCTTTTCCCCAGAAATACCGCAAACCGCAGATACCTTTGGGCTTCTTTGCATATTGGTACATGGTAATATACGTCTCTTAGATCTATGGATGCTAAGAAATCGCCTATTTTCAATAAGTTTATGGTTGACCTTAGGGTTTCCATCTTGAACCTTTCGTATTTTATGAATTTGTTCAGTTTTTTTAGATTTAGGATCAACCGGAACTTCCCACTGGATTTTCTCACCAAAAACACTGTTGAGTAGTATCCCTTCTCTTGTTGAGAATAGGGTACTGGAATAATGGCTCTTTGAGACAGAAGATCCCGGACACCCTCCTTGAGAGATTCCTGAAGGAGGGATGTCTTTTGGATGGGTGTTACCCTGAAAAAAAATTCTGGGGGAAGAAAACGGAATGAAATATCTAGACCTTCTGCTATGATGTTTAGCACCCATATATTTTGGGTGATATTCTCCCAGTTTTCTAGAAAAAAAATTGTAGCCTTCCCCCCCACTTGAATCTTGGCGTCATTGTTTAGAAGCTTCCGTATTTTTGGAGGTGAACATGAAACCTCTGTTCCTTCCCATATTTTGATTTTTCCCTTTTGACCACTGTCCGACTCTATCTGTTCTTTTAGACTGAAATGGACCCCTTTTCTTTGCCTTAGAAAACGGAAATTCTTTTATTTGTTTCTTTTGGAAAGGATTTTTTTGAATCCGCTGCTTTCTCTAATATAGTTTCCAAATCCTGCCCGAACATCAAACTGCCATGAAAGGGCAAATTACATAATTTTATTTTGGATGCAACATCCCCCGTCCAGGATTTTAACCATAGGGCCCATCTTGCTACTACTGATAGACTAGAGGTTCTGGCGGCTATCCTGACTCCGCTGTTGCATCAGATAAAAAGTCTACCGCTTTTAATAAAAGGGGAAAGGAATCCTCTAAGGTATTGTAAGGTCTCCCCTCCTTAAGTAGGACTTCTAACTGCTGTAACCACTTTTTTTTAGAGACCGTGAAACTGTTGCAGCTAAATTAGGTTTAAATATGGCCATAGCAGCCTCCCAGACTTTTTTTTAGCGTGGAATCTACTTTCTTGTCCATAGGATCATTTAATGATCCCATATCTTCAAAGGGAAGAGAATTGGATCCCTTAACTAATTTTGAAAGGGAAACATCGACTTTAGGGCAAGAGGTTAACAGAGTTTCATCCTCATCATTAAAGAGAAATCTACGTCTCATGGTTCTGGAAATAAAAAATTTTCCTATCAGGAGATTTCCATTCTCTTTTAATAATTTCTAACATATTTTTATGTACTGGGAAGACCCGTTTTTTCCTGTGCTCGAGACCCCCGTACATTTCATCTTGAACCGACCTATGAATTTTTTCATCGGACAGATCCATAGTCGTCCTAATTGCTTTTATCAACTCGTTTGTATCTTCTGAAGAGAATGGAAAGCTTCTAAATTCTGTGTCTGAGCCTGAAGAATCAATGGAATCATCACTGTCTGAGTCTGAATCCTGATCTGGGTTTGAGGAAAAGGATTCGTAACTTTTACCCCGCGACTTAGTTTTATGTATTGTCGGGTTAAGGTTAGATGTGGACTGTTCCGCAAAAACTGACCGCATCTCCTCTCTAATCACATCCCTTAGTTTATCGCTAATGGATGGAACTAAATCTTTGGCCATGTTAGCCGTAAAAGTTTTACAGAGTATTTTGGACCCTTCTGACAGTTTTGTCAAACTACTCACACTTTTTAGTATTGAGGGGATTTTGTTTTTTTTAACCCCCTCTTTTTCACTTGCAGCTGCACCCCCAGAAGTCTCCATCTGTCCTGTCGCTATATCCGACATATTGTTGCTCTGCATCCCTCTTTAAATCTCTCCTTACCTGCAGACCTCAGATCAGTGGATGACCTCAGTCTTGATCTGCCGCACCAAATTAAGCTCCACCCCCTTATGGCCATCACGCAAACCGGAAGTCCCTGTGAAATGCATCGGCACTTTCTGTGACTTAGGCCTCCTGCACACGACCGTTGTGTGCACCCGTGGCCGTTGTGCCGTTTTCCGTTTTTTTTCGCGGACCCATTGACTTTCAATGGGTCCGTGGAAAAAACGGAAAATGCACCGTTTTGCAGCCGCATCCGTGATCCGTGTTTCATGGCCGTGAAAAAAATATGACCTGTCCTATTTTTTTCACGGACCCATTCAAGTCAATGGGTCCGTGAAAGAACACGGATGCACACAAGATTGGCATCCGTGTCCGTGATCCGTGGCCGTAGGTTAGTTTTTATACAGACGGATCCGAAGATCCGTCTGTATAAAAGCTTTTTCAAAGCTGAGTTTTCACTTCGTGAAAACTCAGAACCGACAGTATATTCTAACACAGAAGCGTTCCCATGGTGATGGGGACGCTTCTAGTTAGAATACACCACAAACTGTGTACAAGACTGCCCCCTGCTGCCTGGCAGCACCTGATCTCTTACAGGGGGCCGTGATCAGCACAATTAACCGCTTCAGGTGCGGCACCTGAAAGGGTTAATTGTACTATCATATCCCCCTGTAAGAGATCAGGGCTGCCAGGCAGCAGGGGGCAGACCCCCCCCCCCCTCCCCAGTTTGAATATCATTGATGGCCAGTGCGGCCCCCCCCCCCCCCTCTATTGTAATTATTCGTTGGTGGCACAGTGTGCGCCCCCTCCCTCCCTCTATTGTAATAATTCGTTGGTGGCACAGTGTGCGCCCCCCATCGGCCCCCCTCCCTCTATAGCATTAACAACATTGGTGGCCAGTGTGCGGCCTCCCATCTTCCCCCCCCCCCCCCGATCATTGGTGGCAGCGGAGTTCCGATCGGAGTCCCAGTTTAATCGCTGGGGCTCCGATCGGTAACCATGGCAACCAGGACGCTACTACAGTCCTGGTTGCCATGGTTACATAGCAATAGTACAATAGTAGAAGATTCATACTTACCGGCTGCTGCGATGTTCGTGTCCGGCCGGGAGCTCCACCTACTGGTAAGTGACAGCCTCAGGTCTGTGCGGCGCATTGCTAAATGAACTGTCACTTACCAGTAGGAGGAGCTCCCGGCCGGACACGAACATCGCAACTCCCAGGTAAGTATGAATCTTTTACTATTGTACTATTGCTAGTAACCCGCTGCCACCAATGATCGGATGGGGGGGGGGGGGAGATGGGAGGCCGCACACTGGCCACCAATGTTGTTAATGCTATAGAGGGAGGGGGGGGCGATGGGGGGCGCACACTGTGCCACCAACGAATTATTACAATAGAGGGAGGAAGGGGGGGGGGGCGCACTGGCCACCAATGATATTCAAACTGGGGAGGGGGGGGGTCTGCCCCCTGCTGCCTGGCAGCCCTGATCTCTTACAGGGGGATATGATAGTACAATTAACCCCTTCAGGTGCGGCACTTGAGGGGTTAATTGTGCTGATCACGGCCCCCTGTAAGAGATCGGATGCTGCTAGGCAGCAGGGGGCAATCATGTACACAGTTTGTAGTATATTCTAACTAGAAGTGTCCCCATCACCATGGGAACGCCTCTGTGTTAGAATATACTGTCGGAAATGAGGTTTCACGATCTAACTCATATCCGACAGTATATTCTAACATAGGGGCGTTCCCATGGTGATGGGGACGCTTCAAGTTAAAATATACCATCGGATTGGAGAAAACTCCGATCCGATGGTATAAAAGGGACTCCAGACTTTACATTGAAAGTCAATAGGGACGGATCCGTTTGAAATGGCACCATATTGTGTCAACGTCAAACGGATCTGTCCCCATTGACTTGCATTGTAATTCAGGACGGATCCGTTTGGCTCCGCACGGCCAGGCGGACACCAAAACGACTTTTTTTTCATGTCCGTGGATCCTCCAAAAATCAAGGAAGACCCACGGACGAAAAAACGGTCACGGATCACGGAAAAACGGGACCCGTTTTTGCGGACCGCAAAAAAATATGTTCGTGTGCAGGAGGCCTTAATCACTAAGCACCAGAGGAAGCGCTGTGATGAGGAGCGTCTTTCTGAGACCGGAGGAATTAAGTGTCCAGTCAGCACATGGCCCCTCCAAGCAAGGAGGTAAGGAGCAGGATACTTACTTCCACTTTCCAGCACCAATACAACTCCAATATAGGAGGTTGGTGCTGCCTGCCCCGTCATGTGCAATAAGGCATCCTCGACTTTTCCCCACCTCTGCCTGCCTACACAGAAGTGGACCCACAGCAAATGCCATGAGTGTTAACCCATCTCCCACCTGGAGGGACAGGAAGACACTGAGGATATACTGGAGGAGGGTCTATTTTATACTTCCTGTCCCTACCTGGTTGGAGGCGGCTCATCTCATGGTATGCCGTCATGGAGGATGAAAGGGAAAATACTACATTGTGGAGATGAAAAAATATATACATACACAAATCACTGCAAAAAATGCACCAAAATGATACGCAACTGACAATACTAGCTAATTCCTCAAGCCGATGTTAAAAGCTGAGAGCTTTGCCAATATCTTCCAGTCAGGAACATATCGGAGCCCCTCATGCACCACGTCACGGTGTCTCAGCACGCATGGGGTCCTACCACTAAACTGCCCACTATATGTGTGAACAGGGTCTGAACAGAGATTGAAATTAACTCACAGCCAGGCTCTCGCATGCCTCCATAGTGGTATCACCAATGCATTGTGAGGTAAAATAAAGCTGTGAGCCGCACCCACAACAGACCATGTGACATAGAAGCTACCAGGTGCAAAAGAATGTTACCAGCAAAATAAAGTGGCACATTCCATACACATAAAGACAACGCTAGTGTGAAAGTAGCCTAACTCATGAAAGAATAAAGTTACGTTAAAACCAAGCACACCATTGTTTTTCGTGTGAAATTCCCAATAAGTTTGATGTGTCACATGACCCTCTTCCTATTGAAAAAACAAAAGTTGGATTCAAAATGGCCAACTTCAAAATGGCCGCCATGGTCACCACCCATCTTGAAAAGTTTCCCCCCTCACATATACTAATGTGCCACAAACAGGAAGTTAATATCACCAACCATTCCCATTTTATTAAGGTGTATCCATATAAATGGCCCACCCTGTAGATTACAGTTTGTGTTCTGTTGATCAGGACTCAGGAGAAGCTTTCTTTGTCTTACTGCCAGAATTTACTGGTTCATTTACAGTTAGCCAGGGTGCACCACGGGAAGGCGAACCAGCTTTACACCCCATACCGTACCGTCACTTCACTAGACAGGTACATCTCTGCTCAGCTGGCTAATATCCGATTGCTTAGACACCAGACACATACAATCGCAATACAATCCCATCTTATAACGGTAACATAAAATCTAATATTTCCCTTCAAAGACAAAATACTTTTTAATGTTTTGCTGAGGACATTAGTTACAATACTTTTATTTTAAAAAATTGGGATTATATGCTTGCATCTTTATCTTGAGCTCGGAACGGCTCTCCCTCACAATGACCTGCTTCTCAGTGTGGACCCGGGTCCTATCATTGCCCCTATGATAGGACCCGGGTCCACGCTGAGAAGCAGGCCATTGTGAGGGAGAGGCCGTTCCAAGCTCAAGAGGAAGTTTAAGGGTAATCCCCTTAGGATGGCCATACTAAAAAAAGGTCAGATTTGAAGAGTAGGAATTCGGAGCGGATCAGAGAGATCCGTGACAGAAAATGCCCAGGTACAATGCTTACATTACTTTTGTATCTCTCACCAACACTCTGTAGTGTATATATACAGTTATGAAAATAAGTATTTCATCCCGTTACAAATGATTACTTATTAACTGGGGTGACATGTAACAAATCAGCTGGTTACATCATGCATCTTTACCTCGCCATGAGTAATTATATATATATATATATATATATATATAAATATATAAATATATAACAAAGAAAGTTCGCAGCACTCCTTGAAAGATAAAATTTGCTCTTTTATTCACACATATCAAGTGACAACGTTTCGGTTCTCTCACAGATCCTTTCTCAAGTCAGGTTCATATATATATATATATATATATATATATATATATATTTATATTTATACACACAGCGAGGTACAGATGTATGATGTAACCGGCTGCTTTCGTGCACTTTACACACACAGAAATACAGGGAGTGCAGAATTATTAGGCAAGTTGTATTTTTGAGGATTAATTTTATTATTGAACAACAACCATGTTCTCAATGAACCCAAAAAACTCATTAATATCAAAGCTGAATATTTTTGGAAGTAGTTTTTAGTTTGTTTTTAGTCTTAGCTATTTTAGGGGGATATCTGTGTGTGCAGGTGACTATTACTGTGCATAATTATTAGGCAACTTAACAAAAAACAAATATATACCCATTTCAATTATTTATTTTTACCAGTGAAACCAATATAACATCTCAACATTCACAAATATACATTTCTGACATTCAAAAACAAATCAGTGACCAATATAGCCACCTTTCTTTGCAAGGACACTCAAAAGCTTGCCATCCATGGATTCTGTCAGTGTTTTGATCTGTTCACCATCAACATTGCGTGCAGCAGCAACCACAGCCTCCCAGACACTGTTCAGAGAGGTGTACTGTTTTCCCTCCTTGTAAATCTCACATTTGATGGACCACAGGTTCTCAATGGGGTTCAGATCAGGTGAACAAGGAGGCCATGTCATTAGATTTTCTTCTTTTATACCCTTTCTTGCCAGCCACGCTGTGGAGTACTTGTACGCGTGTGATGGAGCATTGTCCTGCATGAAAATCATGTTTTTCTTGAAGGATGCAGACTTCTTCCTGTACCACTGCTTGAAGAAGGTGTCTTCCAGAAACTGGCAGTAGGACTAGGAGTTGAGCTTGACTCCATCCTCAACCCGAAAAGGCCCCACAAGCTCATCTTTGATGATACCAGCCCAAACCAGTACTCCACCTCCACCTTGCTGGCGTCTGAGTCGGACTGGAGCTCTCTGCCCTTTACCAATCCAGCCACGGGCCCATCCATCTGGCCCATCAAGACTCACTCTCATTTCATCAGTCCATAAAACCTTAGAAAAATCAGTCTTGAGATATTTCTTGGCCCAGTCTTGACGTTTCAGCTTGTGTGTCTTGTTCAGTGGTGGTCGTCTTTCAGCCTTTCTTACCTTGGCCATGTCTCTGAGTATTGCACACCTTGTGCTTTTGGGCACTCCAGTGATGTTGCAGCTCTGAAATATGGCCAAACTGGTGGCAAGTGGCATCTTGGCAGCTGCACGCTTGACTTTTCTCAGTTCATGGGCAGTTATTTTGCGCCTTGGTTTTTCCACACGCTTCTTGCGACCCTGTTGACTATTTTGAATGAAACGCTTGATTGTTCGATGATCACGCTTCAGAAGCTTTGCAATTTTAAGAGTGCTGCATCCCTCTGCAAGATATCTCACTATTTTTGACTTTTCTGAGCCTGTCAAGTCCTTCTTTTGACCCATTTTGCCAAAGGAAAGGAAGTTGCCTAATAATTATGCACACCTAATATAGGGTGTTGATGTCATTAGACCACACCCCTTCTCATTACAGAGATGCACATCACCTAATATGCTTAATTGGTAGTAGGCTTTCGAGCCTATACAGCTTGGAGTAAGACAACATGCATAAAGAGGATGATGTGGTCAAAATACTCATTTGCCTAATAATTATGCACGCAGTGTGTATATATGTGTATATATATATATATATATATATATATATATATATATATATATATATATATATATATGTGTGTGTGTGTGTGTGTGTGTGTGTGTGTGTGTGTGTGTGTGTATATATGCATAAACTGCAATCATCATTCTGTATTCCAGTAAAAGGCCCCACACATCATTACATTAGATACATCCCCCACTTAACTCCTTAACGCCCGATGACGTACATGTATGTCAGATCTGGATGTGACTTAAACCCCAGTGATGTAAATGTACTGCATGGTGATTGGTTGGGTGCAGGAGCTGCGCCAGCCCGATCAGGGGCAGGGGTCTGGCAGTCACTGATAGCCGGACCCCTGCTGTATGCGCCGGCTTTGGTGAAATCAGATGCCGGTGCATTAACCCCTGCACGGCCGCGGTCAGCGCTGACCGCGGCACATGCGAGCTTCAGACATGTGCAGGGTGTACATCGAGTCCCCGCGCTGCTGTGACAAGGACTAGATGGCAGGGAAGGTAGCCCAATGCCTTCCTTAGGCATCGTGGCTACCTTCTGGGAGGGCCTGTGAGAACCAGCCCCCTGTATTACACTGGTAATGCACTTACAGCCAATGCATTACAATACATAAGTAATGGTGTCAGACATCCCAACCTGCAAAAACTATTTTCAGGGAGGTGCACTTCTCATTTCAGGGAGGTTTTCTTTTTTTCACAAACTTTTTATGACATTTTCCAAACATATGAAGTATCTGCACACTTTGCTCTATGGTGTGGAGGACTGGGCTCATTACCCTGCCCCAAATTATCATATTTATATATATGATTAAAGCATCCAGGGGGTGTGAATTTAACACTGGGGTAAATAATATAATTAAAATGGAGGGTTAAATGTGTAAATGTATTTAAAAAAAAATGCCTCTCTCTCAATAGTTATATAGCTACTGAATGAGACAGAAGAAGGGATGCCTTTAACATATATATCTACTTGAGAAGCCAATTTGACCCTAAAGGGTTAATTCAACCTGCAATCTAAACTCTGTCCTGTCACTTCTCTTATCTCTCTGCTCTGCTATCAGTAAACCTTTCCGGGATATATTGTTTCACATGTGGGTGTCAGGGAGCCGCTATCTAATAGCGGGAGACTCCCTGAACCTCCGGGTGACTTGAGATCCCTGTGGTGTAGTAGAAGGCCTACACATAGCTGGGCCAAACTCAATCAGGAATATGTTCCCAGGAATGGGCCCCTGCCAGACTGGGGCAACCCCCAAAAAAATCTTATACACCTCTGACAGCAATATGTTCTTTGTTGGCAGCAGGAATGTGTTCCCATGCATAAAAATTGCAATATATTTCTTTCCCATTTTTGTATTTTAAAGAATTTTTAAGATTGTAAAGCCCACAAAAAAAAAAGTTATATATATATATATCTCCATAGAAAAGGTTAGGCAGCACTCCTTTTTTCTTTTATATGGTGCCCGCCGTGGTCCCTCGACCCAGGACGGATAAACAAATAAAGAAAGTCCGCAGCACTCCTTGAAGTAAAAAAATGTGCAGTTTATTCACACGTCAGAAAAATGACAACGTTTCAGTTCTCTCACAGAACCTTTCTCAAGTCAAGTCTTGACTTGTGAGAGAACTGAAACGTTGTCATTTTTCTGACATGTGTGAATAAACTGCACATTTTTTTACTTCAAGGAGTGCTGCGGACTTTCTATATATATATATATATATATATATATATATATATATATATATATATATATATATATATATATATATATATAGAATATGAGAAAACGGACAGCACTCCAGGTAAAAGTAAATGGTGTTTATTCACCCATGTGGATGGCAACGTTTCAGCTCATACAAGGCTTGACAAAGGCTCTTGTATGAGCTGAAACGTTGCCATCCACATGGGTGAATAAACACCATTTACTTTTACCTGGAGTGCTGTCCGTTTTCTCATCTTCCATTACGGGGTAAGCTGCTACATCCCTGGACATAGCACCCTCCTTGCGTTATTCTTCCGGTGCCGCCATTGTTTTCTTTTTTATATATATATATATATATATATATATATATATATATATATATATATATTTATATATTTATATAAGCACATGACACGGCACAGCCTCAAGAAAATGTGTGTTTATTCAACCAAAAGCGACGTTTCAGTGCACACAATGGGACCTTTCTCAAGTGAATGGTGCCAATTACAAGTACAAACTCAGGTGATTATTTAATGAAAACTAATAATTAAATTAGATTTAATGTGTTTGATTTGTATTGTGTCTAAACATAAAAAATTATGTAAAAAAAAAACTAATAATATACAAGTATCCATACTGTTAAGAGATTATTAACTTCCATTAATGTATGTGAATTTATATCATCTCCTTAATTCATCACAATTCCAGATTAAAAAAAAAATATGTCAAAAAGCAATTTTGTCATTACATAATGCAAAATGTGATGCAATAATGTGATTGCATCGAAGGAGGAACACACACAGGCCGCTAGTGTCCATAGACAGGGTGTTCACATGATAACAGATCACGTGTTCGCAATAGAAACTGAACGCAAGCTGAGCCACAAACGCATCCTGTCTATGCGGTCACATGATAGCAAACCTTGGAAATAAGAATAACTCCCAAAATGGTGACATGTAGTGTTGAGCGAACAGTTCGAGCATAGTTCGGGTCCGTACCGAATTTTGGGGTGTTCGTGACACGGACCCGAACCCGAACTTTTTCGTAAAAGTTCGGGTTCGTCGTTCGGCATGTATTTTGGCGCATTTTGAAAGGCTGCAAAGCAGCCAATCAACATGCATCATACTACTTGCCCTAAGATGCCATCGCAGCCATGCCTACTATTGGCAAGGCTGTGATTGGCCAAGTGCAGCATGTGACTCAGCCTCTTTATAAGCTTGTGCGCACGTCGGGACGTGCTCACTCCCGATGTGAATAGAACAGGGATAGACGCAGCTGATGCTAGGGCGAGAATAGGCAGGGATAATTGAATAACTGGAAGCAAATTTCTCTCCTCCACCTGTGATTCATCTGAACAACTGCAGCTGAGCTGCTTTTTTGATAGGGATTGGCTATTTTTAGAGTGGCCAGAGTGATTTTTCCATCCACATGTACCTGGGCTGACCGCCGGCCGCCATTTTGCGACTTGTAGTGCTGCAGCAGAAGCTGCCACAGTGTGCATTCCAAAGCTCCAAACAAGTCAGACATCTACACCTGGGATTCAGACCAATAGCGATTTAGCAGCACAGTCCAAGGCTATTTTTTTTAAAGGTTGTGCAGACCATTTTGTGGCACATGTTACTGGGCTGATAGGCGGCGGCCATCTTGGGACTAGTGCTGCAGCACAATCTCTCCCAACGTCCATTAATCACTTGTAATAGTGGTCTGTGCCATAGAAATCCTACATCAGGGACTTGGGTGTGCTTGTGTCACCCCTACTAATACCAGTCCACCTGTAATCCATACAGTGAAAAGCCATAAAGTATTCCAGTGAGGGAATTTTTTTTTTATTTAAAAAAGGCCAAGTTAGTTTATCTGGCGTTCAATATACTAGATAGTTAGGCCTGCGTTTCATACATCTGGAATTAGCAAACTAATGTTCTGGGGTTGGGAAAACATATATGTACCCATACTAGAATCTGTCAAAGAAAGCGGTACTCACATATAACAGTCATTCCATCTGTAATCCATACAGTCAAAAGACTGAAAGTATTCCAGTGAGGGAATTTTTTATTTATTTAAAAAAGGCCAAGTTAGTTTATCTGGCGTTCAATATACTAGATACAGTTAGGCCTGCGTTTCATACATCTGGAATTAGCAAACTAATGTGCTGGGGTTGGGAAAACATATATGTACCCATACTAGAATCTGTCAAAGAAAGCGGTACTCACATATAACAGTCATTCCATCTGTAATCCATACAGTCAAAAGACTGAAAGTATTCCAGTGAGGGGATTTTGCTTATAAAAAATAATATATTTCATTGTGGTGCGAGTTGAATCGCAACAATGAAGAAAAATACTATTAAGGGACGAGGACGCGGTCGTGGTGGTGTCCGTGGAGCCTCTGTTGCTGGTAGAGGACGTGGCCGTTCGGCCCCAGGCGCACACAGTAGGGAACGAACTCCCTCAACTAGCCGGCAGAATGTACCGCAATATCTCGTGGGGCCCAATGCCGCTCTTAGGATGGTAAGGCCTGAGCAGGTACAGGCATTAATCGATTGGGTGGCCGACAGTGCTTCCAGCACGTTCACCACATGGTCTTCCACCCAGTCTTCTGCGGAAAGCGCACAGGTGGCACCTGAAAACCAAGCCCATCAGTCTGTCACATCACCCCCAAGCATATCAGGGAAACGGTCTGAGCCACAAGTTATGCAGCAGTCTCTTCTTCTGTTTGAAGACTCTGCTTCCAGGGTTTCCCAGGGGCGTCCACCTAGCCCTTCCCCAGTGGAGGAAGACATACCATGCACTGACGCACAACCACTTATGTCTCCAGATGAAGAGGACATGGGAATACCACCACAGCAGAGTCACCGACTCTCTGATGATGACGAAACACAGGTGCCCACTGCCGCGTCTTTTTGCAGTGTGCAGACTGAACAGGAGGAGGTCAGGGAGGGAGACTGGGTGGAAGACGATGCAGAGGACGATGAGGTCTTAGACCCCACATGGACTGAAGGTCGTGGCGATGACTTTCACAGTTCAGAGGAAGAGGTAGTGGTGAGACCGAGACAACAGCGAAGCCAAAGAGGGAGCAGGGGGCCAAAGCAGACGAGCCGCCGCCCCCAGAGTTCGCCTGCTACTGGACATCGCCAACAGGGACCCAGCCCCACAAAGGCAGCTTCAAAGAGTTCCCTGGCATGGCACTTCTTTAAGCAATGTCCTACCGACAAGACCCGAGTGACTTGCACGCTCTGCCATCAATGCCTCGCCTCAGGCTCTAACGTTCTGAACCTCAGCACAACCTGCATGACCAGGCATCTACATGCAAAGTGAACTGCAGTGGGGTACACACCTTAAAAACCAGGCACTCGCTGAGGCTCCCCCTGCTCCCTCTACCGCTGCTGCCTCGGCTTCCGCCTCGAGAGGAATGTTGCCACCTGCCGAGCAGCAAACAGAGGATGTGCCACCGACACCACCACCACCGCCACCGTCAACTAGCGTCTCCACTATATCACACAGCAGCGTTCAGCTCTCAATATCTCAAACCTTAGAGAGGAAGCGCAAATTCCCCCCGAGTCACCCTCGAGCCCTTGGCCTGAACGCCAGCATTTCTAAACTGCTGGCCTTTGAAATGCTGTCATTCCGGCTGGTGGACACAGACAGCTTCAAACAGCTGATGGCCATGGCTGTCCCGCAGTATGTGGTTCCCAGCCGCCACTACTTCTCCAAGACAGCCGTGCCTTCCCTGCACATGCAAGTGTCCGATAAAATCAAGTGTGCACTGCGCAACGCCATTTGTGGCAAGGTCCACCTAACCACAGATACGTGGACCAGTAAGCACGGCCAGGGACGCTATATCTCACTAACTGCACACTGGATGAATGTAGTGGCGGCTGGGCCCCCGGCGGACAGTTCCTTGGCGCACGTCCTTCCGCCCCCTAGGATCGCAGGGCATCATTCTCTGCCTCCTGTAGCCTCCTCCTCCTACTCGGCTTCCTCCTCCACTGCTTCCACCAGCTCATCCGGTCAGCCACACACCTTCACCACCAACTTCAGCACAGCCCGGGGTAAACGTCAGCAGGCCATTCTGAAACTTATATGTTTGGGGGACAGGCCCCACAGCGCAAAGGAGTTGTGGCGGGGTATTGAACAACAGACCGACGAGTGGTTTCTGCCGGTGGGCCTCAAGCCAGGCCTGGTGGTATGCGATAATGGGCGAAATCTCGTGGCAGCTCTGGGACTAGCCGGTTTGACGCACATCCCTTGCCTGGCGCATGTGCTGAACTTGGTGGTGCAGAGGTTCATTCACCACTACCCCAACATGTCAGAGCTGCTGCATAAAGTGCGGGCCGTCTGTGCGCGCTTCCGCCGTTCACATCCTGCCGCTGCTCGCCTGTCTGCGCTACAGCGGAACTTCGGCCTTCCCGCTCACCGCCTCATATGCGACGTGCCCACCCGGTGGAACTCCACCTTGCACATGCTGGAGAGACTGTGCGAGCAGCAGCAGGCCATAGTGGAGTTTCAGCTGCAGCACGCTCGCGTCAGTCGTACTGCCGAACAGCACCACTTCACCACCAATGATTGGGCCTCCATGCGAGACCTGTGTGCCCTGCTGCGCTGTTTCGAGTACTCCACCAACATGGCCAGTGGCGATGACACTGTTATCAGCGTTACAATACCACTTCTATGTCTCCTTGAGAAAACACTTAGGGCAATGATGTTAGAGGAGGTGGCCCAGGTGGAGGAGGAGGAGGAGGAGGAGGAGGATGAGGGCTCGTTTCTAACACTTTCGGGCCAGTCTGTTCGAAGTGGCTCAGAGGGAGGTTTGTTTAAGCAGCAGAGGACAGGTTCACAAGTCGCCAGCCAAGGCACTGTACTGGAGGACGAGGAGGATGAGGAGGAGGAGGTGGAGGGGGACGAGGATGACGCAAGTTCACAGCGGGGTGGCAGCCCAGGCCCATCACTGGTGCGTGGCTGGGGGGATACGGTGGACGATGACGATACGCCTCCCACAGAGGACAGCTTGTCCTTACCCATGGGTAGCCTGGCCCACATGAGCGAATATATGCTCCAATGCCTGCGCAACGACAGCAGAGTTGCCCACGTTTTAACGTGTGCAGACTACTGGGTGGCCACCCTGCTGGATCCCCGGTATAAAGACAATGTGCCCACTTTAATTCCTGAACTGGAGCGCGACCGTAAGATGCGCGAGTACAAGCGCACGCTGATAGAGGCGCTCTTGAGAGCATTCCCACATGTCACAGGGGAACAGGTGGAAGGTGAAGGCAGAGGAGTGGCAAGAGGTCGCCAACGCAGCTGTGTCACGGCCAGCTCATCTGAGGGCAGGGTTAGCATGGCAGAAATGTGGAAAAGTTTTGTCTCCACGCCACAGCTATCTGCACCGACACCTGATACGGAACGTGTTAGCAGGAGGCAGCATTTCACTAACATGGTTGAACAGTATGTCTGCACACCCCTCCACATCCTGACGGATGGTTCGGCCCCATTCAACTACTGGGTTTCGAAATTGTCCACGTGGCCAGAGTTAGCATGTTATGCCTTGGAGGTGCTTTCCTGCCCGGCGGCCAGCGTTTTATCTGAACGCGTATTCAGCACGGCAGGGGGCGTCATTACTGACAAGCGCAGCCGCCTGTCCACAGCCAACGTGGACAAGCTGACCTTCATAAAGATGAACCAGGCATGGATCCCACAGGACCTGTCCCTCCCTTGTGCAGAGTAGTCCTTATTAACTGCCTAAAACATGTCTTGTTGTGCTACGGGCCACTTCTTTATTTGATACAAATTTTATGAAACCCACAGTTGAATGAAACTCTTCTCTGTCTGGGCGCCGGGGCCTAACCAGATGAAAGTGGCCGGTTAAACTAACGGGTGACATGAAGCCAAAACCTCTGCCATGCTACCTCTGTCTTCTGTCTGGGTGCTGAGGCCTAAGTCAAATAAAGCGGTCTTCTGCTGTGCTGGGGGATATGAAGCTAATCTCTGACCTCTCTCCTCTGTCTGGGTCCAAAGGTCTAAATCACTGAAAGAGGCCTTCTCCTGTGGTGTGTGATATGATGCCTGAATATGTGCTGTGGTGCCTCTCTCCTCTTCCTGGGTGCGGGGGTCAAAGTAACTCAATGGTGGCTTCTCCTGTGGTGTGTGATATGATGCCAGAATATGTGCTGTGGGGCCTCTCTCCTCTTCCTGGGTGCAGGGGTCAAAGTAACTCAATGGTGGCTTCTCCTGTGGTGGCTGATATGATGCCAGAATATGTGCTGTGGGGCCTCTCTCCTCTTCCTGGGTGCAGGGGTCAAAGTAACTCAATGGTGGCTTCTCCTGTGGTGGCTGATATGATGCCAGAATATGTGCTGTGGTGCCTCTCTCCTCTTCCTGGGTGCGGGGGTCAAAGTAACTCAATGGTGGCTTCTCCTGTGGTGGCTGATATGATGCCAGAATATGTGCTGTGGTGCCTCTCTCCTCTGTCTGGGTCCAAAGGCCTAAATCACTGAAAGAGGCCTTCTCCTGTGGTGTGTGATATGATGCCTGAATATGTGCTGTGGTGCCTCTCTCCTCTTCCTGGGTGCGGGGGTCAAAGTAACTCAATGGTGGCTTCTCCTGTGGTGGCTGATATGATGCCAGAATATGTGCTGTGGGGCCTCTCTCCTCTTCCTGGGTGCAGGGGTCAAAGTAACTCAATGGTGGCTTCTCCTGTGGTGGTTAGTATGATGCCAGAATATGTGCTGTGGGGCCTCTCTCCTCTTCCTGGGTGCAGGGGTCAAAGTAACTCAATGATGGCTTCTCCTGTGGTGGCTGATATGATGCCAGAATATGTGCTGTGGTGCCTCTCTCCTCTTCCTGGGTGCAGGGGTCAAAGTAACTAAATGGTGGCTTCTCCTGTGGTGGTTGATATGATGCCTGATTCTCTGCTGTGAAACCTCTCTCCTCCATCTGGGTGTAGGGGTCAAAGTCTTTCAAAGTCGCCTTCTCCTGTGCTGATTGATATAAAGCTGATGGTTGTGCCATCTGACATGGTTGCCAGGGTCTGATTCAATGGGGGCCTACTCCTGTGGTGGGTGATCTAAATGCCTGATTCTCTGCTGTGAAACCTCTCTCCTCCGTCTGGGTGTAGGGGTCAAAGTCTTTCAAAGTCGCCTTCTCCTGTGCTGATTGATATGAAGCTGATGGTTGTGCCATCTGACATGGTTGCCGGGGTCCCATTAAATTGGGGCCTACTCCTGTGGTGGGTGATCTAAATGCCTGATTCTCTGCTTTGAAACCTCTCTCCTCCGTCCGGGTGTAGGGGTCAAAGTCTGTCAAAGTCGCCTTCTCCTGTGCTGATTGATATAAAGCTTATGCTTGTGCCATCTGACATGGTTGCCGGGGTCTGATTCAATGGTGGCCTACTCCTGTGGTGGGTGATCTAAATGCCTGATTCTCTGCTGTGTAACCTCTCTCCTCCGTCTGGGTGTAGGGGTCAAAGTAACTAAATGGTGGCCTACTCCTGTGGTGGGTGATATGATGCCTGGTTCTCTGCTGTGGGACCTCTCCTTTGTCTGGGTGCTGTGGTCAAAATAATAGTAAGTGACCTTCTCCATTGGTGGGTGACTTGAAGCCTGATTCTGTGCTATGGGACCTCACTCCAATTAATTGTTTAATTTTTATTTATTTTATGTTAACTCATCATTTCCCTATCTACATTTGTTTGCAGGGGATTTAACTACATTTTGCTGCCTTTTGCAGCCCTCTAGCCCTTTCCGGGTGTGTTTTACAGCCTTTTTAGTGCCCAAAAGTTCGGGTCCCCATTGACTTCTATGGGGTTCGGGTTCGGGATGAAGTTCGGGTCGAGTTCGGATCCCGAACCCGAACATTTTTCGAAAGTTCGGCCGAACTCGTCGAACCCGAACATCCAGGTGTTCGCTCAACTCTAGTGACATGGTTTCAAGAATATTATATTTGTGGTCGGATCGGCTATCAGAAAGGTGAACCTAACCTATCCAACCCTATCTACAACAAGCAGTAGAGTTATGCCATAACTGCTGTGGTAGGGCAGCCTAAAGGGGGCCACCCTAATGTGAAGTGACTGTAAGAAGGTGTGGGTGGGTGAAATCAGCTGAATCATCATCAGCCTGGGCCCACAGGTGCCTATAAATAGCCTAGTAATCAGCCAGCCTGGGCCCACAGGTACGTATAAATAGCCTTGTAATCAGCCTCCCCTAAAACAAATGCAGCAATATCTTGCTTATACATACCACAGTTTATATTGAAAAATAAAAAGCTTTGATTCTATAAAAATCTTATGTGTACATTATTATTTCATAGTTGTCAAGAAGCAACTTCAAATAAAAATGTATATATAGATTTATACATGTTGCAATAACACTCCATTCCCAAAATAGGATTACCACACGGATGAGTATAACACCAGTCACACCCAACCATGTGGAGAGGTCAACATGGAAGTCAGGCATTCTGTTCAGGACGACAGACAACACTATGTTCAAACCTAAATCCTGATTAAAACAAACAAGAAAATAAAATAATGTGTTCTCGTACCTCCTTGGACCCATTTCCATAATCCAGCATGACATTGTGACTGAGCCTCAGGCAAAAGTCTGGTTAAAACCATATTGGGTACCCGAGGCACGGCGACAAGCTATATCGGAGGAAGTGCAGCTAAGGCTACTTTCACACTGGCGTTTCTGGGTCTGCCTGTGAGATCCGTTTCAGGGCTCTCACAAACAGCCCAAAACGAATCAGTTCAGCCCCAGTGCATTCTGTATGGATAAGGATCCGTTCAGAATGCATCAGTTTGCCTCAGTTCAGCCTCCATTCCGCTCTGGAGGCGGACACCAAAATGCTGCTTGCAGCGTTTTCATGTCCGTCTGACGATGCAGAGCCAAACGGATCCGTCCTGACTTAGGCCTCCTGCACACGACCGTCTGGCTTTTTCAGTGTTTTGCGGTCCGTTTTTTAAGGATCCGTTGTTTCGTTTTTGAGTTCTGTTGTGTTTCCGTTTCTGTTCCGTTTTTCCGTATGGCATATACAGTATACAGTAATTACATAGAAAAAATTGGGCTGGGCATAACATTTTCAATAGAAAGAGCTGGCAAGGGAGGAGCTGTAGTGATCCTAGATAGCGAGTTATATAAAAAACTGATTTTGGATATGCTGCAAGATCCTAGTACATATCTTGCACTGGATTGCAGCCCTCTCCTCCCATGTCAGAAAATGCTTTGTGAAATTCTGGACAGGGGCCACTCCCTGGGCATTTTGTCTAAAAAGGAAACTGAATTTATATATGTGGAACATGCAATTACACCTGTATTTCACGCACTTCCTAAAATCCATAAACCAGGCTTTCCTCCTCCATTACGTCCGATTGTGGCAGGCATCGGCTCTTACTCCGAAAATTTATCGGAGTGGGCAGATTCCCTGCTACAGCCACTTGTGCCGTTAATACCAGGATATCTGAGGGATACTGGCACAGTATTAGGAAACTTCTTCTCTTTTGACTGGCATATGAATTTTACTTGGGTAACAGCAGATATTTCTGCATTATACACGAACATACCACATCAATCAGCCATTGTTGCTTTAAAATGGTTCCTAGAATGCTATAGTAATTATACTCCAGAGCTGCAGGATTTTTTATGTTCATGTATAGATTTTTTAATGAGACATAATTTTTTTATGTTTAATAAAAAGTACTACCTTCAGCAATCAGGAATCCCTATGGGAGCGAAATACTCACCTTCAATCGCAAATATATATATATGGCGTGGTGGGAAAGCAGGTTCCTCTTTTCTGACAATAACCCGTATAGGGAGGACATCAAATGGTATGGTCGATTTATCGACGACATGCTGTGGGTATGGCAGGGGGATGAAGAGAGAATAGCAAAATGTATAGAGTACTTAAATAACTGTACTACATCAATAAAACTAACTTTTTCCAGCGATCCGGAAAAAAATGTTTTTTTGGATCTTTGTCTGAAAGTGGATAAGGGCAATAATAAGGTGGTTACATATACCCATAGAAAACCCACAGCTGGTAATACTATTCTCTCTGCCTCCTCCTGTCATCCACCACACGTTCTCAAAAACATCCCTAAGGCTGGGTTCAGACCTGAGCGTCTTTGATATGCGCGTTTAACGCGCGTTTTTGACGCGCGTTTTTTACGCGCGTTTTTTGCAATAGTAAACGCGCGTTTGACGCGCGTTTGTGTGATTGACTGCAATGTCCTATGGCCACAAACGCGCGTCAAAACGCCCCAAAGAAGCTCAAGTACTTGTTTGAGCGTAGGGCGTTTTACAGCGCTGTAAAACGCTCAAGTGAGAACCAGGGCCATAGGGAAGCATTGGTTTTCATGTGTTGAGCGTTTTACAGCGCGTTTGAACGCGCTGTAAAACGCTCAAGTGTGAACCCAGCCTAAGGCTCAATTCACACCTGAGCGTTCTGAAAGGAGCGCTCTGTATGCGCGATTGTACGGACGTTTACAAGCGCGCATACAGAGACAAGCGTGCACACAGTGTCGCGCGTTCCCGAAAGTCTATAGTACGGGAACGCGCGACAAGCGCCCAAAAAAACGCTACAGAACTTGTGTGAGCGTCGGGCGTTTTACAGCGCGATCGTACGCGCTGTAAAACGCCCAGGTGAGAACCATTCCCATAGGGAAGCATTGGTTTCTCCTTGTTGAGCGTTTTACAGCGCGTAGGAACGCGCTGTAAAACGCTCAGGTGTGAATTGAGCCTAAGGGAGAAATGATAAGGGCAAAAAGGAACTGCGCCACTAAGGAACTATTTGAAAAAGAAGTTCAAAACATTGCAGCTAGACTCAGAATGAGAGGATACACCCAAACCAGTATAAATAGAGGTATACATTTTGCCAGATCAAAAGATAGAGAGACTCTCATTTTTTCCAAAAGAAATAATAGTGAAAATAAGAATGAGAACGAAAATACAAAGGAAGGGAAAAAATACAGAAGCAAAAACAAAAATAAAACAAAAAAACAGGAAAGAAAAAATATTCTGAACAAAGATGAACCTATTACTTTTACTACCGACTATAGTAGAGACTATTTCAAGATATGTAAAATTATACGGAAACATCTTCCGGTTCTAAACTTCAATGAGGAATGGAGAAACATAGCATCCACAGGGATTAGATGTGTAGCGAAAAGAGCCCCCACAGTGGGTCAAAAAATCAGCCCGAGCCTATTCAGGGAAAATATCCCCAGAATATGCACCTGGCCTATAACTAATGGGAATTACAAAATGTGGTAGCAAAAAATGTATTTGCTGTCGACATATGTTTATCTCAAAGGAGGTCATATCTATGGCCAATAACAAAAAGCATGTGCTGAAGCAATATATAAACTGTAATACAGACCACGTAGTATATGTCATAACATGCAAAATATGCAGTCTACAATACGTGGGCTGCACCACAAATGATTTAAAAGTACGCATAAGGAAGCATTTAAGTGATGTCCCTCATTTTATGTCTCGGAATGTTTCAGCAGCAACAATGCATTTTGCCACTGTTCACAAGGGCGACATCTGTGTTTTCCCTTTCGTCCTAACCAGCAGCACAAGTGGGGTATTTGCCCCTGTGAAGCTGGTCAGGACAGGCGGAATTTTTGCTGAATAAAATTCTGCATCCCAAGTAATTAATTAATTAACTCCCCCCTCCTTATATAGGCCGCCCTACACAGGGCTAGTTGCTTTTATTTTGTCCTGTGTGTTGGTCTGACAGGCATGACTCTATTCAGAGTCTCTCCCTTACTAGTATGGGGAGAAATTTGCTAAATTTCTGCATGTTTATGTTGCCTTATGTTATAAACTTTCTTTTACAGGTTCAGGCAGAGGACGGCTGTCTCCTGCCTTGCTGGGAGCGTAAGTATGTGGATATCCTGGCTGTAGTAGCCGGTAAGTTAGACAGGGAAGTGCGCACAAGCGGAGCTGTGGAGCTCCCTTCCCCCTGTCCCCTCTCCGCTCCGCTCCTTCCGCCCTCCTACCTCCTCTGTAGTCTGCAGCCGGCCCTGAGATCGCGTCTCAGCTCCGGTGTGTCGGACGCGAAACCGGAAGTGCGTCACTGTCACTTCCGGTCCGCACAGATTGCTGTATTATGCTTGCAGAGCAAGGGGGAGGAGGGAATGTGGTTAGTTCCAGCAAGAAACTTCTATTTTTATAAGTTAGTCCCGCAGTGTGGTGCCTGGACGTTGCTAAAAAAAAAAAAAAAAAAAAAAAAAAAAAAAAAAGGAGGAGGTGTTGCTTCCTCCTCCCCCCGATCTCCCCTTCCTGCTATATAAGGCCAGGTTGCTGGCTGGGTCAGTGTTGCACTCAGTTTCTGTGTGCAGCTGACCTTGACAGTTGGCTGATCCAGTGTCCTACTCTGATCAGAAGGCTCAAGGTTGCTCAGAATTCTTAAAGTGATGACGTCACCTTCTCAGGGTAAGATGGACGTCTGGGCTGGGGCCTTCTTTGGGGGCGTTGGAACCATTTTTTTAATGCTTACTTCTTTTCTCAGGAAAAGCCGCCCACAAGCAGAAGCACCTGGCTTGTTCCAGTTGTGGCACCCCGTTACCGGATGCCTACGAATTTCATCGCTGTCCAGGCTGCCGCCCTAGGCCAGCCAATCCTGAGCTGACAGTCGTAGAGATGTTTTCTTGGATGAAAGAGTTCCTCGACACCTCCGTCGCGGAGATCAAGGGGGCGGTCTCCAACAAGAGACCCAGGCAGGCCTCGCCTGGGCCTGTTCCAATGTCGGAAGACGTGATCTCGCTTGGCGAGAATTCTTCTTCTGAGGAAGAGGAGTCGGTCTTTTCCCTTCCGGCGGAGAAGACACAGAGATTACTGCGCTCCATCAGGTCAAGGGACCAGGATGTTGAGCATGGGGAAGCTCCACACTCCACCGCTAGGGGGCCAAGGGCCTTCAAAGTGGACGAGTCGCTTAAAAAGTTAATGGCGACCGAATGGAAACATCCTGAGAAAGGACCGGTTCTAACCAAGAGGTTCAAACTGATGTTCCCCCTACAGGAGGGGGACTCCCTGGATTGGGTCCCACCACCTAAAGTGGATATGGCAATAGCCAAACTTTCCAGAAGAACCTTGGTGCCTTCCGATGACGGGAGTAACCTGAAGGATCCCCTGGATAGACACGCAGAATGTTTGCTCAGGCGTAACTATGCTGCGGCGTCCGCCTCTGCCTCTGTGGCCATAGCCGGTACCGAGGTCTCCGATTTCATTCGCGCCCGTACGCTGAAGATCCAGGCAGACATAGATTCGGGAGTCGCCAGAGATGACATCCTGGATCAATTTAAAACCCTCCTTTTAGGTATAGATTTCATGGCGGATGCGTCTCAGCAGCAGCTAAGACTTGCTGCCAAGTCAATGGCTTTGTCTGCTGCCAGCAGACGGCCTTTATGGCTGAAGCCCTGGGTGGCGGATAACATATCAAAATTGAATTTGTGCTCCCTCCCTTACGAGCCTGGCAGGTTGTTCGGCTCCGAGCTAGACCGCCTAATGGAGAATCTTGCAGACAAGGGAAAATCACTCCCTCAGCAATCCTTTCGAGGACGTGGGAGAGGCAGAGGTGGAAGATTCCAGGGAAGAGAGAGGAACCAGAGACGTTCCGAAAATAACAGGAGAGGTAGAGGTCGAGGTCGCGGGAACCGCAGGGCTGATCAATGACTCTCGGCAGCCCACCACCTCCCCATCCCCACCCCCCACACTTCCACACGAATCTCCCTGCCTGAATCCTCCAGTAGGAGGTCGTTTATTTTTGTTCAGAGATTTTTGGGAGCAAATAATCCCAGATCCTTGGGTGCTGCAGGTCATCAGCACCGGTTACAGGATCGACTTCAGTTCCCAGCCTCAAGAGAGGTTCGTCCTTACAGGACGTCTAACACCCAGCAGACAACTGATCCTGGAAGACTCTGTACTCCAGTACATTGTCAAAGGGGCCTTAGAGGAAGTTCCTCCTCGAGAGCTCGGTCAGGGAGTGTGTTCTCCCATCTTTCTTGTTCCAAAGCCGTCAGGAGACTGGCGCATGATTATCGATCTGCGTTACCTAAATCGGTTCATCAGAAAGAAGCGTTTCCGGATGGAAACCATTTGCTCAGTCCTAAACATCCTGAACCTGGCAGACGTGATGGTGACGATAGATCTGAAGGACGCTTACCTTCATGTTCCTATCTGTCCGACCCACAGGAAATATCTCAGAGTGGCTGTCTGCATAAAAGAGGTAGTGAAGCACTACCAGTTTGCTGTGTTGCCCTTTGGCATCTCCTCTGCTCCACACACCTTCACAAAGGTTGTGGCTCCTGTGGTCGCCCACTTAAGGCTCCTCGGCTTCGAATTCGTCATTTAGACGACTGGCTTTTAAAAGCCGCATCCGCAGACATCTTACAAGCCCAGCTTCAACAAGCTCTCCACACTCTGCAGAACCTGGGGTGGCTCGTGAATTGGGACAAATCCGAGTTGGTCCCCTCTACCACAAGGCGGTTTCTGGGGTTTGTGATAGATATAGGGTCATTAGCTGTGAATCTATCTCCACAGAGGAGAGACAAAGTAATAAAAGCTGCAGAGTTTCTCCTATCCCCCAGACGGGTGTCTATTCGGGTTCTCATGAGGATGTTAGGCCATATGTCAGCGTCTGCAGAGGCAGTACCTTGGGCCTTGTGGCACCTTCGGCCACTACAAGAGGAAGTTTTAGCGGTTTGGAATCGCAAACCCAGAGACCTAGATCGGAATCACTCCCTGTCTGTAGAAGTCCGTTCCTCCCTCAGGTGGTGGAAGAACCTAGTGGATGGAATGCCTCTAGCCCAATCTACTTGGGTGATCCTGACCACGGACGCCTCCCTTCTAGGCTGGGGAGCCCATCTGGGACACAATACAGTTCAGAATACCTGAAATCCTCAGGAGAGACTCCTATCGTCCAATCTGAGGGAGCTAAGGGCGGTAAGGTTAGCCCTCAATCACTTCTCACCTCTTATCCAAGGTCAAGCCGTGAGAGTACGGACCGACAACACGACTGTGGTTGCTTATTTAAACAGACAGGGAGGTACGAGATCCCGGACCCTCCTGAGGGAGGTGGGATTAATTTTATCTTGGGCAGAGAGCAATCTCTCTCATCTAGTGGCAGTCCACATCAGAGGGGATCTCAATATAGTAGCAGATCGTCTAAGTAGGGGCCTTCCGGTACCAGGAGAATGGTCCCTGAACGACAACATCTTCTCCAGGATAGTCCAACGCTGGGGGACTCCAGAGATCGATTTGATGGCAACTCGTCTGAACGCCAAAGTAAGCAAATTCTGCTCCTTGTACAAGGAGGACAATCCGGTAGCGATAGATGCTCTGTCCATAACATGGAGGTTCAGGCTGGCCTATGTATTCCCTCCAATTTCCATGATACCAAGGGTATTGATGAAGATCAAGCAAGACCAGACCTCAGTGATAGCCATCATTCCATTCTGGCCGAAGAGGTCTTGGTTCACCCAGCTCATGCAGATGAGTCAGGGCAATTATTGGAGACTTCCCCTAATACAGAACCTAGTGTACCAGAACACAGGTCCCTGTCTAGATCTGAGGAGACTCAGTCTGACAGCCTGGAGACTGACCGGTCCCTTCTAGAAGCTAGAGGGCTTTCGGTGGAGGTCCTGAGAACAATCTCTCACTCCAGAGCGGATTCTACGAATCAGAAATATTCCCGCATATTCAAAATATTTATACGATGGTGCACGGATAGAGAGGTAGTTTCCTCAGATCCTCCTCTCTCTGAGATTCTTCAATTCCTGCAAGATGGTCTAGACAAGGGTCTAAGCCCATCTACATTGAGAGCTCACGTTGCTGCCTTGTCAGCATGCCTTGGTAAGCAAATTTCTCAGGACCCCCTAATTAAGAGGTTCCTTAAAGGTGCTCAGAGGCTTAGGCCCAGCATCCAGAGACCAATCCCTGAGTGGGAGCTGCCAGTGGTCCTAAGGGGGTTGTGCTCCCCCCCCCTTCGAGCCTTTGGAACAGGTAGACTTAAAATACTTTTCCCTCAAGGTTACCTTTCTCTTGGCCATAACCTCAGCCAAGAGGGTTGGGGAGCTCCAGGCTCTGGGGGCAGCGGAACCATACTTAGGTTTTCTGCAGGACCAGGTCCTGTTAAGGTTTCTGCCTACCTTTCTACCAAAGGTTCCTTCGTTTGTGAACACCAACCAGATAATAACACTGCCGGTGTTTTCTCCTACCTCTAACACTCCTGAGGAGGAGAGATTACTTTCCTTGGACATCCCAAGAGTCCTTAGAATATATTTGAATAGAACAGAAGAGTTCAGGAGATCAGAAAATCTGCTGATTGCTTATTCGGGGAACAACAGAGGGCTCAAGGTTTCCAAGCCCACCTTGAGCAAATGGATTAAAGAGGCTATTAAGCTGGCGTTTACGTCCCAAGACTTACCACCGCCATCCTTCTTATCTGCCCATTCTACAAGGGCAGTTTCTACATCATATGCGGAAAGGAAACTAATCCCTTTAGAGCAAATTTGTGCGGCTGCCTCGTGGAGCACGCAAAACACCTTTATTTCCCATTACCGCCTGGAGAGTAGGCGTTCAGAGGGAACAGCCTTTGGACGGTCCGTGTTAAATGCTGCTCGTCCATAGGTCAGCTCTCTAACTCCTGTGGGATAATTCAGCTACTTAGTATAAGTCCTTTAGCCCTCCCAAAATTTGTGCGAGTTTCCTTGCTACTTCCCCACTTGTGCTGCTGGTTAGGACGAAAGGGAAGCGTCAATTTTGACGTAAATTTGTTTTCCCTTAGTCCTAACAGCAGCACACAAATATCCCTCCCTCTATGCTGTTATGATTACTTGTTAAAAAAGCAACTAGCCCTGTATAAGGAGGGGGGAGTTAATTAATTAATTACTTGGGATGCAGAATTTTATTCAGCAAAAATTCCGCCTGTCCTGACCAGCTTCACAGGGGCGAATACCCCACTTGTGCTGCTGTTAGGACTAAGGGAAAACAAATTTACGTCAAAATTGACGCTTCTGTGCAGGGCGTGGAGGTTGTTTCTGCACCAATTAGAGGAGGAGGTGATCGCAAACAAAAGCTTTTGAGCAGAGAAACATATTGGATGTTTATTCTGGAAACCTGCATACCGAAGGGTCTAAACAGAAAATATGATCTAACTTTGCAGTATATGTAGTTCATCAGTATGTGATTTCAAATGCATAATATTGAATTGCTGCCTCCCCGCCCATGTGTTCCTGGTTGGACTTCCCACCTAATCCAGGAACACCTGGGCTTGGGATGTAACCTCAATTAGAGAAAGAGGAGGAACCCATTTGTGTTGTATCTAAGTATCTGTTTTTAGTGCACTATGTATTGTCTTGATGAAGGGCTCAATACCATAGCCCGAAATGCGTCACAATTACTTTGTGTCTCTCCATGTTGGATCTTAAACTTTGAAAGCCGAATAAAGAACAATTATTTTATACGTCAGAAGCTGGAATTGACCCTTTGTTTTTGGACTTTTTTAATAGATGGTTCAGCAAAAACGGAACGGATACACAAGACATACGGATGCATTTTCGTATGTGTTCCATTTTTTTTGCGGACCCATTGACTTGAATGGAGCCACGGAACGTGATTTGCGCGCAATAATAAGACATGTCCTATCTTTCAACGGTATGGAAAAATGGAAATACGGAAACGGAATGCTTACGGAACACATTACGTTTTTAATGCGGAACCATTGAAATAAATGGTTCCGTATGCGGACGGAACTTTTTTTGCGAGTGTACGGGCCGTTTTTTTGTGTTCCGTATACGGAACAATTCATTTCAATGGTTCCGCATTAAAAACCGAATGTGTTCCGTAAGCATTCCATTTCCGTTGAAAGATAGAACATGTCCTATTATTGCCCGCAAAACACGTTCCGTGGCTCCATTCAAGTCAATGGGTCCGCAAAAAAAAACGGAACACATACAGAAATGCATCCGTATCTCTTCCGTATCTGTTCCGTTTTTACTGAAAAAAAAGGGAACAACGGATCCGTGAAAAATGAACCGCAAAAAACTATAAAAGCCATACGTTCGTGTGAACTAGGCCTAAGTCAATGGGGACGGATCCGTTTTTACTGACACAATATGGTGCAATTGCAAACGGATCCGCCTCCCATTGACTTTCCGTGTAAGTCAAAACGGATCCGTTTGCATTATCATGAACAAAAATTCATGGTAATGCAAACGGATCCGTTCTGAACGGATACAAGCGTTTGCATTATAGGTGCGGATCCGTCTGTGCAGATACCAGATGGATCCGCACCTAACGCAGGTGTGAAAGTAGCCTTATGCTGCAACTAGACGTCATTGAAGAGTCCAAAAGTGAATGGGCCAGTCCGATTGTCTTTAATACCCAAGCCGGACGAGACGTTACGGTTCTGTAACGATTTTCGCAAACTAAGCGAAATCTCCAAGTTCGATGCATATCCCATGCCCCAAGTAGATGAGCTTATTGAGAGGTTAGGACAAGCCCGATATTTTTCTGTCTTAAACCTCACGAAGGGCAATTGGCCGGTGCCCTTAATGGAGGCTGCCAAAGAGAAAATTGCCTTTGTCACCCCTGAGGGGCTGTATCACTATAGAGTGTTACCCTTTGGTCTGCATGGTAACCCTGTCACGTTCCAACGACTCATGGACATTTTATTTCGTCCACATCGTTGCCACGCTTCTGCTTACCTGGACGATATCGTCATCCACAGTACCGACTGGGGAAGTAATCTACCCAAAGTGCAGGCTGTAGTGGACTCCCTTAGGAGGGCTGGACTGACCGCTAACCCAAAGAAATGAGCTATAGTGTTAGAGGAGACTAAGTACCTGGGGTATGTCATTGGACGTAGAGTTATCAAACCCCAAGTGAATAAAATAAAGGCCATTCGGAAATGGCCCCGACCTGTCACCACTAGGCAAGTAAAGTCGTTCCTTGGGAATGGTAGGCTATTATATGAGGTTTGTTCCCCATTTTGTCCCTTTAGTGGCTCCGCTGGCAGGGCTCTTGAAGGGACGGAAGTCCATCATGGTCCGCTGGAATGACCAGGCGGAAGAGGCTTTTTCCGTGTTGAATAGTAATGAGCTGCAGGGGCCATATTCGAATTTGCGATATTTCGTGAATATTTTGTAGAATAATCGGCGAATATTCGCAAATTCGAATAGTCGTTATATTCTAAGATTTTTTACTTGAAAAATCGACAAGGTAATGATCACGTAATATGCGAATTTTCGTAATGCGAATTTTTATCGTGAATTTTTCAATTGCCGAGCAAAAACATGATTCCTCCCTGCTTCTTGCTTGTGGGCCAATGAGTCATAGCACTAATATATAGCACTATAATGAATATATTTGTTTTTTTGAATATTCGTAATATTCTAAAACAAGAATATATAGTAATATAGCGAATATTCGAAAAAAACGAATATAGAGCAATTTAGCTAATATAGTGCTATAATCTTCTTTGTCTAATAGTTGTACGTTTTTTTGTCATCTGAAGTTCAGATGAGAAAAAAATGACAACTATTAGACAAAGAAGATTATAGCACTATATTAGCTAAATTGCTCTATATTCTTTTTTTTTTTTTTATATTCGCTATATATTCTTGTTTTAGAATATTACGAATATTCTAAAACAAGAATATATAGCAATATAGCGAATATTTAAAAAAAAAACGAATATAGAGCAATTTAGCTAATATAGTGCTATAATCTTTTTATATTTATATTCTTTTTTTTCTAATATTCGCTATATTGCTATATATTCGTGTTTTAGAATATTCGGAGTATTCTAAAACAAGAATATATAGCAATATAGCGAATATAATAAAAAAAATAAGAATTTAGAGCAATTTAGCTAATATAGTGCTATAATCTTTTTTTATTTATATTCGTTTTTTTCAAATATTTGCTATATATTCTTGTTTTAGAATATTACGAATATTCAAAAAAACTAATTTATTTGATATAGTGCTATATATTTTTCCCATTTAGTCATGATTCCTCCCTGCTTCTTGCTTGTTGGCCAATGAGTCATTGGCTCACAAGCAAGAAGCAGGGAGGAATCATGTTTTTACTCGGCAGTTGAAAAATTTGCGATACAAAATTTGCATTCCGAAAATTCGCATTACAAAAATTCACAATAAAAATCTCGAATATTCGAAATTACGAATATATATCACTATATTCTAAATATTTGGGAATTTTTGAAGTACCTATATTCGCAATAAAAATTCGCAATTCGAATATTCGTAATGAACACTAGTGTTGAAGGCGATCCTGTGCGGGTCACCGGTTTTGGTAATGCCCGACTTCAAAAGAGAGTTTGTGGTACAGATCGATGCCTCTGAAGTAGGCCTCGGAGCTGTTCTCTCCCAGGAAATCAATGGAAGGAGCACCCTTTTGTTTTTCTGAGCCGCAAACTCACCCCAGCCGAGACTAGGTGCAGTATAGTGGAGAGAGAGAGAGTGCCTGGCCATCAAATGGGCACTCGAGTCTCCACTATTATCTGTTGGGGAGAAAGTTCCATCTCAAGTGGATGAGCCAGGCCAAAGAGCGAAATGCTCGGGTCACCAGATGGTTCTTGTCATTACAGAACTTCAAGTACTCAGTGGAACACAGGGCAGGCCGCTTACAGGGAAATGCGGATGCCCTGTCCCGGATACACTGTCTGGCAAGTGTTCACCCCCTCTGGGTTGAACAAAGGGGGGAGGTATGTAGGAAGGCGCAAAGGTCCGTCGTTGACGGAAGGTATGTGTCACCAAGGTTCCTGGCCTCGGTGAAGTAAGAGACGGTATTTTCAGATGTCAGCGGCAGCTAATAGTGATTGACACTTGGCTATTTTAGTTTGGCTTTATAGCTGATCCGGGATGGCTCTTACTGGGAGTAGCCAAAGTGATGGGTGGGTGACTAATCCCCACGTTCCAGGCCGGGTCTTGACTGGCCTATAAAAATCCAGATAGCAGTGTCAGCTGTGATTGGATTACTCCTCTCTGACAGTGCAGCTCTGTCAGTCTCTGTGTTGGGACCTGAGAGTTTGGGCCTGGATTGAGACCTGCTACTGTGTTGGTGTGAAAGCAGGTGGATTCTGCTTTGTCCAAGGACTTCTTCCTTACTGCATGGTATGAACAAACACTAAAATCACAAAGTGACTGTTTTCCTTGAAACAGACTTTTTGTTTTGTCATTTACTTAATGTGTGAATAAACGCTGAACTGTTTAATTCAAAGACTTTGTTGTTGCCTCTATACTGCGTCTGCTAACCTGCCTACCAGAGCGAATCCGCAAATCCCACAGATTGGGATGCCCGTACACAATGGGCTCGAGGTCTGGATTGTGTGAGACCTCTAGCCATTTGTGTTCGAGTATGTCAGTAGAGTTTTCTATTGTTAGCAAAGGTGGTCCCAGACATTGGCATTGGAGGACAAACACCTTTGGATTGTCTGGGGTCCTTCCATAAAATACAGTTTGCCAGATCTAAGATCCACCCATTTTGGGTCATTACGTCGGACCCGATGATGTTGTCAGAGCCGGGGTAATACCACATTGGGATCCTATGGCTCATGTATCTGGCAATCTGGACAATAACATCTTCAATTCTGTGGGCCTTCACCCTCCCTTGTTGGTGATCAAATCCGATCACCACACACTGAGGGCTGTTGGGTTGTTGGTAATGGAAATTTCCGCACCAGTTTCAAGTATGATTTTAGTATCTTGGTCTTTTATCCAGGCTTTTATGTGGGGTCTCCCTGAAGAATCCAGTATGATGGGACATACTGGCGCCAGATCTTTAGGGAACCCTGATCTTCAATCAATTTCTACCAGACTCCCAGTAGGTACCTGTGAGGTATATGCTGTCACTTGTGGGTTCTTACCCTGAACACTTGGTGTGGAATCCAAGGATTCCAGGCCCCCTACTGTATGGGCTGGGGTATTCACAACGGCCACACGTTTTGCTGTCTGGCCTTGTAAATGTCTAAGATTTTTATCAACCTGTCCCCCCACCCCACTGATTTGGCATAATTGGGTTTCATCTTGAAACCATTTTTATTGCCATTTTTTTCCAGATTAGCACAGTTATTTCATGGCCATTGTGGACAATTCATCTTTATGTGCCCATATTTTAAACACAGAAAGCATCAAAAGCTTCCTGTCTTTTCCAATGGCGGGGCCGTGGGGCGAACAGTTGAATTAGATTTGGTGTGCTGTATACATTCATCTTGAGATCTAACGTGTACAGGCACATGCTACCTCACTTTGACAGATTTTTTTATTGTGCAGCGTATCCTGTCTACACTGCTCAATAATCATGGCCGCATCCGTGAGGGATGGCTCCCTAGCTGCACTCAGCCGGTTTGCAGTATCAAGATATGGGAACTTTTCCACAAACATACGGATCATACCCTGTGAAATTCCGATACCTTGATCCTTCATAACCTTCCTGTACATAGCTTCAAACCGACTACACAGAGACAAGGGCTCATCATGTATAGTAGGTTTGAATTTAGTCAGGATATCCGGAGTAACGTCCCAATGGCCCGTTGCCAGTCTCATGAGTTTGGACAGACGTTCCTCCTTTTCATGAAACTGTCCATTTTTGGGTTGTGTTCTCCCCGTTACCTCATACCTTTGATTCAGGTGTGTAGGCAACCATAATTTGAATAACTCCATACAATATTCAGGAGCCACTGAATATTTGTTACAATGACCCTCGAAGATATCGCATGAAGTGAACGGATCTATATTGGGATCGTATTTTGGGATCTCCTTGCAGATCCATAACAGGAAATTTATCCTTTCCATACTGGTGTGGTTAAGATAAACTTCCGCCTGTCTTTACGGATGCGTTTGTGGATTGGAAGTGGTATATTGCCAACCGCTTCCCCATCCCCAAATGTTGTCCTGATCCTGGATATGGCTGCTATATCTGTTCTCCATGGGTGTTGGGGAGAACTGTAGCATACGTTCCATCTGTCCCCTAGTGTCTAGAGCTTTGGATGTATGATCCATGGGAGACATTGGCACAGTTGTCGCTGTCTCCCCCTGTGCCGTTCCCGAAACGCAAACCTGTTTAGTGGGCAACATGCCGTTAGCACCAGGCCATGATAGATTCTCTCGAAGTTGAACAATCAGTGCATAAGTTGATGCTGCACTGTTCTTGAACTGATTTATCTCAGTGTACAGTCTGAGCAGCTATATGGCCATGTCAGAGTAGAAACTCTCCTTTTCCGAGAGTCTAGACTCTAACACACAAATTTCTAGACTCTAACACACAGGAGATGTGGCGTGGATAATTTAACTGTCCGCAGCGGACACCGTCTACGGAAAAAGTACACTGAATGTCACTGATATTTTAGGGATGCGCACACTTTACACAGGAGATGTGGCGCGGATAATTTAACTGTCCGCAGCGGCCTAGTAGACGCTATTTAGCGCATGATGCTCTAAAAACATATATTGCTGCTGTCATACACAATAGTCCTTAAAATGACTTTTGGGTCTCTGAAAAGTTTTTCGAATAAAAATCTTCTAATAACACTCCCTACACTCTGTCCCTTCCTATGCACAGCTCTCCCTAAGGCCTCTTTCACACTACCGTTTTTTTTTTTTTTTTTTCGTTTTGCGGGCCGTTTTTTGCGTTCCGTATACGGAACCATTCATTTCAATGGTTCCGCAAAAAAAATGGAATGCACTCCGTATGCATTCCGTTTCTGTATTTCCGTTTTTCCATTCCGTTGAAAGATAGAACATGTCCTATTATTGCCCGCAAATCACGTTCCGTGGCTCCATTCAAGTCAATGGGTCCGCAAAAAAATGGAACACATACGGAAATGCAACCGTATGTCTTCCGTATCCGTTCCATTTTTGCGGAACCATCTATTGAAAATGTTATGCCCAGCCCAATTTTTTCTATGTAATTACTGTACACTGTATATGCCATACGGAAAAACGGAATGGAAAAACGGAACGGAAAACTTAACTGAAACAAAAAAACGGAACGGATCCATGAAAAACGGACTGCAAAACACTGAAATAGCCATACGGTAGTGTGAAAGAGGCCTAAGACTGAGCAATTTAGCGCAGGTTGCGCTACAAACATATATTGCTGCTGTTACACACGAAAGTCCTTAAAAGGACTTTTGGGTCTCTGAAAAGTTTTTTTTAAATAAATATCTTCCAATAACACTACCTACACTGTCTTTCACTTCCTATGCTCAGCTCTTCCTGACTAAGACGGCTTTATAGCACCCGATGACGCGTTTCGGACAAGCAAATCACTGTAATGACAGTAACCAACATGGCTATGGCATTACAGTGCGTGCCAGTACCTCCCTGCACATTTATTGGCACAGCAGCCAAGAAACATGCAGGGAGGAGACTCGAGCATTGTGCTCGAGCACATGCGGTACTTGGCCGGGCACCTCCATGTGCCGAGCATCGAGATGCTCGAGCCGAACAGGTGTTTGGCCGATCATGCTTGATCATCACTACTGTACAGCCTTGAGTGTGCAGGTGGTTCAAATAGAATGTTTTCCAGTCCTCTGACCAGCTATAGTTGCAAGAAAAAGTATGTGAACCCTTTCGAATGATATGGATTTCTGCACAAATTGGTAATAAAATGTGATCTGATCTTCATCTCAGTCACAACAATAGACAATCACAGTCTGCTTAAACTAATAACACACAAAGAATTAAATGTTACCATGTTTTTATTGAACACACCATGTAAACATTTACAGTGCAGGTGGAAAAAGTATGTGAACCCCTAGACTAATGACATCTCCAAGAGCTAATTGGAGTGAGGTGTCAGCCAACTGGAGTCCAATCAATGAGATGAGATTGGATGTGTTGGTTACAGCTGCCTTGCCCTATAAAAAAACACACAACAGTTCTGGGTTTGCTTTTAACAAGAAGCATTGCCTGATGTGAATGATGCCTTGCACAAAAGAGCTCTCAGAAGACCTACGATTAAGAATTGTTGACTTGCATAAAGCTGGAAAGGGTTATAAAAGTATCTCCAAAAGCCTTGCTGTTCATCAGTCCACGGTAAGACAAATTGTCTATAAATGGAGAAAGTTCAGCACTGATGGTACTCTCCCTAGGAGTGGCCGTCCTGTAAAGATGACTGCAAGAGCACAGCGCAGACTGCTCAATGAGGTGAAGAAGAATCCTAGAGTGTCAGCTAAAGACTTACAAAAGTCTCTGGCATATGCTAACATCCCTGTTAGCGAATCTACGACACGTAAAACACTAAACAAGAATGGATTTCATGGGAGGATACCACAGAGGAAGCCACTGATGTCCAAAAAAAACATTGCTGCTCGTTTACAGTTTTCACAAGAGCACCTGGATGTTCCACAGCAGTACTGGCAAAATATTCTGTGGACAGATGAAACCAAAGTTGAGTTGTTTGGAAGAAACACACAACACTATGTGTGGAGAAAAAGAGGCACAGCACACCAACATCAAAACCTCATCCCAACTATGAAGTATGGTGGTGGGGGCATCATGGTTTGGGGCTGCTTTGCTGCATCAGGGCCTGGACGGATTGCTATCATCGAAGGAAAAATGAATTCCCAAGTTTATCAAGACATTTTGCAGTAGAACCTAAGGCCATCTGTCCACCAGCTGAAGCTCAACAGAACATGAGTGTTGCAACAGGACAACGACCCAAAGCATAGAAGTAAATCAACAACAGAATGGCTTAAACAGAAGAAAATACGCCTTCTGGAGTGGCCCAGTCAGAGTCCTGACCTCAACCCGATTGAAATGCTGTGGCATGACCTCAAGAAAGCGATTCACACCAGACATCCCAAGAATATTGCTGAACTGAAACAGTTCTGTAAAAAGGAATGGTCAAGAATTACTCCTGACCGTTGTGCACGTCTGATCTGCAACTACAGGAAACGTTTGGTTGAAGTTATTGCTGCCAAAGGAGGTTCAACCAGTTATTAAATCCAAGGGTTCACATACTTTTTTCACCTGCCCTGTGAATGTTTACATGGTGTGTTCAATAAAAACATGGTAACATTTAATTCTTTGTGTGTTATTAGTTTAAGCAGACTGTGATTGTCTATTGTTGTGACTTAGATAAAGATCAGATCACATTTTATGACCAATTTGTGCAGAAATCCATAACATTTCAAAGGGTTCACATACTTTTTCTTGCAACTGTATGTGGGGTAAGTTCACTACATAGACCTTAGGGATCATGCACATGCCTACTGCCTGTTTTGCAGATCCACGAAACACGGATACCGGCCATGTAGGTTTTGCATTTTGCGGAGCGGAACGTTCATCCCACAATAGAACAGTCCTATCCTTGTCCGTAATGTAGACAAGAATAGGACATGTTCTATATCTTTGCGGATGACAAGAATGGACATGTGTATGCGGACAGCACACGGTTTGCTGTCTGCATCTTTTGCTGCCCTATTGTAGTGAATGGGTCCGCAACTGGCAAAAGAAAATAGGATGCGGACAAAAAAAAATGTTTTTGTGCATGAGCCCTAATTGATAATATCTAGAAACATACTGTATAATCTCCAATATGCAGGATAGGATTTAGAGAAATTTCAAGAGATAGAGTTGAGCGAACACCTGGATGTTCGGGTTCGACGAGTTCGGCCGAACTTTCGAAAAATGTTCGGGTTCGGGATCCGAACTCGACCCGAACTTCATCCCGAACCCGAACCCCATAGAAGTCAATGGGGACCCGAACTTTTGGGCACTAAAAAGGCTGTAAAACACACCCGGAAAGGGCTAGAGGGCTGCAAAAGGCAGCAAAATGTAGTTAAATCCCCTGCAAACAAATGTAGATAGGGAAATGATGAGTTAACATAAAATAAATAAAAATTAAACAATATTAATTGGAGTGAGGTCCCATAGCACAGAATCAGGCTTCAAGTCACCCACCAATGGAGAAGGTCACTTACTATTATTTTGACCACAGCACCCAGACAAAGGAGAGAGGTCCCACAGCAGAGAACCAGGCATCATATCACCCACCACAGGAGTAGGCCACCATTTAGTTACTTTGACCCCTACACCCAGACGGAGGAGAGAGGTTACACAGCAGAGAATCAGGCATTTAGATCACCCACCACAGGAGTAGGCCCCCATTGAATCAGACCCTGGCAACCATGTCAGATGGCACAACCATCAGCTTTATATCAATCAGCACAGGAGAAGCCACCATTGAGTTACTTTGACCCCTGCACCCAGGAAGAGGAGAGAGGCCCCACAGCACATATTCTGGCATCATATCAGCCACCACAGGAGAAGCCACCATTGAGTTACTTTGACCCCTGCACCCAGGAAGAGGAGAGAGGCACCACAGCAAATATTCTGGCATCATATCAGCCACCACAGGAGAAGCCACCATTGAGTTACTTTGACCCCTGCACCCAGGAAGAGGAGAGAGGCCCCACAGCACATATTCTGGCATCATACTAACCACCACAGGAGAAGCCACCATTGAGTTACTTTGACCCCTGCACCCAGGAAGAGGAGAGAGGCCCCACAGCACATATTCTGGCATCATATCAGCCACCACAGGAGAAGCCACCATTGAGTTACTTTGACCCCCGCACCCAGGAAGAGGAGAGAGGCACCACAGCACATATTCAGGCATCATATCAGCCACCACAGGAGTAGGCCACAATTTAGTTTATTTGACCCCTGCACCCAGGAAGAGGAGAGAGGCCCCACAGCACATATTCTGGCATCATATCACACACCACAGGAGAAGGCCTCTTTCAGTGATTTAGGCCTTTAGACCCAGACAGAGGAGAGAGGTCAGAGATTAGCTTCATATCCCCCAGCACAGCAGAAGACCGCTTTATTTGACTTAGGCCTCAGCACCCAGACAGAAGACAGAGGTAGCATGGCAGAGGTTATGGCTTCATGTCACCCGTTAGTTTAACCGGCCACTTTCATCTGGTTAGGCCCCGGCGCCCAGACAGAGAAGAGTTTCATTCAACTGTGGGTTTCATAAAATTTGTATCAAATAAAGAAGTGCCCCGTAGCACAACAAGACATGTTTTAGGCAGTTAATAAGGACTACTCTGCACAAGGGAGGGACAGGTCCTGTGGGATCCATGCCTGGTTCATCTTTATGAAGGTCAGCTTGTCCACGTTGGCTGTGGACAGGCGGCTGCGCTTGTCAGTAATGACGCCCCCTGCCGTGCTGAATACGCGTTCAGATAAAACGCTGGCCGCCGGGCAGGAAAGCACCTCCAAGGCATAACATGCTAACTCTGGCCACGTGGACAATTTCGAAACCCAGTAGTTGAATGGGGCCGAACCATCCGTCAGGATGTGGAGGGGTGTGCAGACATACTGTTCAACCATGTTAGTGAAATGCTGCCTCCTGCTAACACGTTCCGTATCAGGTGTCGGTGCAGATAGCTGTGGCGTGGAGACAAAACTTTTCCACATTTCTGCCATGCTAACCCTGCCCTCAGATGAGCTGGCCGTGACACAGCTGCGTTGGCGACCTCTTGCCACTCCTCTGCCTTCACCTTCCACCTGTTCCCCTGTGACATGTGGGAATGCTCTCAAGAGCGCCTCTATCAGCGTGCGCTTGTACTCGCGCATCTTACGGTCGCGCTCCAGTTCAGGAATTAAAGTGGGCACATTGTCTTTATACCGGGGATCCAGCAGGGTGGCCACCCAGTAGTCTGCACACGTTAAAACGTGGGCAACTCTGCTGTCGTTGCGCAGGCATTGGAGCATATATTCGCTCATGTGGGCCAGGCTACCCATGGGTAAGGACAAGCTGTCCTCTGTGGGAGGCGTATCGTCATCGTCCACCGTATCCCCCCAGCCACGCACCAGTGATGGGCCTGGGCTGCCACCCCACTGTGAACTTGCGTCATCCTCGTCCCCCTCCACCTCCTCCTCCTCATCCTCCTCGTCCTCCAGTACAGTGCCTTGGCTGGCGACTTGTGAACCTGTCCTCTGCTGCTTAAACAAACCTCCCTCTGAGCCACTTCGAACAGACTGGCCCGAAAGTGTTAGAAACGAGCCCTCATCCTCCTCCTCCTCCTCCTCCACCTGGGCCACCTCCTCTAACATCATTGCCCTAAGTGTTTTCTCAAGGAGACATAGAAGTGGTATTGTAACGCTGATAACAGTGTCATCGCCACTGGCCATGTTGGTGGAGTACTCGAAACAGCGCAGCAGGGCACACAGGTCTCGCATGGAGGCCCAATCATTGGTGGTGAAGTGGTGCTGTTCGGCAGTACGACTGACGCGAGCGTGCTGCAGCTGAAACTCCACTATGGCCTGCTGCTGCTCGCACAGTCTCTCCAGCATGTGCAAGGTGGAGTTCCACCGGGTGGGCACGTCGCATATGAGGCGGTGAGCGGGAAGGCCGAAGTTCCGCTGTAGCGCAGACAGGCGAGCAGCGGCAGGATGTGAACGGCGGAAGCGCGCACAGACGGCCCGCACTTTATGCAGCAGCTCTGACATGTTGGGGTAGTGGTGAATGAACCTCTGCACCACCAAGTTCAGCACATGCGCCAGGCAAGGGATGTGCGTCAAACCGGCTAGTCCCAGAGATGCCACGAGATTTCGCCCATTATCGCATACCACCAGGCCTGGCTTGAGGCCCACCGGCAGAAACCACTCGTCGGTCTGTTGTTCAATACCCCGCCACAACTCCTTTGCGCTGTGGGGCCTGTCCCCCAAACATATGAGTTTCAGAATGGCCTGCTGACGTTTACCCCGGGCTGTGCTGAAGTTGGTGGTGAAGGTGTGTGGCTGACCGGATGAGCTGGTGGAAGCAGTGGAGGAGGAAGCCGAGTAGGAGGAGGAGGCTACAGGAGGCAGAGAATGATGCCCTGCGATCCTAGGGGGCGGAAGGACGTGCGCCAAGGAACTGTCCGCCGGGGGCCCAGCCGCCACTACATTCATCCAGTGTGCAGTTAGTGAGATATAGCGTCCCTGGCCGTGCTTACTGGTCCACGTATCTGTGGTTAGGTGGACCTTGCCACAAATGGCGTTGCGCAGTGCACACTTGATTTTATCGGACACTTGCATGTGCAGGGAAGGCACGGCTGTCTTGGAGAAGTAGTGGCGGCTGGGAACCACATACTGCGGGACAGCCATGGCCATCAGCTGTTTGAAGCTGTCTGTGTCCACCAGCCGGAATGACAGCATTTCAAAGGCCAGCAGTTTAGAAATGCTGGCGTTCAGGCCAAGGGCTCGAGGGTGACTCGGGGGGAATTTGCGCTTCCTCTCTAAGGTTTGAGATATTGAGAGCTGAACGCTGCTGTGTGATATAGTGGAGACGCTAGTTGACGGTGGCGGTGGTGGTGGTGTCGGTGGCACATCCTCTGTTTGCTGCTCGGCAGGTGGCAACATTCCTCTCGAGGCGGAAGCCGAGGCAGCAGCGGTAGAGGGAGCAGGGGGAGCCTCAGCGAGTGCCTGGTTTTTAAGGTGTGTACCCCACTGCAGTTCATGCTTTGCATGTAGATGCCTGGTCATGCAGGTTGTGCTGAGGTTCAGAACGTTAATGCCTCGCCTCAGGCTCTGATGGCAGAGCGTGCAAGTCACTCGGGTCTTGTCGGTAGGACATTGTTTAAAGAAGTGCCATGCCAGGGAACTCTTTGAAGCTGCCTTTGTGGGGCTGGGTCCCTGTTGGCGATGTCCAGTAGCAGGCGAACTCTGGGGGCGGCGGCTCGTCTGCTTTGGCCCCCTGCTCCCTCTTTGGCTTCGCTGTTGTCTCGGTCTCACCACTACCTCTTCCTCTGAACTGTGAAAGTCATCGCCACGACCTTCAGTCCATGTGGGGTTTAAGACCTCATCGTCCTCTGCATCGTCTTCCACCCAGTCTCCCTCCCTGACCTCCTCCTGTTCAGTCTGCACACTGCAAAAAGACGCGGCAGTGGGCACCTGTGTTTCGTCATCATCAGAGAGTCGGTGACTCTGCTGTGGTGGTATTCCCATGTCCTCTTCATCTGGAGACATAAGTGGTTGTGCGTCAGTGCATGGTATGTCTTCCTCCACTGGGGAAGGGCTAGGTGGACGCCCCTGGGAAACCCCGGAAGCAGAGTCTTCAAACAGAAGAAGAGACTGCTGCATAACTTGTGGCTCAGACCGTTTCCCTGATATGCTTGGGGGTGATGTGACAGACTGATGGGCTTGGTTTTCAGGTGCCACCTGTGCGCTTTCCGCAGAAGACTGGGTGGAAGACCTTGTGGTGAACGTGCTGGAAGCACTGTCGGCCACCCAATCGATTAATGCCTGTACCTGCTCAGGCCTTACCATCCTAAGAGCGGCATTGGGCCCCACGAGATATTGCGGTACATTCTGCCGGCTAGTTGAGGGAGTTCGTTCCCTACTGTGTGCGCCTGGGGCCGAACGGCCACGTCCTCTACCAGCAACAGAGGCTCCACGGACACCACCACGACCGCGTCCTCGTCCCTTAATAGTATTTTTCTTCATTGTTGCGATTCAACTCGCACCACAATGAAATATATTATTTTTTATAAGCAAAATCCCCTCACTGGAATACTTTCAGTCTTTTGACTGTATGGATTACAGATGGAATGACTGTTATATGTGAGTACCGCTTTCTTTGACAGATTCTAGTATGGGTACATATATGTTTTCCCAACCCCAGCACATTAGTTTGCTAATTCCAGATGTATGAAACGCAGGCCTAACTGTATCTAGTATATTGAACGCCAGATAAACTAACTTGGCCTTTTTTAAATAAAAAAAAAATTCCCTCACTGGAATACTTTATGGCTTTTCACTGTATGGATTACAGGTGGACTGGTATTAGTAGGGGTGACACAAGCACACCCAAGTCCCTGATGTAGGATTTCTATGGCACAGACCACTATTACAAGTGATTAATGGACGTTGGGAGAGATTGTGCTGCAGCACTAGTCCCAAGATAGCCGCCGCCTATCAGCCCAGTAACATGTGCCACAAAATGGTCTGCACAACCTTTAAAAAAAATAGCCTTGGACTGTGCTGCTAAATCGCTATTGGTCTGAATCCCAGGTGTAGATGTCTGACTTGTTTGGAGCTTTGGAATGCACACTGTGGCAGCTTCTGCTGCAGCACTACAAGTCGCAAAATGGCGGCCAGCGGTCAGCCCAGGTACATGTGGATGGAAAAATCACTCTGGCCACTCTAAAAATAGCCAATCCCTATCAAAAAAGCAGCTCAGCTGCAGTTGTTCAGATGAATCACAGGTGGAGGAGAGAAATTTGCTTCCAGTTATTCAATTATCCCTGCCTATTCTCGCCCTAGCATCAGCTGCGTCTATCCCTGTTCTATTCACATCGGGAGTGAGCACGTCCCGACGTGCGCACAAGCTTATAAAGAGGCTGAGTCACATGCTGCACTTGGCCAATCACAGCCTTGCCAATAGTAGGCATGGCTGCGATGGCATCTTAGGGCAAGTAGTATGATGCATGTTGATTGGCTGCTTTGCAGCCTTTCAAAATGCGCCAAAATACATGCCGAACGACGAACCCGAACTTTTACGAAAAAGTTCGGGTTCGGGTCCGTGTCACGAACACCCCAAAATTCGGTACGGACCCGAACTATGCTCGAACTGTTCGCTCAACACTAGAGATAAACTAAAATACAGAAGTTAAAGTTTCATGGTTGAAAGCCCCATTAAATATACTGTACTAAAAGGCCTCTTTCACACTACCGTTTTTTTTTTTCTGTTTTGCGGGCCGTTTTTTGCATTCTGTATACGGTCCGTATGCGGAACCATTCATTTCAATGGTTCCGCAAAAAAAAAACGGAATGTACTCCGTATGCATTCCGTTTCCGTATTTCCGTTCCGTTGAAAGATAGAACATGTCCTATTATTGCCCGCAAATCACGTTCCCTGGCTCCATTCAAGTCAATGGGTCCGCAAAAAAACAGAACACATACGGAAATAGATCCGTATGTCTTCCGTATCCGTTCCGTTTTTGCGGAACCATCTATTGAAAATGTTATACCCAGCCAAATTTTTTCTATGTAATTACTGTATGCTGTATATGCCATATGGAAAAACGGAACGGAAAAACTGAACGGAAACACAATGGAAACAAAAAAACGGAACAATGGATCCGTGAAAAACGGACCGCAAAACACTGAAATAGCCATACGGTAGTGTGAAAGAGGCCTAAGCAACATACTCTTAGCAAACAAAGAGCTCACATCCCCTTGGCAGGAAGCCTGGATATATTCAGAAGGTGATTCTAATGTATTGTAAATTATAACCATCAATCAATCTTAACTCAAATAGTGCAGAGAATGGGAGCCAATGCTAGGAATTATGCTTAGTAATTCAAGACACCACAAGATGTGGAAAACTGCAGGGCATTATTATTAAAATGTTTTCCTGATTCTGTTTTAATCTAAAAAGGGTGTCTGAAGTGTCACTGTACCAATTCTGTAAAAGCTGTGATATGAACAAAGAACTTAGACAAGTGCATTTACTGTATAGTGTTACTGCAGGAAAAAGAAGGAAGCTATCGCTCCTGGGGGATTGTGAAAAATAACAATCAAGTCGCTCCTACATGTAGTCACAACCACTTTCTGTAGGATATCCAAAGACATGTAAGGTATTAAATATTAAACAGCTGAATATACTGTTAGAATAAAGTTTAGAGAGTAAGAGCCTAAAGGGGTTATCCCATGATTAATGTATTTATGAAAATCAGACATCATATAGCACATGACACGTTTTTTGCGTTCGTTATACGGTCCATATACGGAAACATTCATTTCAATGGTTCCGCAAAAAAAACGGAATGTACTCCGTATGCATTCCGTTTCCATATTTCCGTTTTTTCATTCCGTTTAAAGATAGAACATGTACTATTATTGCCAGCAAATCACCTTCCGTGGCTCCATTCCAGTCAATGCATCCGCAAAAAAAACGGAACACATACAGAAATGCATCCGTATGTCTTCCGTTTCCGTTCCGTTTTTTGCGGAACCATCTATTGAAAATGTTATGCCCAGCCCAATTTTATCTATGCAATTACTGTATACTGTATATGCCATACAGAAAAACGGAACGGAAAAACGGAAACACAACGGAAACAAAAAACAGAACAACGGATCTGTGAAAAACGCACCGCAAAACACTGAAAAAGCCATATGGTCGTGTGCAGGAGCCCTGCACCTCACATGGATCCAGAGATCTCCCCATTTATTGCTCCAATTGCTCTGCTAGATTTATTTCAAGCTGGCAGTTCTGGGGGCATTTCCCAGAGTCTACTGCAGCTGGTGGCAGTTGAAGGACTGAACTGAGCATGTCTTTTACTTATGAGAGAATTGGGTTTGTCCTGGTTTGGACAAACCCAATTCATTTAGATCAATAGAGTTCCAATGGCATACTATGCCATACATATGTTATATTGTATGGGCTTCACTGAGACTACATTAAGATGGCCACCATTATCTAGATACCTTTCAGACAAATCCTGTCACTACCAGAGCTTTGGGACGTTCTCACAGCTCTGTTTCTCCACCCCTGTGATGATGTCACTACTAGAGCTGGGAGGAGTTCTCACTGCTCTGTTTACTTTTGGTTTCCTTCCTCCCAGCTGTTCCTCATGCGTTTGATTTCCCTCTCTTTATATCACCCCTCCTCCTATTGTAGGGCGTGGATTATAGTTCTCATTTCAGTTGTAGCTCTTGCTTTAGTATCTTCACTTGTAGCTATCAGTTCACTGGACCTGTGTTCTGCTGCAGCAAGCACTCCGGATATTGCCAGCTGTCCTTAGATCCGTCTTCTCTGCGGCTGCAACACCTTCAGCTAAGTGTACAGACATTATTGTGTACCTGATTATTTTCTGACTGGATCTGAGGTGGCCACGGTTCCCTCCATATACTGAGTAGGGCACCGGTGGCCGTGCCCCTTCCACTATTGTAGGGGTTACAGTGGTCATCAGTCTTAGGCACGTGGGCATGCCTCGTTCCGCCATTTGGATCCGGGCATGTGCTTTAGCAGCATAGGGAGAGCTTTGAGGGTCGGACAGGAGTCACCCTTTATCCTCCCTAGTTTGGGTCCGGTCAGTAGCTCTTTTACTGTGTATACTATTGTTGCTCACATACAGTCGTGACAAATCCTCTGTATACCATAGCCCTGTGTCTAAGTGTTCTGATCAAGGCACAGAGGCTTGTTCATGCCTTCTTTGGCAGGAAGCACATGCTCTGCCAGACCTCCCAGATATGCTCCCAATTTTGTCTCCATCTTGGTAAACAATTTTGGGATCTTCAATCTAATATTGAAAAATAGTGAGGTCCTACGGGAATATACACTGCTCAAAAAAATAAAGGGAACACTTAAACACAATGTAACTCCAAGTCAATCACACTTCTGTGAAATCAAACTGTCCATTTAGGAAGCAACACTGAGTGACAATCAATTTCACATGCTGTTGTGCAAATGGGATAGACAACAGGTGGAAATTATAGGCAATTAGCAAGACACCCCCAATAAAAGGAGTGGTTCTGCAGGTGGTGACCTGACCACTTCTCAGTTCCTATGCTTCCTGGCTGATGTTTTGGTCACTTTTGAATGCTGGCGGTGCTTTCACTCTAGTGGTAGCATGAGACGGAGTCTACAACCCACACAAGTGGCTCAGGTAGTGCAGCTTATCCAGGATGGCACATCAATGCGAGCTGTGGCAAGAAGGTTTGCTGTGTCTGTCAGCGTAGTGTCCAGAGCATGGAGGCGCTACCAGGAGACAGGCCAGTACATCAGGAGACATGGAGGAGGCCGTAGGAGGGCAACAACCCAGCAGCAGGACCGCTACCTCCGCCTTTGTGCAAGGAGGAACAGGAGGAGCACTGCAAAATTACCTCCAGCAGGCCACAAATGTGCATGTGTCTGCTCAAACGGTCAGAAACAGACTCCATGAGGGTGATATGAGGGCCCGACGTCCACAGGTGGGGGTTGTACTTACAGCCCAACACCGTGCAGGACGTTTGGCATTTGCCAGAAAACACCAAGATTGGCAAATTTGCCACTGGCGCCCTGTGCTCTTCACAGATGAAAGCAGGTTCGCACTGAGCACGTGACAGACGTGACAGAGTCTGGAGACGCCGTGGAGAACGTTATGCTGCCTGCAACATCCTCCAGCATGACCGGTTTGGCATTGGGTCATTAATGGTGTGGGGTGGCATTTCTTTGGAGGGCCGCACAGCCCTCCATGTGCTCGCCAGAGGTAGCCTGACTGCCATTAGGTACCGAGATGAGATCCTCAGACCCCTTGTGAGATCATATGCTGGTGCGGTTGGCCCTGGGTTCCTCCTAATGCAAGACAATGCTAGACCTCATGTGGCTGGAGTGTGTCAGCAGTTCCTGCAAGACGAAGGCATTGATGCTATGGACTGGCCCGCCCGTTCCCCAGACCTGAATCCAATTGAGCACATCTGGGACATCACGTCTCGCTCTATCCACCAACGTCACGTTGCACCACAGACTGTCCAGGAGTTGGCAGATGCTTTAGTCCAGGTCTGGGAGGAGATCCCTCAGGAGACCGTCCACCACCTCATCAGGAGCATGCACAGGCGTTGTAGGGAGGTCATACAGGCACGTGGAGGCCACACACACTGCTGAGCCTCATTTTGACTTGTTTTAAGGACATTACATCAAAGTTGGATCAGCCTGTAGTGTGTTTTTCCACTTTAATTTTGAGGGTGACTCCAAATCCAGACCTCCATGGGTTAAAAAATTTGATTTCCATTTTTTTTTGGTGTGATTTTGTTGTCAGCACATTCAACTATGTAAAGAACAAAGTATTTCAGAAGAATATTTAATTAATTCAGATCTAGTGTATGTTATTTGTGTGTTCCCTTTATTTTTTTGAGCAGTGTATTATATAATATGTTTATTGGTCAGGAATCTTTGGTATAAAATAGAAAGAAAAAAAAAGAACAATTTAAAAAATATAAAATATACAGCTATATGCTATTGGTCCAGAACCAAATATGCTGCAGGCCCAGGAGCTAATAAAAAATAGATGGATCGATATATGGATATTGTGGCTAATATTAAACAAGAGTCAAATCTAAAAATAATCCCCTAAAAATATAAAAGTTGGAATAGTTAATTAACCGCTTGCCGCCACACTAACGCCGAAAGGCGTCATTGCGGCGGCTCCCCCAGGCTACGCTAACGCCAATAGGCGTCATCTCGCGTGAGCCGAGATTTCCTGTGAACGCGCGCACACAGGCGCGCGCGCTCACAGGAATGGAAGGTAAGAGAGTTGATCTCCAGCCTGCCAGCGGCGATCGTTCGCTGGCAGGCTGGAGATGTGATTTTTTTTAACCCCTAACAGGTATATTAGACGCTGTTTTGATAACAGCGTCTAATATACCTGCTACCTGGTCCTCTGGTGGTCCCCTTTGTTTGGATCGACCACCAGAGGACACAGGTAGCTCAGTAAAGTAGCACCAAGCACCACTACACTACACTCCCCCCCGTCACTTATTAACCCCTTATTAGCCCCTGATCACCCCATATAGACTCCCTGATCACCCCCCTGTCATTGATCACCCCCCTGTCATTGATCACCCCCCTGTAAAGCTCCATTCAGACGTCCGCATGATTTTTACAGATGCACTGATAGATGGATCGGATCCGCAAAACGCATCCGGACGTCTGAATGAAGCCTTACAGGGGCATGATCAATGACTGTGGTGATCACCCCCCTGTCATTGATTACCCCCCTGTAAAGCTCCATTCAGATGTCCGCATGATTTTTACGGATGCACTGATAGATGGATCGGATCCGCAAAACGCATCCGGATGTCTGAATGAAGCCTTACAGGGGCGTGATCAATGACTGTGGTTATCACCCCATATAGACTCCCTGATCACCCCCCTGTCATTGATTACACCCCTGTCATTGATCACCCCCCTGTAAAGCTCCATTCAGATGTCCGCATGATTTTTACGGATCCACTGATAGATGGATCGGATCCGCAAAACGCATCCGGACGTCTGAATGAAGCCTTACAGGGGCGTGATCAATGACTGTGGTGATCACCCCCATATAGACTCCCTGATCACCCCCCCTGTCATTGATCATTCCCCCTGTCATTGATCACCCCCCCTGTCATTGATCACCCCCCCTGTCATTGATCACCCCCCTGTAAGGCTCCATTCAGACATTTTTTTGGCCCAAGTTAGCGGAATTATTATTTTTTTTTTCTTACAAAGTCTCATATTCCACTAACTTGTGTCAAAAAATAAAATCTCACATGAACTCACCATACCCCTCACGGAAACCAAATGCGTAAAAATTTTTAGACATTTATATTCCAGACTTCTTCTCACGCTTTAGGGCCCCTAGAATGCCAGGGAAGTATAAATACCCCACATGTGACCCCATTTCGGAAAGAAGACACCCCCAGGTATTCCGTGAGGGGCATATTGAGTCCATGAAAGATTGAAATTTTTGTCCCAAGTTAGCGGAACGGGAGACTTTGTGAGAAAAAAATTAAAAATATCAATTTCCGCTAACTTGTGCCAAAAAAAAAAAAATTCTATGAACTCGCCATGCCCCTCATTGAATACCTTGGGGTGTCTTCTTTCCAAAATGGGGTCACATGTGGGGTATTTATACTGCCCTGGCATTCTAGGGGCCCCAAAGCGTGAGAAGAAGTCTGGTATCCAAATGTCTAAAAATGCCCTCCTAAAAAGAATTTGGGCACCTTTGCGCATCTAGGCTGCAATAAAGTGTCACACATCTGGTATCCCCGTACTCAGGAGAAGGTGGGGAATGTGTTTTGGGGTGTCATTTTACATATACCCCTGCTGGGTGAGAGAAATATCTTGGCAAAAGACAACTTTTCCCATTTTTTTATACAAAGTTGGCATTTGACCAAGATATTTATCTCACCCAGCATGGGTATATGTAAAATGACACCCCAAAACACATTCCCCAACTTCTCCTGAGTACGGCGATACCAGATGTGTGACACTTTTTTGCAGCCTAGGTGGGCAAAGGGGCCCACATTCCAAAGAGCACCTTTCGGATTTCACTGGTCATTTTTTACAGAATTTGATTTCAAACTCCTTACCACACATTTGGGCCCCTAGAATGCCAGGGCAGTATAACTACCCCACAAGTGACCCCATTTTGGAAAGAAGAGACCCCAAGGTATTTCGTGATGGGCATAGTGAGTTCATAGAAGTTTTTATTTTTTGTCACAAGTTAGTGGAATATGAGACTTTGTAAGAAAAAAAAAAAAATCATCATTTTCCGCTAACTTGTGACAAAAAATAAAAAGTTCTATGAACTCACTATGCCCATCAGCGAATACCTTAGGGTGTGTACTTTCCGAAATGGGGTCATTTGTGGGGTGTTTGTACTGTCTGGCCATTGTAGAACCTCAGGAAACATGACAGGTGCTCAGAAAGTCAGAGCTGCTTCAAAAAGCGGAAATTCACATTTTTGTACCATAGTTTGTAAACGCTATAACTTTTACCCAAACCATTTTTTTTTTACCCAAACATTTTTTTTTTATCAAAGACATGTAGAACTATAAATTTAGAGCAAAATTTCTATATGGATCTCGTTTTTTTTGCAAAATTTTACAACTGAAAGTGAAAAATGTCATTTTTTTGCAAAAAAATCGTTAAATTTCGATTAATAACAAAAAAAATAAAAATGTCAGCAGCAATGAAATACCACCAAATGAAAGCTCTATTAGTGAGAAGAAAAGGAGGTAAAATTCATTTGGGTGGTAAGTTGCATGACCGAGCAATAAACGGTGAAAGTAGTGTAGTGCCGATTTGTAAAAAAGGGCCTGGTCTTTAGGGGGGTATAAACCTGTGGTCCTTAAGTGGTTAAGTATTTTTAGATTGGACTCTTGTTTATTATTAACCACAATATATCGCATATCACTATTACAGTGTAGGTATCGGGCAGGCACAGAAGCTGTGTTCGCTCGATCAGGGACAGTGGCTTGGCTGTTACTGATAGCTAGGCCCTGCTGTATCCTCTGGCATCGCTAAAAACTTAGATGCTGGTGGATTAACACCTTAGATGCCGTAGTGAATTCTGACCACCGCAAGGGATTTGCAGAGGTAGGAAGCTGACTCTCTAATGGCAGACAGAAGTCTTGCAAAGACTTCTGGGTCTGCCAGCTGCAGAGACCTATGAGGCTCAACACCCAAGCTGGGTCTCATAGGCAACAGTCAGAGGATTAGCCATCAGACCCTCAAAAGCTGAAGTCCCATAATGGGACTACATTATTTTTTTTAATCAAAAATTGTTTTATAAAAATAAACAAAAGTTTTCCCCACATCTAGCCATTTATGACTGTAAAAAATAGAAAAAGAATAGAACAATTAGGTATCGATGCATCTATAACAAATGGCTCTATAAAAATCAGCATTGAAATGCCATATGTTGAAATATTACAATTCTCCCTTTGCCTGAGCTACTGCAAAGAAATTTCTTTAAAATACCCGTGGCGTCAAAATGCTTACTTCACCCATTAATAGCTTAACGGGCAGAGTTTAAAAAAATGGGTAACTTCTCAGGGTTTCTTTTATTATTTCACCCCACAACCTCTACAGTTGTCAACACAAGAGGTGTAAATCACCATATTTGGCCTCACAACTTGCATGGTGCTCTTCTATTCCTGCACCCTGTTATATGTCCAGGAAAAAGATTAGGGCCACATGTAGGGTGTTGATAAAATCATGATGCGTGGCATAATAATAAGAGGGCTTACTTTTCACACTGGCACACAATAGACAATATATTGTGCAATAAAATGTCATATGTCATATTACACCCTTTGAAAAATTTTGTGAGGGTTTTGGTTTCCAAAATGGAGTCACTTCTTGGGGATTTTTTTTATTTAAACTCATAGCTAGAGTTGAGCGAACACCTGGATGTTCGGGTTCGAGAAGTTCGGCCGAACTTCTCGTTAATGTTCGGGTTCGGGATCCGAACCCGACCCGAACTTCGTCCCGAACCCGAACCCCATTGAAGTCAATGGGGACCCGAACTTTTCGGCACTAAAAAGGCTGTAAAACAGCCCAGGAAAGAGCTAGAGGGCTGCAAAAGGCAGCAACATGTAGGTAAATCCCCTGCAAACAAATGTGGATAGGGAAATGAATTAAAATAAAAATAAAATACATAAAAATAAACCAATATCAATTGGAGAGAGGTCCCATAGCAGAGAATCTGGCTTCATGCCATAGCAGAGAATCTGGCTTCACGTCACCCACCTGTAACAATCCTACAGGCTCACCTGAGTCAGAGGACCGCTGGCTGGAGGTAGGAGTGGAGCCCAGTGGCAAGGACCGCAGGCAGGTAGTAGGTAGGGACAAGCAGAAGAGTAGTCGGTAGGCAGGCGGTGGGTCAGGGCAGGCGGCAGTAAGCGTGGTCAGACAATCCGGATGGCAACGGTGGTAGCAGTTCAGTAGGTAGGGACAAGCAGAAGAGTAGTCGGTAGGCAATTCCTGGTCAGCAGTGGATTTCAGTAGTAGCAGGAGAAGCAGATGAGGAGAAGCTTGATCAAGGCTCAGGAGCTCAATAATCAGCAAGCTAGAGTGCAAGGGGCTGGACTTATATAGGGAAGTACCAGGTGTGGGGAATCAAGGGTGATGAGCAAGGCTTGGCAAGACTGAGGTTACATAATAGGTTTCAGGGAGTAATGTCCAGAGAGGACGGTAGCCTAGTAAGCAGGGCTACCGCCTGGGATGTGGCTGGTCACGGGTTCGAATCCTGACAGTACTCCCCCCCTTCCAAGGTGACCTCCGGGCACCGCAGGGGCAGGCTTACCGGGGTGCCGTTGGTGGAACTCTTTTACCAGTCTGGGGGCGTGGACATTTTCTTCTGGCTCCCAGGAGTTATCCTCGGGAGGGTAACCCTCCCACCCAATTAGGTATTGTAGTCTTCCCCGGTGGATCCTGGAGTCGAGGATCTTTGCGACAACGTATTCTTCTTCACCCTGTACCCTCACGGGTGGTGGAGGGGGCGAGTGGCGGCCTGTGAAGGTGTTCTCCATGTATGGCTTGAGGAGTGAGCAATGGAAGACAGGGTGCACCCTAATGGAGTCCGGAAGGTCGAGCCGGAACGTGACCTCGTTGATTTGTGCGGTGATCCGAAACGGACTCATGTATCTTTGGGCCAACTTTTTGGAGGGGACCTTCAATCTGAGGTTCCTGGTGGACAGCCACACCTTGTCTCCCACATGGAAACCCGGGGTGGGTTTGCGACGTCTGTCTGCTCCCTGTTTAAAACGCCTCTGGGCGAGCTGGAGGTTATCTATAATGTTCTTTTGTGCCTCCTGTAGGGTTGTTAGGCGTTCGGCCACTGCTGGGAGGGTGGAGGCGACGGGCAGGTGGGGAATGAACACCGGGTGCGAGCCTGTGTTAGCAAAGAAGGGGCTGTGCTTGGTTGAGCTATGCTCAGCATTGTTGTAGGCGAACTCGGCCGTGGGGAGATGGTCAAGCCAGTCATCCTGCAGGTGGGAGCTGAAACAGCGTAGGTACTGCTCTAGGGTCTGATTAGTTCTCTCAGTCTGCCCGTTTGACTGAGGGTGGAAAGCGGAGGATAGGTTCACTTTAACCCCGAGCGCCAGGCAGAAGTTCTTCCAGAACTTTGAGGCAAATTGTACGCCTCGGTCGGAGACCACGTCGTCCGGGATCCCATGCAGCCTGAAGACCTCTCTGAGAATTAGATCGGCCGTCTGTTTGGCGGTGGGTATGCCTTTGTAGGGGATGAAATGGGCCATCTTGGTGAGACGGTCGACCACGACCAGGATAGTGTTCATCCCTCTTGAAGGAGGAAGGTCTACCACAAAGTCCATGGAGATCGAGCCCCAGGGGCGGGAGGGAATAGGGAGGGGTTGTAACAGACCCACGGGGGAGGAACGAGGAGTCTTATTGCGGGCACAGACCGCGCACGAGGAGATGTACCTCTTGATGTCCTCCTTGTATGTTGGCCACCAGAAGGAGCGGGAGAGAAGCTCCTGGGTCTTTCTTGTGCCAAAATGGCCAGCCAGCTTGGAGTCATGGTTGAGTTTGAGCACTTCGAGCCGTGCGATTTCTGGTACATATAGTTGTAGGTCCTGATGAAACCAATGACCGTTCTTAAACGTAAGGCTGACATTCCCTGTGGGGTGGGCGAGGAAGGGGTCATTTTCGTATCCTTCATTGATTGTGCCCAGGAGTTCTTTAGAGTAGGTGGCCCCTACGACCCTTCTCTCAGGTAAGATGTTATTTTGGCCCTTGTTACTCTGTGAGGGCTCGGAAAACATTCTGGAGAGGGCGTCAGCCTTGCCGTTTTTTGATCCAGGGCGATAGGTGATGAGATAGTTGAAGCGGGAAAAGAATAGGCTCCATCTGGCCTGTCTGGCTGAGAGTCTCTTAGCGCTGCGGATGAACTCGAGGTTCTTGTGGTCAGTTAGTACGATTATGGGGTTGGTGGCTCCCTCCAGCAGGTGTCTCCACTCGGAGAAGGCATCCTTGATCGCCAGTAGTTCTTTGTTCCCGATGTCATAGTTCTTCTCGGAGGGGGACATCTGGCGGGAGAAATATGCGCACGGGTGTAATAGCATCCTCTCCCCTGTCCGTTGTGACAAAACTGCCCCCACCGCAGAGTCTGATGAATCCACTTCGACTGTAAATGGGAGCTCGGGGTTCGGGTGGATTAGGATTAGGGCAGAAGTGAAAAGGAGTTTCAACTTGGTGAAGGCCTCCTGGGCCTCGGGTGTCCAGGAGAAGGGGGCTGCCTTCTTGGTGAGTTGGGTGATTGGTGCTATGACCTTGGAGAAGTTCCGGATAAACTTCCGATAGAAGTTGGCGAAGCCAATGAATCTTTGTATCTCCTTCTCGTTTTTCGGAACGGGCCAGTTCATCACAGCTTGGACCTTCTCCGGGTCCATACTTAGGCCCTCTGGGGAGATGATGTATCCGAGGAACTGAGTGGTGGTTCGCTCAAACTCGCATTTCTCTAGCTTGATATAGAGAGAGTTCTGTCCGAGTCTCTGCAGTACCCTGCGGACGTGTTCGCGGTGCTGCTCGAGGTCTTCAGAGAAGATCAAGATGTCTTCCAGGTAAACGACTACAAACAGATCCAGCATGTCCCTGAGGACGTCGTTAATGAAGTGCTGGAAGGTGGCGGGAGCATTGCAGAGTCCGAAAGGCATGACCAGGTACTCGAAATGACCATAACGTGTCCGGAAGGCGGTCTTCCATTCGTCCCCAGGGCGGATTCGGACGAGGTTGTAGGCCCCTCGAAGGTCGAGTTTGGTGAAGATCTTCGCTTCCCGGAGTCTCTCAAGGAGATCGGAAATCAGTGGGAGCGGGTACCGGTTTTTTACGGTTATGTCATTAAGCTTTCTGTAGTCTATGCAGGGACGCAGGGAGGAGTCTTTTTTCTCTACGAAGAAAAAGGGGGCTCCCGCAGGGGAGGTGGAGGGCCGGATGAACCCCTTCCTCAGGTCCTCGTCCAGGTACTCTTTCAGAGCCTTGAGTTCAGGCTCTGAGAGGGAGTAGATACTGCCAAAGGGTATTTTGGCCCCGGGCAACAGTTCTATAGGGCAGTCGTAGGGTCGGTGTGGTGGCAGCTTGTCTGCGTTTTTCTTGTCGCAGACATCCTGGAACTTGCGGTATTGAGGGGGTAGCAGATCCTTGACGGATAGTTTTGAGATGGTGGTGTCTTCGGGTGGAAGGACGGGTTTGTGGGAGCAATTTAGCGTGCAGAACTCGGATGGGAATCGTATGCAGCGGGTTTCCCAGTCCACCGAGGGGTTGTGGGTGGCCAACCATGGGATGCCCAAGATCACTGGGAACTTCGGGGAGGCGATCAGAGAGAAGTGGATCTTTTCACGGTGATCTGGTTCTATGAGGAGTTGTAGTTCGGTGGTCTCGTGAGTGGCCGGCCCCGAGGAGAGTGGGGATCCGTCGACGGTTTCCAGGTCAACGGGGGCTGCCTTGATTGTCAGTGGAATGTTCTTTTCGCGGGCGAAGGTTAGGTCCATGAAGTTGCCTCCCGCCCCGGAGTCTAACATCGCTGAACCGGGGAGTTGTCGCCCCTCAATGTCGATGAGGATGGGGACAATGAAGTGGGATCCATGAGCCGCCGTGTTGTTATTTTCAGGGGCTGCTGGCGGGGTTGGAGTCTGTGGTTGCTCCTTTAGCTCCGTGACGGCAATAGTCTTTCGGATCTTATGAGGACATTTGATGGCAAAATGACCCGGCTCCCCACAGTAGAGGCAGAGGTTTTCGGCCAGCCTTCTCTCCTTCTCAGCTGTGGATAGAGACCTACGTAGAGCGTCGACCTGCATAGGTTCAGTTACTGACTGGGGGTCGCGCTGGGCGGTGGAAGAGAAGGAGTAAGTGGGTCTGTGGTCCGAGGACCAGAGTCTTTCTTTCTTCCTCTCGGAGAGTCTTTGATCTATCCGGATGCATAACTGAATGAAGTCATCCAGATCGTCCGGGGCCTCAACTCTGGCGAGTTCGTCCTTTATTAATTCTGACAGGCCTCGCTGGAATTGGCTTCTCTGTGCCGCTGGGTTCCAGGTGGTGTCTGTGACCCAACGGCGAAACTCGGCGGTGTATTCGGCGACAGAGCGTCTCCCTTGCCGCAGACCATGTAGTCGCGCCTCGGCTGTCGCACAGCGGTTGGGGTCATCGAAGACTTGGCTCATGGCGGTGATGAAGTTGTTTAGGTTGTCCAGGAGCTGACTGTTAGTCTCCACGTATGGTGATGCCCATGCTAATGCTTCATCCGTCAGGAGATTGACCACGAATAGCACCTTCTTTTTCTCGGTGGTGAAGGGGGCCGGGTACATCTGAAAATAGATGCGGCATTGGTTTAGAAACCCCCGATACTGGCGTCTGTCGTCGCTGAATCTTGATGGGAGTGGCATGCGGGTGTCTGCGGGTGCGCCGCGGACGTCCAGGAGTTGCCTCTGTAGTTCAATAATCTCCCTCTGTTGGCTTTGGACTACACCTTGGAGCTGGGCAAATTTCTCCTGATATGTAGTACCAAATTCTTGAAGTTCGGAGACCTGCTTACGCAGAGTGGCCATTCCGGACTCCATAGTGGGGCTGATTATTCTGTAACAATCCTACAGGCTCACCAGAGTCAGAGGACCGCTGGCTGGAGGTAGGAGTGGAGCCCAGTGGCAAGGACCGCAGGCAGGTAGTAGGTAGGGACAAGCAGAAGAGTAGTCGGTAGGCAGGCGGTGGGTCAGGGCAGGCGGCAGTAAGCGTGGTCAGACAATCCGGATGGCAACGGTGGTAGCAGTTCAGTAGGTAGGGACAAGCAGAAGAGTAGTCGGTAGGCAATTCCTGGTCAGCAGTGGATTTCAGTAGTAGCAGGAGCAGCAGATGAGGAGAAGCTTGATCAAGGCTCAGGAGCTCAATAATCAGCAAGCTAGAGTGTAAGGGGCTGGACTTATATAGGGAAGTACCAGGTGTGGGGAATCAAGGGTGATGAGCAAGGCTTGGCAAGACTGAGGTTACATAATAGGTTTCAGGGAGTAATGTCCAGAGAGGACGGTAGCCTAGTAAGCAGGGCTACCGCCTGGGATGTGGCTGGTCACGGGTTCGAATCCTGACACCATCACTGTAACAGTCCATTGTCATATATTTAGGCCCAGGCAGAGGAGAGAGGTCCCGTAACAGAGAATCTGGCTTCATGTCAGCACAGAATCAGTCTGCATGTCATAGCAGAGAATCAGGCTTTACGTCACCCAACACTGGAACAGTCCACTGTCACATATTTAGGCCCAGGCACCCAGGCAGAGGAGAGAGGTCCCATAACAGAGATTCAGGCTTCATGTCAGCAGAGAATCAGTCTTCATGTCATAGCAGAGAATCAGGCTTCACGTCACCCACCACTGGAACAGGCCACTGTCACACATTTAGGCCCCGGGACCCAGACAGAGGAGAGGTTCATTCAACTTTGGGTTGCCCCGCAATATAATGGTAAAATGAATATAAAAATAGGATTGAATGAGGAAGTGCCCTGGAGTACAATAATATATTGTTAAGGGGAGGTAGTTAATGTCTAATCTGCACAAGGGATGGACAGGTCCTGTGGGATCCATGCCTGGTTCATTTTTATGAACGTCAGCTTGTCCACATTGGCTGTAGACAGGCGGCTGCGTTTGTCTGTAATGACGCCCCCTGCCGTGCTGAATACACGTTCAGACAAAACGCTGGCCGCCGAGCAGGCCAGCAAGGCATAAAAGGCTAGCTCTGGCCACGTGGACAATTTGGAGACCCAGAAGTTAAATGGGGCCGAACCATCAGTCAGTACGTGGAGGGGTGTGCACAGGTACTGTTCCACCATGTTAGTGAAATGTTGCCTCCTGCTAAAACGTTCCGTATCAGGTGGTGGTGCAGTTAGCTGTGGCGTGGTGACAAAACTTTTCCACATCTCTGCCATGCTAACCCTGCCCTCAGAGGAGCTGGCCGTGACACAGCTGCGTTGGCGACCTCTTGCATCCTCCTCTGCCTTCGCCTTGGACTTCCACTGGTTCCCCTGTGACATTTGGGAATGCTCTCAGTAGCGCGTCTACCAACGTGCGCTTGTACTCGCGCATCTTCCTATCACGCTCCAGTGTAGGAAGTAAGGTGGGCACATTGTCTTTGTACCGGGGATCCGGGAGGGTGGCAACCCAGTAGTCCGCACACGTTAAAATGTGGGCAACTCTGCTGTCGTTGCGCAGGCACTGCAGCATGTAGTCGTTCATGTGTGCCAGGCTGCCCAGAGGTAAGGACAAGCTGTCCTCTGTGGGAGGCGTATCGTCATCGTCCTGTGTTTCCCCCCAGCCACGCACCAGTGATGGGCCCGAGCTGCTTTGGGTGCCACCCCGCTGTGAACATGCTTCATCCTCATCCTCCTCCACCTCATCCTCGTCCTCCTCGTCCTCCAGTAGTGGGCCCTGTCTGGCCACATTTGTACCTGGCCTCTGGTGTTCCAAAAAACCTCCCTCTAAATCACTTCGAAGAGACTGGCCTGAAAGTGCTAAAAATGACCCCTCTTCCTCCTCTTCCTCCTGGGCCACCTCCTCTTCCATCATCGCCCTAAGTGTTTTCTCAAGGAGACATAGAAGTGGTATTGTAACGCTGATAACGGCGTCATCGCCACTGGCCATGTTGGTGGAGTACTCGAAACAGCGCAACAGGGCACACAGGTCTCGCATGGAGGCCCAGTCATTGGTGGTGAAGTGGTGCTGTTCCGCAGTGCGACTGACCCGTGCGTGCTGCAGCTGAAACTCCACTATGGCCTGCTGCTGCTCGCACAGTCTGTCCAGCATGTGCAAGGTGGAGTTCCACCTGGTGGGCACATCGCATATGAGGCGGTGAGCGGGAAGGCTGAAGTTACGCTGTAGCGCAGACAGGCGTGCAGCAGCAGGGTGTGAACGCCGGAAGCGCGAACAGACGGCCCGCACTTTATGCAGCAGCTCTGACATGTCGGGGTAGTTGCGAATGAACTTCTGCACCACCAAATTCAGCACATGCGCCAGGCAAGGTATGTGCGTCAAACCGGCTAGTCCCAGAGCTGCAACGAGATTTCGCCAATTATCGCACACCACCAGGCCGGGCTTGAGGCTCACCGGCAGCAACCACTCGTCGGTCTGTTGTTCTATACCCCGCCACAACTCCTGTGCGGTGTGGGGCCTGTCCCCCAAACATATGAGTTTCAGAACGGCCTTCTGACGTTTACCCCGGGCTGTGCTGAAGTTGGTGGTGAAGGTGTGTGGCTGACTGGATGAGCAGGTGGAAGAAGAGGAGGAGGAAGCTGAGTAGGAGGAGGAGGAGACAGGAGGCAAAGAATGTTGCCCTGCGATCCTTGGCGGCGGAAGGACGTGCGCCAAACAGCTCTCCGCCTGGGGCCCAGCCGCCACTACATTTACCCAGTGTGCAGTTAGGGAGATATAGCGTCCCTGGCCGTGCTTACTGGTCCACGTATCTGTGGTTAGGTGGCCCTTGCCACAGATGGCGTTGCGCAGTGCACACTTGATTTTATCGGACACTTGATTGTGCAGGAAAGGCACGGCTCTCTTGGAGAAGTAGTGGCGGCTGGGAACAACATACTGTGGGACAGCAAGCGACATGAGCTGTTTGAAGCTGTCTGTGTCCACCAGCCTAAATGACAGCATTTCATAGGCCAGTAGTTTAGAAATGCTGGCATTCAGGGCCAGGGATCGAGGGTGGCTAGGTGGGAATTTACGCTTTCTCTCAAATGTTTGTGAGATGGAGAGCTGAACGCTGCCGTGTGACATGGTTGAGATGCTTGGTGACGCAGGTGGTGGTGTTGGTGGTACATCCCATGTTTGCTGGGCGGCAGGTGCCAACGTTCCTCCAGAGGCGGAGGAAGAGGCCGAGGCGGCGGCAGCAGCAGAAGAGGCCGAGGCGGCAGCAGCAGAAGAGGTAGCGGGGGGAGCCTGAGTGACTTCTTTGTTTTTAAGGTGTTTACTCCACTGCAGTTCATGCTTTTCATGCAGGTGCCTGGTCATGCAGGTTGTGCTAAGGTTCAGAACGTTAATGCCTCGCTTCAGGCCCTGATGGCACAGCGTGCAAACCACTCGGGTCTTGTCGTCAGCACATTGTTTAAAGAAGTGCCATGCCAGGAAACTCCTTGAAGCTGCGTTTGGGGTGCTCGGTCCCAGATGGCGGCGGTCAGTAGCAGGCGGAGTCTCTTGGCGGCGGGTGTTCTGATTTTGCCGACTGTTCCCTCTTTGTCTTTTGCTATGCTGTTGGCTCGGTCTCACCACTGCCTCTTCTTCCAAACTGTGAAAGTCAGTGGCACGACCTTCATTCCATGTGGGGTCTAGGACCTCATCGTCCCCTGCATCGTCTTCCACCCAGTCTTGATCCCTGACCTCCTGTTCAGTCTGCACACTGCAGAAAGACGCAGCAGTTGGCACCTGTGTTTCGTCATCATCAGAGACGTGTTGAGGTGGTATTCCCATGTCCTCATCATCAGGAAACATAAGTGGTTGTGCGTTAGTGCATTCTATCTCTTCCACCCCTGGGGAAGGGCTAGGTGGATGCCCTTGGGAAACCCTGGCAGCAGAGTCTTCAAACAGCATAAGAGACTGCTGCATAACTTGAGGCTCAGACAGTTTCCCTGATATGCATGGGGGTGATGTGACAGACTGATGGGCTTGGTTTTCATGCGCCATCTGTGCACTTTCTGCAGAAGACTGGGTGGGAGATAATGTGAACGTGCTGGATGCACTGTCGGCCACCCAATTGACTAATGCCTGTACCTGCTCAGGCCTTACCATCCTTAGAACAGCATTGGGCCCCACCAAATATCCCTGTAAATTCTGGCGGCTACTGGGACCTGAGGTAGTTGGTACACTAGGACGCGTGGCTGTGGCAGAACGGCCACGTCCTCTCCCAGCACCAGAGGGTCCACTAACACCACCACGACCATGTCCACGTCCGCGTCCCTTACTAGTTGTTTTCCTCATTGTTACCGTTCACCACAATAAGAAAAATATTATTCGGGCCAATGTATTGAATAAAAATTTAGGCCTTTTTTTACAGACACCTAACACTGTCTGGCTATCTATTTAGGTACCGTATTATACTAATACAGGCACACAAGTAATGACAGATTTGGTTGAATATAAATGTGAGGCCTATTTTTTACGCGCTGTGTGACAGATATACCTTTAATCACAGAATTAGACTTGTATCTGCACTGTAGCGTGTGTGTTAAGTTTTTCAGAATGACACTATCAGCACCTTTAATCTGAGATATCCTTTTTGGGATAGATTTAAAGTAGGCCTGATATAGCAGAAACTACTAATTTTGAGAATGGCAAATTTGGGAATAGTTTTTCAACCCAGAACAAAAACTGTGCTTTTACGGTCACTAAATATAACTTGACCAGCTAAAACTGTACTGATTTGGAGGAATAGAAATGTCAGGCCTATTTTTTAGGCGCTGGGTGACAGGCTCAACTTGCCCCTGATGTAGTATATGGCCAAAAAATAACCACACTATTGATGGTTAAATGCACTTGGGTGACACAGGCTCAGCCTGCACCTAATGTAGTATATGGCCAAAAAATAACCACACTATTGATGGTTAAATGCACTTGATGAAAGCTTGACCCTGATGTAGGATATAGCAAAAAATAACCACACTATTGATGGTTAAATGCACTTGGGTGACACAGGCTCAGCCTGCACCTGATGTAGCATATGGCCAAAAAATAACCACACTATTGATGGTTAAATGCACTTGGTGGTAGCTTGTGCTGGCGCACCACAAGCCACAAAATGGCCGCAGATCACCCCAGAAAAAAGTGATATAAAAACGCTCTGGGCAGCCTAAAAAAAGTGAGCAATTCAATATCAGCACTTCAATGATCCACAGCTGGAGATCGATCACTGAATGAAGTCTTTTGGAGGAGTTAATCTGCCTAATCTCGCCCTAACGTCGCAGCAGCAACCTCTCCCTACGCTTGTATCAGCAGAGTGACGTGCAGCGCTACGTGAGCCAAGGTTATATAGAGGCTGGGTCACATGCTGCACTGGCCATTCACAGCCATGCCAATAGTAGGCAAGGCTGTGATGGCCTCTTGGGGCAAGTAGTATGACGCTTGTTGATTGGCTGCTTTTCAGCCTTTCAAAAAGCGCCAAGAAAGCGCCGAACACCGAACCCGAACCCGGACTTTTGCGAAAATGTTCGGGTTCGGGTCCGTGTCACGGACACCCCAAAATTCGGTACGAACCCGAACTATACAGTTCGGGTTCGCTCATCCCTACTCATAGCCTCTGCAGTTGTTAGCCAGTGCTGTGCATATCACCAAACAAGGCCTCAAATGCACATGGTGCTCTTTCTCCTCTGAACCCTGCCCAAAAAGCAGTTTATAGCCACATATGAAGTGTTTTCGTATTCAGGAAAAAATGGGTAACACATTTTGTGCTGCATTATTTCCTGTTACCCCATTTGAAAATGAAAAATCCGGGGCAAAATCAACATTTTACTGGAAAATAATGTAATTTTTCATTTTCACAGCAAAGTGTTTCCAAATTCTTTAAAATGCCTGTGGGGTCAAAGTGCTCAGTACACCCTCGATAAAATTCCAAATTGCCAAAAAAACATTACTGCAAAATCTGCCCTCCAAAATACATATGGCGCTTCTTCCCTTCTGAACCCTACCATGTGCCCTTACAGAAGTTTACAACCACATATGGGGTGCTGTCGTATTTAAGAGAAAATTTGTGCAGATCCGCAAACCGCGGATCTGCAAAAGATAGAAGCCGCCCGTGTGCCTTCCGCAATTTGTGGAATGGAACGGGCAGCCCATTGTCGAAATGCCTATTCTTGTCTGCAAAACGGACAGGAATAGGACATGCTATATTTTTTTTGCGGGGCAACGGAATGGAGCAATGGATGCGGACAGCACACGGAGTGCTGTCCGCATCTTTTGCTGCCCCATTGAAGTGAATGGTTCCGCACCCGAGTCGCAAAAAATGCGGCTCGGATGCGGACCACAACAACGGTCGTGTGCATGAGGCCTAATTGTGTGGTGTTTTTCTCCTGTAAGCTAAATATAAATGTCTAAAAAATTTTACGCATTTGGATTCCGTGAGGGGTATGGTGAGTTCATGTGAGATTTTATTTTTTGTCACAAGTTAGTGGAATATGTGACTTTGTAAGAAAAAAAATAAAATTCCGCTAACTTGGGCCAAAAAAAAGACTGAATGCAGCCTTACAGGGGGGGGGGGGGATCAATGACAGGGGGGTGATCAATGACAGGGGGGTGATCAGGGAGTCTATATGGGGTGATCACCCAACTGTCATTGATCACCCCCCTGTAAGGCTGCATTCAGACGTCCGTATGATTTTTACGGATCCGATCAGTCTATCAGTGGATCCGTAAAAATCATGCGGACATCTGAATGGAGCTTTACAGGGGGGTGATCAATGACAGAGGGGTAATCAATGACAGGGGGGTGATCAGGGAGTCTATATGGGGTGATCACCACAGTCATTGATCACTCCCCTGTAAGGCTGCATTCAGACGTCCGTATGATTTTTACGGATCCGATCAGTCTATCAGTGGATCCGTAAAAATCATGCGGACATCTGAATGGAGCTTTACAGGGGGGTGATCAATGACAGAGGGGTAATCAATGACAGGGGGGTGATCAGGGAGTCTATATGGGGTGATCACCTCCGTCATTGATCACTCCCCTGTAAGGCTGCATTCAGACGTCCGTATGATTTTTACGGATCCGATCAGTCTATCAGTGGATCCGTAAAAATCATGCGGACATCTGAATGGAGCTTTACAGGGGGGTGATCAATGACAGGGGGGTAATCAATGACAGGGGGGTGATCAGGGAGTCTATATGGGGTGATCACCACAGTCATTGATCACTCCCCTGTAAGGCTCCATTCAGACGTCCGTATGATTTTTACGGATCCGATCAGTCTATCAGTGGATCCGTAAAAATCATGCGGACATTTGAATGGAGCTTTACAGGGGGGTGATCAATGACAGAGGGGTAATCAATGACAGGGGGGTGATCAGGGAGTCTATATGGGGTGATCACCACAGTCATTGATCACTCCCCTGTAAGGCTGCATTCAGACGTCTGTATGATTTTTACGGATCCGATCAGTCTATCAGTGGATCCGTAAAAATCATGCGGACATCTGAATGGAGCTTTACAGGGGGGTGATCAATGACAGGGGGGTGATCAGGGAGTCTATATGGGGTGATCACCTCCGTCATTGATCACTCCCCTGTAAGGCTGCATTCAGACGTCCGTATGATTTTTACGGATCCGATCAGTCTATCAGTGGATCCGTAAAAATCATGCGGACATCTGAATGGAGCTTTACAGGGGGGTGATCAATGACAGGGGGGTAATCAATGACAGGGGGGTGATCAGGGAGTCTATATGGGGTGATCAGGGGTGATCAAGGGCTAATAAGGGGTTAATAAGTGACGGGGGGGGGGTGTAGTGTAGTGGTGCTTGGTGCAACATATTACTGAGCTGCCTGTGTCCTCTGGTGGTCGATCCAAACAAAGGGGACCACCAGAGGACCAGGTAGCAGGTATATTAGACGCTGTTATCATAACAGCGTCTAATATACCTGTTAGGGGTTAAAAAAAATCACATCTCCAGCCTGCCAGCGAACGATCGCCGCTGGCAGGCTGGAGATCCACTCGCTTACCTTCCGATCCTGTGAACGCGCGCGCCTGTGTGCGCGCGTTCACAGGAAATCTCGCGTCTCGCGAGAGGACGCACCGGCGCGTCCACCCAGAACAACAGGACCGCCGCAAAGACGCAATCCTGCGTACGGCGGTCCTGAGGAGGTTAATATATTCTATTTGTATAGTCTCTCTTGGTGTAAAAATAAAGTAAAAGTGATAATATCCCTTAGATTATTAGCTTAGTTCTATAATACCCCCTATTTCATTTGGAGCAGAGTATTCATTCAGAACATAATATCTAAGGGTACTTTCACACTAGCGTTTTTTTTTTTCCGGCGCTGAGTTCCGTCCTAGGGGCTCAAATCCGGAAAAGAACTGATCAGTTTTATCCTAATGCATTCTGAATGGATAGTAAGGCCTCTTTCACACTTGTGTTGTCCGGATCCGTCGTGTACTCCATTTGCCGGAAGTGCCCGCCGGATCCGTAACACCGCAAGTGAACTGAAAGCATTTGAAGACGGATCCGTCTTCAAAATGCGTTCAGTGTTACTATGGCACCCAGGACGCTATTAAAGTCCTGGTTGCCATAGTAGTAGTGGGGAGCGAGGGAGCAGTATACTTACCGTCCGTGCGGCTCCCGGGGCGCTCCAGAATGACGTCAGGGCGCCCCATGCGCATGGATGACATGATCCATGCGATCACGTCATCCATGCGCGTGGGGCGCCCTGACGTCACTCTGAAGCGCCCCGGGAGCCGCACTGACGGTAAGTATACTGTTCCCCCGCTCCCCACTACACTTTACCATGGCAAACAGGACTTTAGAAAAAGCTAAACGTCGGATACGGTAATGCGCCGAAACGACGTTTAGCTTAAAGGACACTTGATGAATTAAAATATATATTAAATGATATTATATTTTCAACAAATCAAGAAATAACAATTGAAAAAATTACAGATCACTATGATTAATTGAAACTCATTTTTATTCTTATTTTTACAATTTTATGTTCTTTCACACTGGGTTCGATAAATATTATTCCCTTGATTAATCATGTTAAATAAGAACTCTTTGCCTCAATCATGAAGATATTTGATTTGGATACAATTATGGAGCAACAAAAAGAACTCTAATTATCAATAAGTGATATGAGAACTGAGCTTTTTTTGGACTATATTTTTCATATTTTATATGTTTTTAATTTCTTCTTCTTTTTTTTAAATACATTTTTACAATTTGTTTTACTGATGTGTTTTTATATATGCAATAATGAAAATATTATATGTATTAGGGTCCATGACATATTTTTCTAACTGTATTTATATTGCCTATTACTGATAGTATCCAGTCTCTACCCGTTCTATATATTTCTTTTCTTTATATCCAATTAAAGCACTAGATTTAATACAGTTCCGAATGACGGAGTGTGTGTTAATATAATACATTTTTGTATACCTCTTTTTGAGAGGCTTTTAGGGTAAGCCTTTTTAACAGGGCACCTCACTCCAGAAATCACGACAAATGAGCCAGTGCATATGCACGGTCTCCAAATTTATCGCCAATTAAACATTTATTGGACCTACTGGGAGGCCAGCTTAAGCACCCTACTAGTGAGTAGGATCTACTGGCCAATCTGTGCGCAAATGTGCCACAGGGAGCCATATGAAACCTATATGCCTCCATGCCCAATTGTATCTCATCTTAAATCTAGGCTAGAGATGGCCTGACAGGGTACTAGAGCCTGGTACAGTTTTCCCCAATAAACTGATCCCTTCACTCTAATATTAAAATCAGTTACATATATAATCATTACATTCACACATAGAAAGTTTCATTAGATTCCAACAACTCCTTCTCGGTGCGTTATATATTTTTATGTCAGTGAGTGTATATGACCTGAAGACAGATGACAATAGCTTTATTTAATTCTCAGAACAAGTACAAAGGGTGTTGGGGGTTCATTTAGAAAATGAATTAAAATAAGGATGATGTGATTGTGTTTGAATAAAAGCTGGAAAAAGCAGGTACGTGTCTGAGAAAAAACCAGAAGAGAAAGATGAAAGTCATATCTGTGGAAAAATGTAATCAGTGGAAAGTACCGTCAAAGGAAGGAAACGGCGTAGCTGGAAGGAAAATGAAAATATTTTAAGGTTAAAAATTAAACTATGCTTTAAATATAATTTTTATATTAACATTTAGTTATCCATAGATTTGTAGGTGTTTATTTTTCTTTTGGATGAAAATTATCTAACAAAAAGATTATACACATCAGTATGGTTTCAAATATGCCTTTTTGATGATGTTTTGAAGATAAAATTAGGAGCTGAATAAAAAAAGAGAGAGAAGTAGATTATTTCATATTTATTTCTCTTTCCTTTACTATCCATCGTTGCCTTGGCTTTCAAAACTGCATAAAAAACTGCATCACAATGGCATATCTAAAACCACCCTAAAGGTCACAAAAAGTATTCCATCCAGCTGGTTGATTACACGCTTAATCGAACCTTTATGATAAGACATTTGAGTAAAAAAAAACAAATATGGAATCTTTTTTTTTCTTCACAATGTAATGTACTAGCATCATAGATTCTGATGACCTGTACTACCGTTGCTCATTTTTTGTTGGCAGTGCACATTATCCAGCTTTATCCAAGATGCCACTACCATTGGAGAATACTGTTGCCATGTAGTGGTTTACTTGGCTTACAACAATATATTTACAACAAATTTCAGACACTAAATTTTCCCAGAGCATAAAGATTGCCTCCACTTGCTTGCCTTCTTCCCCTAGTGCAGGGTTTCTCAACTCCGGTCCTCGGGACCCACCTACTGGTCAGGAATTGAGAATATCCCAAAAATAAATACCTGTGGTAAGTCCTAATGCATGGACATTAATTATATCACCTGCTAAATACTAAGAAAATCCTGAAAACATGACTGGTAGGTGGGTCCCATGGACCTGAGTTGAGAAACCCTGCCCAAGTGCATGCTAGTGCCATTTCTTCCCCAGATAAGCAATGCACACACATCTGGCCGTCCACATGATGGAAAAGCAAGCAATCATTAGACCAATCAACTTTCTTCTTCTGTTGCTTCATGCTTCAGTTGTAATGCTCTTGTGCCCATTGTACATGTTCTCCACAATGAACTGTGTTCTGACATCTTTCTAGCATAGCCCACATTAAATTCTTAAAGGGGTTGGCCACTTTCTGGCTATTTGTGACCAATGTGTATGTAAGATGGCTATATGGCACTTAGTAGTAATACAGCCTTTGTTGATATTCTGTGCTGTTAGTTATATTCCATAAGCCATGCCCCCTTGTTAGGCAAATCTTCCGTGTTGTCTTCACAGAAACCCAGTCCATAAGATGGCTGCTGATGGAGGGTCATGTGACTGGACAAAGATAACTCTAGACACAGCACTCAGCCTTCTCCACTCAAATATATTGTACCTGCCATATGTACCATGTTGAAAGTTTAGTGCAGGTGTACTATATTTGAATGAAGGAGACTGAGTGATTTGTCTGGTCACACGATCCTCCATAAGCAGCCATTTAATGGACAAAACCTATGTGTGGACAGCACAAAAGACTTAGCCAAAAAGGGAGAATATCTTATAAAATACAGGGAATGGTACAGAATAATAACAAATGCTATATTAGTAAGTGCCATATAATCATTTTACAAACACAATAGTCAGCAGAAGCCAGAAAGTGTTCAACCCCTTTAATGATTTGTTCTACAGTACACATCAATGAGCCTTGTGCGCCCATGAACCTGTTGTTGATTCACAGGTTGGATTTTTTGTACCACTTTGGTACTGCAAGTACTTGCATACTAGGAACATCCCACAAAACCTTCTGTTTTTGAATATGCTCTGATCCAGTCATCTAGTCATTCACCTGTCAACGGTTTTAATGTTGTGACTGATCAATTTGTGTGTCCACTTTCAAAGAGGGCTTCTAACCTCTTCTGACATTACAGTTTTGGCAGCTACTGCATTCCCAATGTAATAATTGTCATATATCTTTTATATGAAAAAGAATCTTCATATAAAAGAGAGGATAAAAAAAATATAAAAATATATTATCCTTCAGGCGGACATAAAAAAACGCCTCTAAGTTCTTTTTATCAAGTATCTTAATTTGATTTGTGCAAGCAGTGAAACAAAGGAACAATTGTATGCAAAAATATATAATCGTTTATTATAAGAACAAAGAATATAAAAACAATACAACTGCAAAACAAATAATGAAGTTACAACGTAACATCCAAAATGTACCACACGGTGGTGTTCACACACCCCTATCTGATCAGCACAGTATGATTTATTGATTCATGACAACCAGCGTCATACTTTTAACAAACGGACTCATGTACCAAGAGAAACTTAGGATCTTCTGTTATCAAACAGGCTATAACAATAAAACACGGATTTACAGGAAAATAACTGCTATCCCTTGACTCTGTTTTCCTATGACCAATCAAAAATATATGATATTAATATGATAGAATATTCAACTCGGCAATCAGACTAGGGAAAATAACTTTCCAAGGGTTTAGTCCTCTTTTCAAATAATGTCAGATCTTCCATTAACAATATGCATCTTTGCTAAAAGAATAATCAGCATTATGGAGGCACCTAACACTATATATTCCCACAATATGGGAACTCTTGGCTATATACCGAGAGAAATATCTCATTAATATCATGAGTAGTAGGCAAAATATACGTTACCGGGTCAAAGGTAGACAGAGTTCAGATGGGACCAGTTCTGAAGAATCTTCCTAGTAATCCAAAAAGAATAATCCAAGTTTCTTCTGGTAAAGTTTTTCTTCTTGATTGAATGAATGGATGGATCAATGGATATATGGATCTTTTTCTCTAGCTCTCTTTTTTTTCTCTTGCTACCTTTTTATGCTACCCCGCACACGAGTAATTATTCCCCCCCTTATCTAAGAATCATCCCCTTTAGATTATGGATTCCCAATCAGGTAGGGTGGGTGTATTCGCATGCTAATAACAACATGACGTTATCTCAACTCCTAATATGGTATTAGAACAAATAATGAAATAATATAATGTTGCCCATCTGCCTCCAGATGGCACTGCGGTACTGTAGGTGAACATCCCAACTTTTAAGCATTAAAATTAAATATCTAATAATATGTTTACAGGACCTCGTTGACCTTTCTCACTATAAATCATTGAGGAAGGTCTTTCCCTGACACTTTTAAATACCTATATCCTGGACTTGTTGGAGTTGACTGTCTTCTCCTATATTTTTGAAATATAGATTGACTTGATGAAAATTTTATATAGCGGCTTTGATGCTTGGCATTGGAACTTGTACATTTCACTTATCTACGTCCATGAATAACTATTGTTTTGAAATCCAATTAACTTAAACTTACTTGTTTTTGTACCTTCTAAATGGTAAATACATGGTATAACATATATATAAATCGATACATTGTTACACATAGATAACACATTATATGAATTATTGATTAACATATGTTGTAAACTAAATATACCATGCAGAGATATATATAATATAATTATGAATATATAAATTGAACCTCATACAGCAGGTGTGCGATAAAGACATGAATCCTTATCAAGTAACCATGTTCCCTCCAGACAGACAAGTTTTAGGGAGTTGGCATACTCCTTACAGATGTCTCATATCTGTAGCACTAACTTTTAATACAATGTCCGTTTATGTTCGCAATTATATATATTTTTTTATATAGACTGAACTTGCCATGAACTCATCTTGGCTTCCTCAGCCATATAATATAACTTTGGTTCAGGCTGATCTTATTCTTAAAGGCAAGGAGATGAGCGTTCATTTTGATTATAATGTCATTAGATAATATTGTATGAAAATGCAAAACATAATAATTCTGGAGCCTCTATTCTTATGACTTCATGTAGTGCCATGCCTTGATAATTTTAGTAAATCTGAATGGATTACTAGCAATGTGTTACCAGTTGGGATGGGGGGGGGGTATCCCTGTACAGTCTGACACTGTCTAATGAGTACTCTAGGAGTCAAACTGTGTTGGGACACCCCCTCCCCACACACACGACCACACACACCCCAACTGGTAACACCAACCTAGACCTTAATTGCAAACTACTAGTAATTCATTCATGACTTCTAGTGAATAATAAATGAATAAAACTACATAAAATCATAAAAACAGATGGTTCAGAATAGTTATCACATAGTAGCTGCTAAAACAGACATGGCAGAAGAGGTGACAGGTCTTCTTTAAATGAATGACCTGACAACCAAACTTATAAATAACATCTTAGACCTCTGCCTAGGTTATCATGAGTATATTGCAAATAGTTGTCTAACTAACATGTTACATGTTTGTATAATCTATATTGTAGTAATGTGGACAGTGTGGGAAGGCATGTGTATCCCACCCAGATACCTGAGCTGGGTGAGATAACCAAAATCTGGAAAGCTGCAGTGGTCTCAGCAAAGTATAGTTTGCTGAGACAGTTTTGTATACATTTTCTTCTGGGCTGGATTTTACTTGGATTGACGGATAGGTTTGGTAGTGGGATCTGCCAATCCACACCCTTCTGGCACAGGTATTCCCTTTCACCTGAGGTGATCGCAGGTGAGGCCTGCTCAACTCACGGAGGCATAAAACTAACCCTCTATGTGTAAGTCAGGGAGAAGGAAAGGCTGAGAAAGCCTGAGTTTGAGGGACCTAGTGACTCCTGCGCTGAGAGGGTCGCACGGCCAGAGTCAGGCAGACTTCTGGGCCACTATTCCCCAAAGGTACTGATGTTGTTGTAGTCACAGCCTGGGGGCTGCTGGGCTGTTCGGGCTGAGAAAGCCCCATCTGATCACGTGTGTGAACTGTGTTCTTTAGAGGTGAGTCAGGGAATTAATTATGTATTAGGTAGTGCCTAGATGGGTAGGAGTTATTTTGGTTGCTGTATTGTGCTAAAGTGCTAGAAAATAAAGCATCGTTTGGACTTCAATCCGGTTGTCTGCGAGAAATCTGTGATTGAGACTCCCTGAGAGAGAGCGATTCCTTATATTTGGTGGAGGATGTGTCCATGTTAAAAGGGCACAACATTGTTGCTAGGAGCAACAGAAAGTGAAAAGGAAAAGTGGCAATGACAAGACAGAAAGAGCAGGTACTGCAGAATGCTGCTGTGTTGCTGTGCGGTGATTTAAAGGGCTGGAAGCCTTATTGAAAGACACTGACCTGTGGAGAAATTTATTTTTCCGGGTGGGGTCTCTGATTGGTGTGAACTATGTTTGCTGAAAAGTCTGCTGCGATGGGTCTCATGGAGGAATACACCTGGCCTTTGTGGTGGTTAAAGCAGCAAGAAGAAATAGCCACAGCGATAGGCTACACCAAAAGTGAAATGGTGCGGTTTGATACCGAGCGGGAGGCTTTGAGGGCGCAATTGCAGTTGGCCCTGGAGAGAAAGTCTCCAAAGCTGAGTGGACACTTTGTAAATGTCCAAGATGTCGGTGATGTTGTAACGGGGTTCCAAAGGTGCACTCGGTCCCCTATTGACCGACGGGTTAGAGAGAGACGACAGGAACAGCAGTTCTCTTCCCAGATGGTGGTCCAGCCAGAGGCCTATCCCAGAGACAATGCTGAGGTCTCCACCGAGGAACCCATGCAGGTTGGCATGACCCGAGGGAATCTTCGCCGCAGACATGGAGAATGCTTTTACTGTGGAGATCCTGACCATTGGATCAACCAGTGTCCTAAGAAGGTCCTCTCTGTCAAGTCTCCTAAGGCAGATAATAACAAATGCTATATTAGTAAGTGCCATATAATCATTTTACAAACACAATAGTCAGCAGAAGCCAGAAAGTGTTCAACCCCTTTAATGATTTGTTCTACAGTACACATCAATGAGCCTTGTGCGCCCATGAACCTGTTGTTGATTCACAGGTTGGATTTTTTGTACCACTTTGGTACTGCAAGTACTTGCATACTAGGAACATCCCACAAAACCTTCTGTTTTTGAATATGCTCTGATCCAGTCATCTAGTCATTTACCTGTCAACGGTTTTAATGTTGTGACTGATCAATTTGTGTGTCCACTTTCAAAGAGGGCTTCTAACCTCTTCTGACATTACAGTTTTGGCAGCTACTGCATTCCCAATGTAATAATAATTCTGGAGCCTCTATTCTTATGACTTCATGTAGTGCCATTCCTTTATAATCTTAGTAAATCTGAATGGATTACTAGCAATGTGTTACCAGTTGGGATGGGGGGGGGGGGGGTATCCCGGTACAGTCTGACACTGTCTAATGAGTACTCTAGGAGTCAAACTGTGTTGGGACACCCCCTCCCCACACACACGACCACACACACCCCAACTGGTAACACCAACCTAGACCTTAATTGCAAACTACTAGTAATTCATTCATGACTTCTAGTGAATAATAAATGAATAAAACTACATAAAATCATAAAAACAGAAGGTTTTGTGGGATGTTCCTAGTATGCAAGTACTTGCAGTACCAAAGTGGTACAAAAAATCCAACCTGTGAATCAACAACAGGTTCATGGGCGCACAAGGCTCATTGATGTGTACTGTAGAACAAATCATTAAAGGGGTTGAACACTTTCTGGCTTCTGCTGACTATTGTGTTTGTAAAATGATTATATGGCACTTACTAATATAGCATTTGTTATTATCTGCCTTAGGAGACTTGACAGAGAGGACCTTCTTAGGACACTGGTTGATCCAATGGTCAGGATCTCCACAGTAAAAGCATTCTCCATGTCTGCGGCGAAGATTCCCTCGGGTCATGCCAACCTGCATGGGTTCCTCGGTGGAGACCTCAGCATTGTCTCTGGGATAGGCCTCTGGCTGGACCACCATCTGGGAAGAGAACTGTTGTTCCTGTCGTCTCTCTCTAACCCGTCGGTCAATAGGAAACCGAGTGCACCTTCGGAACCCCGTTACAACATCACCGACATCTTGGACATTTACAAAGTGTCCACTCAGCTTTGGAGACCTAAAGACCAGGTACACCCTGAATTTTCTAAATGTAAGCTTTCGGTACCCATTACGATATCTCTGGGAGTAGATAAATGGCCGGGTAAGGCCTTTATTGATTCTGGCTCAGCGGCTAGCTTTATTGACTCTGAGTATGCTGTAAGATTGGGTATTCCTATGTTTGCCTTACCAACTCCTATTCATGTCATGGCTATTGATGCTACTCTTATTGGTGGTACGGTGAGCCTATGTACCTCAGAGATTTCTCTAACCGTGGGTGTGTGCCACTCAGAGAGATGTTCGCTTTTAGTCCTGGAGAACCTACCGGCTGAGGTGGTACTAGGGTTGCCTTGGCTCCGACTACATAACCCCACTATAGATTGGTCCAATGGGGAGTTGGTGAGATGGGGGCCTAAGTGTGACTCATGCTTGTCCGTGGTACAGGCTGGGGTCTCATTAAAGTCTGATACTTTACCCTCTGTTGTTAGAGAATATTCTGATGTATTCTCATCACCAACCCCGGAGGTTCTACCCCCCCCCCCCCCCCCATAGACCTTATGATTGTACCATAGAGCTAGTAGAGGGGGCCAAGTTTCCTAAGGGATGAATTTATAATCTTTCTATGCCCGAACGCAAGGCCATGGAAGATTATATTAAGGAGAGCCTTGGTAAAGGGCATATTAGACCTTCTGTCTCTCCTATGGGGGCGGGGTTTTTCTTTGTTAAGAAAAAAGATGGTGGTCTTAGGCCATGTATCGATTACCGGAGATTAAATAAAATCACTGTCCAGAATAGATACTCCCTCCCATTGATTCTGGATTTATTTAACCAGGTTCTGGGGGAAACCTGGTTTTCCAAGATTGACCTGAAAGGGGCATACAATCTAATCCGAATCAAGGAGGGAGACGAATGGAAGACGTCGTTCAATACCCCGGTAGGACACTTTGAATATCAGGTGATGCCTTTTGGACTCAGCAATGCCCCAGCTGTGTTCCAAAACTTAATGAATGACATTCTTAGGGAGTTCTTAGGTAAATTTGTTATTGTCTATCTTGACGACATTTTGATATTCTCTCCTGACTTCGAATCCCATGTGTCTCATGTTAAACAAGTATTAGAGGTGTTGAGGGAGAATCAGCTATCCGCTAAGCAAGATAGATCCTGGTAAGGTACTAGCAATTAAGGAATGGGTAAGACCTTCATCCTTAAAGGCCTTACAACGGTTCTTAGGTTTCGCCAATTACTATCGTAAATTTATTATGAATTTTTCCGTAATTGCTAAACCGTTGACCGACCTTACTAAAAAAAGGGGCGGATTTGGAGAATTGGTCTACTGAGGCCATTTCTTCATTTGAAAAATTAAAAAAGGCATTCAGTAGCGCTCCCATTCTGATCCAGCCTGATCAGGAGAAACCTTTTATTATGGAGGTGGATGCGTCCGAGGACGGCGCAGGAGCAGTCCTTTCACAAGGTCCTGCTAGCCTCACTAACCTGAGACCGTGTGCCTTCTTCTCCAGGAAATTCTCTCCCACGGAGAGAAACTACGACATAGGGAATAGGGAGCTGCTGGCCATTAAAGGAGTGGAGACATTTTCTGGAGGGGGCAAGGCATTGTGTAACTGTTGTCACTGACCATAAAAACCTTATGTTTCTCGAGTCTGCTAAGAGGTTGAATCCCCGTCAAGCCAGATGGGCTCTGTTTTTTACTCGTTTTGATTTTTCCATTACGTTCAGGCCGGGAAGTAAAAATGTGAAGGCGGACGCATTATCTCGGAGCTTCCAGGTTTTTCAACCTACTGAGGTACCACCTGAATCCATCCTACCAGCAAAAATCTTCTTAGCAGCTCTTACCCAGGATATCTCGGCTCGCATTAGGTCTGAACAACATCTGGCACCGGTATCCACTCCAACAGATAATTTGTTTGTTCCCGTACAATTTCGTCTGCAGCTGTTGGGTGAGTGTCACGATTCTGCCTTTTGTGGACATCCGGGTGTTGAGGGCACTAAGGATCTGGTTTCTAGATCTTATTGGTGGCCCACTCTAACTAGGGATGTCAAGTCCTACGTGTCAGCCTGTGAGGTTTGTGCCAGGTCCAAGACACCTAGGACTCGCCCTGCTGGTAACCTACGACCCCTACTCATTCCCAGTAGACCCTGGTCCCATATCTCGATGGACTTTATAACTGACCTACCGCCGGCAGAGGGTAAGACTGTAGTTTGGGTAGTGGTCGATAGGTTTAGCAAGATGGTCCATTTCATTCCCCTGTCTAAACTCCCGAATGCCAAAACCCTGGCATCTATTTTTGTGAAAGAAATTGTTCGATTGCATGGTATCCCGGAAAATATTGTTTCTGACAGGGGTGTGCAGTTTGTGTCCAAATTCTGGAGGGCCTTCTGTCAAAAATTTAAAATTTCATTGTCTTTTTTCCTCTGCCTACCACCCTGAGAGTAATGGGCAGACTGAACGCCTTAATCAGTCTGTGGAACAATTCTTGAGGTTGTATGTTGCTGATGACCAGCAATTATGGGTGAAATTTCTTCCATTGGCTGAATTTGCTTTGAATAACCGTGTCAATTCTTCTGCTGGGGTTTCACCTTTCTTTTGTAACCATGGTTTCCATCCCCGTTTTCATTCTGGGTCATCCGTCTCCTCCTCTAACCCTGAGGCGGATAGGTTCTCCTCTGAACTGTGCACAGTTTGGGCCCGGGTTCAATCGAACTTAGAAAAGGCTCAAAGTTCTCAGAAACTCAAGGCCGATAGGAGACGTTCAAGGGGGGTGAATTTTCAGGTTGGGGATAAGGTATGGTTATCCTCCAAGAATCTCTCTCTTAAGGTAGATTCTAAAAAGTTTTGCTCCTCGTTTTGTTGGACCATATAAGATCACGGAGGTGATTAACCCGGTATCATTTAGGTTGGAGCTGCCCGAGTCATTCCACATTTATAATGTGTTCCATAAATCTCTACTTAAAAAATATTTTGAACCGGTAGTACCATCGAAAGCCTCGCCTCCGCCGGTTCTTGTTAATGATGCTGTCGAGTATGTGGTGTCTAAAATAGTGGATGTCAGGAAGGTGCGTAATTCCTTGCAGTACCTGATTCACTAGAAGGGGAATGGACCTGAAGAGAGATCTTGGGTACCTGCCAGGGAGGTTCATGCTCCTAGACTTGTTTGAAAATTTCATTTAGAATACCCTGAAAAGCCATCGCCTGAAGTCTTGGGTCCGGTGGCCCCTCGTAAAAGGGGGGGTACTGTAACGGGGTTCCGAAGGTGCACTCGGTCCCCCATTAGCCGCAGACCTGCTGCTTAGCTTCGGGAACGAGGATGTGTGTTTTACCTCGTTCCCTTGGGCGGCTTCACTAGCTGGGTGGCTCCCTGCTCCTAAGTCTGTCTTGAGCGCCGAGCTGATCACTCGGTGCTCGACTTGTTGGTCTGTCGGTCATGTGACGCTGGCCACGTCACATAACCCTCACTCCTCACTATAAATACAGGCAGCCTGCTGGCCACAGGTTGCCTGTTAATTTAGGTTCCACCTGTGATTTGGTCTTTCATGGCGTACTTACCTCCTGCTGAATTCCTGACGATCCTCTGCCTGCTCCTTGTGTACTTTGCTGCTCTCCTGGTATTCTGACCCCGGCCTCCTCCTGACGATCCTCTGCTGACTCCTTTGGTACTTCACATCTCTCCTGGTATTTATGACGCCGGCTTCTCCTGACAATTCTCTGCTTGCTCTATTTGTACTTTGTAGCTTTCTTGGTATTGACTCAGTCCGTTCACGTCCTGTTGTTTGTCTGTCTGTCATCCCTGCACTTATTCCAAGTTAGAGATTGCCGTCCAGTTGTCCCCTGTCATTAGGACTCGCGAGGCAAGTAGGCAGGGCCAGGGGTAAGGGTGGAGCGCAGTGGTCACTTCCCTCCCCCTGTGTGTGTGTGTATGCGACCGTTACAGATGTACCTGGAGTTCCAGAGGAAAAGGTGATGTGTGCCGTTGCTAAGGGCAACCAACGGTAGCAACCTGAGGTGGAGAGCTGTTTGGCTCTCAGGAGTTCAAAGGTTCCCTGCAAATATGTCCTAGAGAGGATGTGCGGAGATGCTGTCAAGTGTCAGATGACCAGGAATTAAAGGCTGGAGATTAGTAACATCCAGGAGAAGGATGGTGACCGCTGTGGAGATGTGCGTATAGCACTTTGGAGCGCCGAACCTGTGATGTCAATGGGTAAGAGCGTTCCTGTTATTGCTAGTGTACCAGCTAATGTGATAGTGAGCCGGCGTCAGTTGCGATATGCCGAGCCGAGAGGTGTTGAGACACCGGGACTAGAGACTGCAACAAAAATGGGCATATTGTGGTGAATGGTAGTCCAGTCCAAGTGTTGTTAGATGCAGGAAGCCAGGTGAGCCTAGTACATGCTAGCATGGTAGATGGGAACTATGTGCTGGACAAACAAGTAAGTGTGATGGACATACATGAGGATAGCAAAGACTGTCCTGTGGCTCTCGCTGAGTGTGAGACTCCAGTAGAAACTGGAACTTGTGAACTTGATGTTACAAAAGGGCTCATGCCTGACGGAATGTTGGGCCATGATTTCCCCTTGTTCTGGTAGTTGTGGGGAAATGGAAACACTTCTGCAGAAAGTGATGAAACTTCTGCAGAACCTGTACCTGTCCCTTTAAATGAAGGTGTAAGAGAGCTGCATATTGAACACAATGATTTAAGTGAAATGACCATTAAAAACAGTGGTGCAGAGTGAACATGACACGCTCTGAAGAGGGGAAGGTGCCGGGTCCCACTGATGTCTATGCAGAAGATCGTACAGTGAGGGAATCCCCCAATGTGAGTCTTAGGAGTCCCTGCTCTAACTCCATATATAGCTATGTCCAAATATGGAGTCAGTGCTTGGGGACACCCAGTGTATTTAAATCTAATTTAGCCTATATTTCTGAAAAGTTTCTGCCAGGATTTGAACTCACAAGCTTCTACATTAGAGGCAAGGAACTTAACCACTCATCTATAAAGCTGAATGATAAACTGTGTCATCAAAACCTCATAGTACACTGCTCAAAAAAATAAAGGGAACACTTAAACAATACAATGTAACTCCAAGTCAATCACACTTCTGTGAAATCAAACTGTCCACTTAGGAAGCAACACTGAGTGACAATCAATTTCACATGCTGTTGTGCAAATGTGATAGACAACAGGTGGAAATTATAGGCAATTAGCAAGACACCTCCAATAAAGGAGTGGTTTTGCAGGTGGGGACCACAGAGCACCTCTCAGTTCCTATGCTTCCTGGCTGATGTTTTGGTCACTTTTGAATGCTGGCGGTGCTTTCACTCTAGTGGTAGCATGAGACGGAATCTACAACCCACACAAGTGGCTCAGGTAGTGCAGCTTATCCAGGATGGCACATCAATGCGAGCTGTGGCAAGAAGGTTTGCTGTGTCTGTCAGCGTAGTGTCCAGAGCATGGAGGCGCTACCAGGAGACAGGCCAGTACATCAGGAGACGTGGAGGAGGCCGTAGGAGGGCATCAACCCAGCAGCAGGACCGCTACCTCCGCCTTTGTGCAAGGAGGAACAGGAGGAGCACTGCCAGAGCCCTGCAAAATGACCTCCAGCAGGCCACAAATGTGCATGTGTCTGCTCAAACGGTCAGAAACAGACTCCATGAGGGTGATATGAGGGCCCGACGTCCACAGGTGGGGGTTGTGCTTACAGCCTAACACCGTCCAGGACGTTTGGCATTTGCCAGAGAACACCAAGATTGGCAAATTCGCCACTGGCGCCCTGTGCTCTTCACAGATGAAAGCAGGTTCACACTGAGCACATGTGACAGATGTGACAGAGTCTGGAGACGCCGTGGAGAACGTTCTGCTGCCTGCAACATCCTCCAGCATGACCGGTTTGGCATTGGGTCAGTAATGGTGTGGGGTGGCATTTCTTTGGAGGGCCGCAAGGCCCTCCATGTGCTCGCCAGAGGTAGCCTGACTGCCATTAGGTACCGAGATGATATGCTCAGACCCCTTGTGAGACCATATGCTGGTGCGGTTGGCCCTGGGTTCCTCCTAATGCAAGACAATGCTAGACCTCATGTGGCTGGAGTGTGTCAGCAGTTCCTGCAAGACAAAGGCATTGATACTATGGACTGGCCCGCCCGTTCCCCAGACCTGAATACAATTGAGCACATCTGGGACATCATGTCTCGCTCTATCCACCAACGTCACGTTGCACCACAGACTGTCCAGGAGTTGACAGATGCTTTAGTCCAGGTCTGGGAGGAGATCCCTCAGGAGACCGTCCGCAACCTCATCAGGAGCATGTACAGGCGTTGTAGGGAGGTCATACAGGCACTTGGAGGTCACACACACTACTGAGCCTCATTTTGACTTGTTTTAGGGACATTACATCAAAGTTGGATCAGCCTGTATTGTGTTTTCCACTTTAATTTTGAGTGTGACTCCAAATCCAGACCTCCATGGGTTGAAAAATTTGATTTCCATTTTTTTTTTTTGTGTGATTTTGTTGTCAGCACATTCAACTATGTAAAGAACAAAGTATTTCAGAAGAATATTTAATTAATTCAGATCTAGGATGTGTTATTTTTGTGTTCCCTTTATTTTTTTGAGCAGTGTAGTTTGTTATGTAGTAAGTATTCCTATACAGCAGAAGTATCATTGTATATTTCATTGCAGGCTAACATGTAGGATCTTGGCTCTAATGTAGAAGGTTGTGAGTTCAAATTCCAGCAGAAATGTTTCAGAAATAGAGGGTAAATAACATTTAGATATTTTATACTTTTTTTAGTAATTGTAAAAAATGTATGGCACAAAATAAATGTGTAATTACTAATATATATATATATATATATATATATATATATATAAAATCATACTTCTGATATATATGAACCATCACTGAACAAGAGAGCCCCTAAAATTTAACTTTTAATATAATCATTAGAGTATAAAAAACCAAACCCCAAAAACATAGATAATATATGGATAATATAGATAACCTAATGTCTTATGCCTACACTCAGGGTGCAACAGTCAGTGTAGTGCATATACCATATTAGAAAGCAACAGGGACAATAGACAATATGACACCTGCACATTTGATAAAGCATAGAACATGCAGTTAAATAACCAGAGGTTTTTGTTGTAAAACCCACGGTTACTTGTCACCAGGTGATCTGCAGGCCAGCAACTGACAAGGTGGGGTGGGGAAGGTGTACTCTCCCTAAATTGTCCCTACCGGGTACCCCAACCTAAAAGCAGAGCAACTGCCCCGATATGTACTTGAACCTGCCCACTAAATTATGTGGGCCAAACTAAAAGGGAGCTGAGAAGGCGGGTGGGAGATCACATTGGTGATGTTAAAAATCGGAGAGACAAACCGGTAGCAAGACACATCTTGGAACATCATTTCAGCGATTTTAAAACCCTGCGTTTTCAGGTGATTGAGGTGGTTCGAAGATCCCCTAGAGGTGGGGACTGGGACAAAAGGATCCTTTGTAAGGAGGCCCAGTAGATTCATCGGTTGAGAACTGTGAATCCACTGGGTCTCAATGAACAGATCTCCTACTCCTTCTTTCTGTAGTCTATGCATCTCAACACAGTGTTATTTATATAGTGAGTATTTGGGCACCTAGTCAGTGTACAGACTGTTATCCTGCCTCTCTATGCTAGCCAAAAATAAGGGCATTTATGTGTACACAAATTTTCTGTTGGAATACCAGTGGGTTTAATCCTAATATGTCCCGCTTATATCCCCCCCATTAGGGTACCGTATTTTGCTCCCTGTTGGTGTGGCATAATGACAGCGCTGACATATATTGCGTCCAGTAACCATAGCAGCGCTCTGACTTACTTGCGCTGCCTTTCACTAGGTACATCCGGTTATAGGCACCTGACTTCCGGTCTGTGGAACGCAGTTTGCGTTCTACCTCCTGGGCGCTTCACAGATGCGTTCCACTTCGCATCTGTGACGTCCCATCCACCCGATTTACTATCTCTAATGCAACGCCTGCAATTTATGAATTCCTCACCTCTTGTACTTTTACATACTTAAGTTTCTATGACATTGAAAGTGGTGTATTTTGAGGTTTAGAATATTATTAGTGTTTTCAGCCGATCACGTGACTGGAAGTGATTTCAATGGAGCTTTAAAAGGAGACACTGGTGTGATTGCTGGTACGTTCCTTTTTATTTTGGTGCCCACATCATGTGTTTTTTTTTTTTACCATTTGTAGCACTTATTTATCAACTAAGTGCTGAATGTCCCCTGATCGACCATTTGGATACCTCCTTTTGGGGAAACGCGTAGGGAAGAGTGTTTAAGCTAACAGGGACACCCAGGGTCTCTGAGGGCTTAGCCACCGATAAGTGGGGTCACCCCTTTTGGGGCGGGTGCTCTGCTTTTAGGCAGGGGTAGCCGGTAGTGACAATTTAGGGAGAGTACACCTTCCCCACCCCACCTTGTCGGTTGCTAGCCTACAGATCATCTGGTGTCAAGTAACCGTGAGTCTTTCAACATTTAGAGACTATCTGGTATCAAGAAACCGTGAGTTTTACAACAACAACCTCTTTAACTGCATGTTCTATGCTTTATCAAATGTGCAGGTGCCATATTGTCTATTGTCCCTGTTGCTTTCTAATATGGTATATGCACTACACTGACTGTTGCACCCTGAGTGTAGGCATAAGACATTAAGTTATCTATAATCAGAGGGACTTTAAATGATGGCAGGTGTATGCTGACTCCTATTTAACATGATTTTTATTGTAATTGTTTAATTCTGAATACAGCTACATCCCCAGTTAGTTATAAGAGGCTGTGCACACTTATACAACCACATTATTTTAGTTTTTTTTTGGTTTTCTTCCCTCCACCTAAAAGATTTCAGTTTGTTTTTCAATTGAGTTGTACAGTTTATAGGTCACATTAAAGGTGGAAAAAGTTCTGAAATGATTTATCTTTGTCAAATTTTTTTACAGCACAGAAACCTGACATTTTAACAGGGGTGTGTAGACTTTTTATATCCACTGTATATATAAGATGCAGTAGCGCAGTAATAAACAGCATAAATTAACCCTTTCAAGAGAAATAAAGTAAGAAATTTTAATTTTGCAAATGTCCACAAATGTCCAAATGTCAAAGTACTCCCTGCTCCAGGGAACTACATAAATTTTCTATTTCTACTTCCCTTGTCGCAAGATATAGACCTTCTTTCCAGATCTTGTATTCTGACCTCTGGTAGAGTTTCAGTTGCTGTGAAGCTGTTGGAACTGTCCGATCTCCAGTTCTCTCCTGTTTGTTGTCTCCCTTTGGGGATTGTTTGTGGTGTTTGTATTGTTTGTCCTTTTCCTGTTGTTACCCTATACAAAATTCATTCAGAACTATTCTGAGATTGTCAAACCTCTTATGGACAAAGAAGGGGACTAATATTTCTAAATGGTCTAACTCTGCTAAATTGGCTTTTTCTTCTCTGAAGGAGTTTCACCTCAGCACCTATACTGATCCAGCCTGATGTTTCTCAACCTTTTATTGTGGAGGTTGATGCATCGGAGGTGGGGGTGGGGGCTGTACTGTCCCAGGGTCCATCTCCTCTACAACTAAATAGCATCCTTGTGCTTTCTTTTCTAAGAAACCGTCAGCAGCTGAGAAGAATTATAATATAGGCAACAGGGAACTTTTAGCTATTAAATTAGTGTTTGAGGAATGGCGTCACTTTTTGGAGGGGGCAGCTCATCCAGTAAACGCCAGAAGGTTTATTTGTTCTTTTTACATTTCTCATTCGGAGAGACCTGGTCCTGAGTGTCCAGTGGCCCCTCATAGAAAGGGGGATACTGTCACAAGTATCTCACGACCTATCGCTGACCCTGTTGTGCCTGGGGTCAGAAGGTTGCAGTGGGTGGCTACTTGCTTGGTTGGTCAAGAGATCGCTCCATGACCTAGTTGTGGAAATGGATTCCGGTCCAGGTTTTCCTGCTTGGGATTGCAATCCTTTTTGTCCTATTTAGGAATCTGTAGCTTTTCCTTTCAGCTGTTCTGTCAGCCACTCCCAGCTACTATATATTTTCCCTTTCTGCTTGCCTTGTTGCCAGATATAGACCTTCTTTCCAGATCTTCTATTCTGACCTCTAGTGGAGTTGGAGTTGATGTGGAGCTTTTGGAACTGTTGCTGTCAGATCTCCAGTTCTTTCCTGTTTGCCGTCTCCCTTTGGGGATTGTTTGTGGTATTTGTCTTGTTTGTCATTTCCCTGTTGTTATCCTAGATGTCAATGCTGAGGACTAGTGCTCCCACTGCCCTGCTCACTACCTAGGGCTTATTTTAGGGTAAGTCAGGGACAAGGCACGTGATAGGCGTACGGGTTAGCAGCCCATCTAGGGATGTCAGGGAAGCCAGGTGCCAGTGCTAGGTGAGTTAGTGGTGACCACTCCCTCTCACTAGTGGTAGGGTACTTCCTTTTCCTCCCCTCTGTGCCGCTGTAATGACCGACGACACGCACAGGGAGGAAAACAGGGAAAGCCCTGCCCAAGGGAGAGGGAAAGGTGGTGACCCCTAACTCACCTTGCGGCTGGCACCTGACTGCCCTGACGTCCCTAGACGGGTTCCTCACCCGTGCGGCGATCGCGTGCCTAAACCCTGGCTTTCCCTAATATGAGCCCTGGATAGTGACCAGGCCGGTGGGATCGCTAGTCACCACTATCACTAAGAGGGAAACACCAGGGAGAGGACAGACAAAACATACAAACACATACACCCAGGTGGGCGACCACAATAAACCAAAAAGGTCCAACAGGGATCTGAAGGGTAGCGTACTGGACCATTTACCAGCGAACGCAGCAACACAGCTCCAGAAGGTCAGAATAGATGTCCAGGCAGGAAGCTCTATCTCTGGCAACCAGAGAAGTGTGAGAGAGAAATATAAGGAGGTCTGGGAGTGCTGGACAAGGAACAGCTGAGGAGAAGGAGCTACGGATCCCTGAGTGAGCCAAAAGGGTTTGCTAAGCAAACCCAGAAAGCTACCATAAGGAAAACAGCCCTATCTTAAATAGAGCGTGCAGCCAACCGCTGCGACTTCCTGACCCCAGGTATAACGGAGTCAGGCGTGGTCCTCGACACCCTCATGACAGTACCCCCCTCTCTACGAGGGGCCTCCGGACACTCAGGACCAGGTCTCCCAGGATGAGAGGCATGAAAAACCCGAACTAACCTGTCGGCGTTTACCTCAGACGCAGGAACCCACATTCTTTCCTCGGGACCGTAACCTCTCCAATGCACCAGATATTGAAGAGAGCGGCGGACCCGACGAGAATTAACAATTTTGGATATCTGAAATTCTAGGTTACCATCCACGACAACAGGAGGGGGTGGCAGCGGTGATGGTTCTAGAGGTGGAACATATTTTTTGAGTAACGACTTATGAAAAACATTATGAATTTTAAAAGTCTGAGGTAACTCCAGGCGAAAAGCCACGGGGTTGATGATGGCTACAATTTTGTAAGGGCCAATAAACCTAGGACCCAGTTTCCAAGAGGGAACCTTCAATTTAATATTCCTAGTAGACAACCACACATAGTCATTCACTCCTAGGTCCGGACCTGGCGACCGTCTCTTATCAGCCATGCATTTGTATTTACCTCCCATATTTTCAAGTTAGCTTGCACCTTCTGCCATACCGATGAAAGAGATGACGAAAACCGTTCCTCTTCGGGAACCCCAGAAGACCCCCCCTCTTTGAAAGTACAGAATTGGGGATGAAAACCATATGCACCAAGAAATGGTGACTTGCCAGTGGATTCCTGACGACGATTATTTATGGCAAACTCAGCTAACGGTAAATATGATGACCACAACTCTTGGTTTTCAGACACAAAACATCTTAGATATGTCTCAAGGTTTTGGTTGGTACGCTCAGTCTGTCCATTCGACTGAGGATGGAAAGCAGAGGAAAAGGACAAGTGTACCCCCAAACGAGAACAAAAAGCTTTCCAAAATTTAGAAATAAACTGGGTACCCCGATCCGAAACAACATCGGAGGGGACCCCGTGAAGCTTCACGATTTCACTGACGAATACCTGAGCAAGAGTCTTAGCATTAGGTAGTGCGGGTAACGCAATGAAGTGTACCATTTTGCTAAACCTGTCCACTACTACCAAAATAACTGTTTTACCTGCAGACAAAGGTAAGTCAGTGATAAAATCCATTGACAGATGTGTCCACGGTCTATTGGGAATGACGAGTGGTAATAGAGACCCTGCAGGACGTGTATGTGAAACTTTTGCGCGCGCACAGGTAGAACAAGAAGACACAAAATCCAATACATCCTGACGCAACCTTGGCCACCAAAAACGATGAGACAATAGTTCCAAGGTTGCTTTACTACCCGGGTGCCCAGCAAGTGCCGAATTATGATGTTCCTTTAATAATTCGAAACGTAAGTTCAACGGTACAAACAATTTCTCTGAGGGGCAAGAGACCGGGGCGTCCCCCTGGGCCTCTAACACCTTCCCCTCCAAAACAGAGTGTACCGCAGAAACAACCACTCCTCTTTGAAGAATGGGTACCGGATCACTCACATTACCCCCTCCAGGGAAACAACGAGATAGTGCATCAGCCTTGGTGTTCTTTGCCCCAGGACGATAGGTAATCACAAAGTTAAATCTGGTAAAAAATAGCGACCACCTAGCCTGTCTAGGGGTGAGACGCTTAGCTGATTCGAGGTACAGAAGATTTTTGTGGTCCGTAATTACAGTGACGGGGTGGACTGCCCCCTCTAAGAAATGACGCCACTCCTCAAACGCAAGTTTAATAGCTAATAGTTCCCTATTGCCAATATCGTAGTTCTTTTCTGCTGCAGATAGTTTTTTAGAAAAGAAAGCACAAGGACGCCATTTGCCAGGAGACGGACCCTGAGACAGCACCGCCCCCACTCCCACCTCTGACGCATCGACTTCAACAATAAAAGGCTGAGAGACATCAGGTTGGACCAGTACAGGTGCTGAGGTAAACCTCTCTTTTAGAGAGGAAAAAGCAACTTTAGCGGCGTCAGACCATTTAGAAAAATCAGTCCCCTTCCTAGTCATGTCAGTAAGCGGTTTTACAATAAGTGAATAATTTTTAATGAATTTCCTATAGAAATTCGCGAAGCCCAAGAACCGTTGTAGTGCTTTGAGGTTCTCAGGAAGATCCCAATCTAAAATTGCCTGGACCTTCCTAGGATCCAAACGGAAACCTGACGCAGATAAAAAATAACCCAGGAATTGTATCTCCTGAACGGCGAAGACACATTTTTCAATTTTAGCATATAATTCATTCGTCCGTAGGACCTGCAGTACTTGTCTGACATGCACCTCATGTGTTTTCAGATCGGACGAATAAATTAAAATATCATCTAGGTATATTACCACAAACCTGCCGATTAGATGACTAAAAATGTCATTAACGAAATGTTGAAAGACGGCAGGAGCATTGGTCAGACCGAAAGGCATAACTAGATTTTCATAATGCCCCTCAGGGGTGTTAAACGCTGTCTTCCACTCATCCCCCTCCTTAATACGAATCAGATTGTAGGCACCCCTAAGATCAAGTTTGGAGAACCACCTAGCACCCGCAATCTGATTAAACAGGTCAGGAATGAGAGGAAGAGGGTATGGGTCTCGGATGGTTATCTGATTTAATTCGCGAAAATCTAAGCAAGGACGCAGGCCCCCATCTTTCTTTTTAACGAAGAAAAACCCTGCAGCCACGGGTGAAGAAGAGGGTCTGATGTGTCCCTTAGCCAAGCTCTCGGAGATATAATCTTTCATGGCTTGTCTCTCTGGACCCGAAAGATTATATAACCTGGTCTTGGGTAATTTTGCGCCGGGAATAAGGTTAACCGGGTAATCATAAGGACGATGAGGTGGTAACTTCTGACAACCCTTTTCAGAAAAAACATCCTCAAAGTCCGAAATAAATGTAGGTAGGGTAGTTATGGAGGCGACTAAGCAATTGCTATTTAAGCAATTTTCTCTGCACTGCTCACTCCACTCCAATATCTCCCTGGCCTGCCAATCCACCACTGGATTGTGCGCTACCAACCAGGGAAGACCCAGCACTACCGGAGTGGGAAGCCCCTCCAGAACATAACCTGAAAGCATCTCGTTATGGTGGTCCCCTACCCGAAGGTGTAAATTATGAACCATGTGCGTGAGGTTTCTCTGAGACAGGGGAGCAGAATCAATAGCGAATATGGGAATGGGTCTCTGTAAAGTACAGAGAGACAAACCCAAAGTGCGGGCAAAATGGGCATCTATCAAATTTACCCCTGCTTCACTGTCTAGAAAGAAAGAAATAGTCTCCGTCTTATCACCAAAAATAATAACCGCTGGCAACACAAATTGCGATGTACGTATGGAGGAAAGGTATACCCCCCGGCTGACATCCTCCACACAGCCTGGGGTTAGTAGTTTTTCCGACGGTCTTTTGTTTCTGAGGAAAGAAGGACAGACATTAATGAAATGACCCCTCTCCCCACAAAAAAAACAAACCCCACGCCTACGGCGAGCCTCAGGAGGACGGACCTGACGAGTAGTTCCTCCTAGCTGCATAGGCTCTTCTAAGTCCGTACAGACTAACTGCTGCTTGGGAGGGGTTACCAATTGCTCCGGTTTTTTCAACCTGACCCTAAGGCGTCTATCTATTCGGATAGAAAGGGACATAACCGCATCAAGGGAAAAAGGGGGTCTCATATAATGCAAGCGCATCCTTAACCCTTTCGAGTAACCCAGAGCAGAACTGACTCCTGAGAGCCGGGTCGTTCCATTGGGTATCCGTAGCCCACCTACGGAATTCAGAGCAATACTCCTCTACCGGCCGCTCTCCTTGTAAGAGTCTCCGTAATCTTGATTCAGCCAGGGCGACTCGGTCAGGGTCATCATATATGAGACCCAAGGCCCCAAAAAACTCATCCACTGACCGAAGAGCCTGGGAATCAGTAGGTAAAGAGAACGCCCAGGACTGCGGATCCCCCTGCAGCAGGGAAATAACAACCCCCACCCGCTGATCTTCATTACCAGAGGAGTAAGGGCGCAGTTTAAAATATAACTTACAGGCCTCACGGAATGTCAAAAACTTGTCCCTTCCCCCAGAAAATCTGTCAGGGAGAGGGACCTTGGGTTCCGCAACAACCTGGTTACCAGTAGCAACCGCTGGGCTTGCAGTCAGTTGTAATTGCTGCTGTTGCTGGAGGACCGACGCCTTCAATCCTACCACCTCCAAAGACAGGCCATGAAATTGTTTGGACAGAGCAGCAATTTGATCCATACTGGATTCTAAGTAGGTAAAAAAAAAAATATTTTTTTTTACCTACACAAAATAATGGCCAGAGATAATGTAATGACCGACGACACGCACAGGGAGGAAAACAGGGAAAGCCCTGCCCAAGGGAGAGGGAAAGGTGGTGACCCCTAACTCACCTTGCGGCTGGCACCTGACTGCCCTGACGTCCCTAGACGGGTTCCTCACCCGTGCGGCGATCGCGTGCCTAAACCCTGGCTTTCTCTAATATGAGCCCTGGATAGTGACCAGGCCGGTGGGATCGCTAGTCCACACCACTATCACTAAGAGGGAAACACCAGGGAGAGGACAGACAAAACATACAAACACATACACCCAGGTGGGCGACCACAATAAACCAAAAAGGTCCAACAGGGATCTGGAGGGTAGCGTACTGGACCAACTACCAGCGAACGCAGCAACACAGCTCCAGAAGGTCAGAATAGATGTCCAGGCAGGAAGCTCTATCTCTGGCAACCAGAGAAGTGTGAGAGAGAAATATAAGGAGGTCTGGGAGTGCTGGACAAGGAACAGCTGAGGAGAAGGAGCTACGGATCCCTGAGTGAGCCAAAAGGGTTTGCTAAGCAAACCCAGAAAGCTACCATAAGGAAAACAGCCCTATCTTAAATAGAGCGTGCAGCCAACCGCTGCGACTTCCTGACCCCGGGTATAACGGAGTCAGGCGTGGTCCTCGACACCCTCGTGACAGCCGCAGGTCTGTTACCTGCCTAATCAGACGTGATAGTTCTACAGCCAATTTATTGGTGTTTTAATAGGGAAAAAAAAAGTATGTATTAGCCATTCTGTGATGAACATACATTGTTTTACAGACAATGGTGCATTAATAGGAAAGAAAAGTACAGATGTAACAGGGGTAACGCACACACTCTTAACTCAAATTTCTTAACTCATCTCGTTATCTTGAGACAAAATCCATTGAAAAGCAATTGCTTAACGCATTTAGTTGCATTTAGTTTAGATAACATGTCTCATAAAGCATGTGTGTTAATCCTGCTACATCCATATGTGTTAGTAGCCGTTCAGCGGTGATATTACATTGCTCTACATTTTTCTGGTGTATTAATAGGAAAAAATTATCTTTTTTGCAGTGAACATACATTGTTTTGCAGCCATCTTTGGGGTGCATTAATTTACTTTTAATTTTTACAGTATGTCAGACAGACAATTGACCTACCTTTCAAAGGGAACGGGCAGTGGCCCAAATGTTTCTGGCGCAGGCACAAGTTGCAGTAGAAGAAAGGGTGGTGGCAGCAGGAGTCGCAGTGAGAGACCTGAGCTCCCAGTGTCATCTGGCGGTCGTGTCTTGACCAGCAACCCAGCAGTGCTTAAATGGTTGACTCAGTCTTCTACCTCCTCGCAAGTGACATCAGACATCCCCAGCCAAGAGTCGGTGGGTTCCTGACATGACCCTTAGTTGGCATGGCACGGGAGCATTGCCTGTGCCCTCACCTGTCCTTAACCTGCCTGTGTCATTTTCTGTTCCCTCAGCTCGAGAAGTATTATATGCCATAGGCTCGGCTCCACTATTCAGTGAGGACGAGCTACTAGAGGACAGTCAACAGCTACTGTCCAGCCAAGATCTGGAGGAGAGATCCGCTGCTTCCTCCAGTAGGCGGGCAAGTAGTGATCATGAGAGCTCATGGGAGCTGGTATTGCGAGTGGTCAGGCTCCTGGCCCTGAGACAGTTGAGGGGGACATCAATGACGTGCAGATAGTAGTGGATGATGATGTAGCCGATCGCAGTTGGAAGCCGGGTGAAGAAGGGGCTTCATCATCATCAGGAAAAGAGGGTGGCAGCTTGCGCATAAGGCAGTGGCTGAGCCAGCAAGGTGGTAGCGTGGTTGTGAGTTAGCAGGGTGGGAGCAGTGGGAGGTTGGGAGCTAAACATGCCCGGGGTAGACTGCCTGAATCACCCATTGGCACGCACCCATTTTCATGCAGCCAAGGCTCCACCACCTCAGATGATGGGAGCTGTCTGTCCTTTCCAACATCTACTGATCCTGATGCTCCTGCTCCTTGTCCTCTTACTCCTTGTCACTCATTTTGTCAGCAATCAATTGCCGAAGTGATTGCCAAGAGACAACAGTACGCGTGCGCTCATCCAAAGGCGCAGAAGCTGAACGTGCTCCTGGCCAATTTGCTGGTATTGCAGTCCCTCCCTTTCCAACTGGTGGACTCTGCATCTTTCAGAGAACTGATGGCTTGTGCCAAGCAGAGGTGGAGAGTCCCGAATCATTATTTCTTTGCGAAAAAGGCAGTACCAGCCCAGAAAACATATGTAGATCAGAAGGTGGTCCAGTCCTTGAATCTGTCGGTGTCTGTGAAAGTTCATGGCAGCGCAGACATATGGAGCTGTAACCACGGTCAAGGACAATATATGGTCTTTACATCCCATTGGGTAAATGTGGTTCCTGCCCAGCCACACCAGCAATTTAGCCAGGTGACGCAGCTACCGCCTCCACGTTCTCACACCATTGGTCCTGCGACAATTTCCGCTGTGTCCTCAGCCTCCACTACATGGACAATTCACAGTGCTCTTTCAGCATACCACATGTGCAGGGCATGGGGGTGTCACGCTGTTCTGCACCTAGCTTGCCTGGGCGAACGGAGTCACACAGGGGAGGAACTGCTCCACATCCTTCATCAAGAAATTGAATCCTGGCTTTCTCCTCAACAACTCAAAATCAGAACCATGGTCACCATTGTGTCAGCACTGCATCAATGAGGTATGAGCCATGCACCCTACATGGCGCACGTGTTCAATCTGATTGTAAAGAGGTTCCTGAAGTCTTCCACCCATCTGCAACACATCCTCAAAATGGCCACTCTTACATTGCAAAGCACACCATCCTTTAGCTACTAAGGCAGAATGGCATTCCCCAACATAGGCTGATATGCGATGTTTCCACACATTGAAACTCCACCCTCCTTATGTTGGACCGACTATATACAGAGAAAGGCCATAAACGATTTAATGAGTATACATGCAGACAGAGGTACTCCCCTGTGTAACTTCGATGTAAGCCAGTGGCAGCTCATGCTTGACACCTGCCGTTTGCTCGGGCCCTTTGAGGAGGCCACTTTATTTGCCAGTTGCCAGGATTACAGGATGAACAAAGTCATTCCACTACTTCATGTACTGAAACAGATGCTGCTAAATCTGGCTGGCCAGGGGACAGGAGACGTGGTGACTTTATCTCACGGCCACATGAACCCTGTGGGGGCTGAACTGGAGGAGGAGGACATCCAAGCACAAGCAATGTGTAGAGAAATGGGTGGTTTTTCTACACACATAACAGGAGAAGAGGAGTAGGAGGAGCAGCCGGAGGAGCTACAGTGCGATGAGGAAGACTAGGCAGATGACCTAGACACACCGTGGCAGTATGCAGTGGAGATGGAGGCAGCAATTCTCTCCGAGTCACATGCGCAAATTGCCTAACGCATGCTCAGTTGCTTGCATAGTGTCACCATTCGGCACAAAATTAGATGTGGATCAGCCAGGATTTTCAAGCACTAGTGCCTGATGCATCAGACTAGATCATCCATGGTGCCACACCTACACTTTGACAAAAGAGGCCTTTTTCTTATGGCTACCTGCTTCAGTTACTATTCTGATGCTGCCACCCACCTCATTACACTTTGTTCTCCTCATGCTGCTGCCACCTCACCACTCTGTGCTCTCCTCATGCTGCTGCCACCTCACCACTCTGTCACTGGGCCACTCTATGATCTCCTTATGCTGCTGTCACCTCAACACTGTGTCACTGAGCCACGATGTGTTCTACTCATGCTGCTGCCACCTCACCACTCTGTGGTCTCCTTAGGCTGCTGCCACATCAACACTCTGTGGTCTCCTCTTGCTGCTGTCACCTCAGCACTCTGTCACTGTGCCACTCTGTGGTCTCCTCATGCTGCTGGCACCTCAACACTCTGTCATTGGACCACTCTGTGGTCTCCTCATGCTGCTGCTACCTCACTACTCTCTGTTCTCCTCATGCTGCTGCTACCTCACCACTCTGTCACTGGGCCACTCTATGATCTCCTTATGCTGCTGTCACCTCAACACTGTGTCACTGAGCCACGATGTGTTCTACTCATGCTGCTGCCACCTCACCACTCTGTGGTCTCCTTAGGCTGCTGCCACATCAACACTCTGTGGTCTCCTCTTGTTGCTGTCACCTCAGCACTCTGTCACTGTGCCACTCTGTGGTCTCCTCATGCTGCTGGCACCTCAACACTCTGTCATTGGGCCACTCTGTATTTTCCTCATGCTGCTGCCACCTCAACACTCTGTCACTGAGCCACTCTATGGTCTACTCATGCTGCTGCTATTTCACTACACTGTGGTTTCCTCATGCTGCTGCCACCTCACCACTGTGACTTGGTCACTGTGTTGACGAATCATGCAATTCCCAACCTCACCACTCTGTGACTGGGCCAATCTCTGGTCTTCTCATGCTGCTGTCACCTCACCACTCTGTTACTGGGCCACTGTGTTGATGACTCATGCTATTCCCACCGTTACCTCTCTGTGACTGGGCCACTGTGTTGACGACTTATGCAATTCCTCATGCAATAAATCATGCGATTCCCACCCTCACTACTCTGTAACTGGGCCACACTGTGGTCTCCTCATGCTGCTGCTGCTAACTCAACACTCTGTAGTCTCCTTATGCGGATGCCAACTCAACACTCTGTGGTCTCCTCATGCTGCTGCAACCTCACCACTCTGTGACTTGGCCACTGTGTTGACAAATCATGCAATTCCCACCCTCACCACTCTGTGACTGGGCCACTCTTTGGTCTCCTCATGTTGCTGCCAACTCAACACTTTCTGGTCTTCTCATGCTGCTGTCACCTCACCAATCTGTCACTGAGCCACTCTGTGGTCTCCTCATGCTGCTAATACCTCACCACTCTGTCACTGTGCCACTCTGTGGTCTCCTCATGCTGCTAGCACCTCAACACTCTGTCCCTGAGCCACTTTATGGTCTACTAATGCTGCTGCTACCTCACTACACTGTGGTATCCTCATGCTGCTGCCACCTCACCACTCTGTGACTTGGCCACTGTGTTGATAAATCATGCGATTCCCACCCTCACCCCTCTTTGACTGGGCCACTGTATTGATGACTTATGCAATTCCTCATGCAATAACTCATGCGATTCCCACCCTCACCACTCTGTAACTGAGCCATTCTGTGGTCTGCTTATGCTAATGCCAACTCAACACTCTGTGGTCTCCTCATGCTGCTGCAACCTCACCACTCTGTGACTTGGCCACTGTGTTGACGAATCATGCAAATCCCACCCTCACCACTCTGTGACTGGGCAACTCTGTGGTCTCGGGTTCGTACAGAACTTTAGGTTTTTTGGACCCCGGACCCGAACCTGAACATTTCCGTAAAAGTTCGGGTTTGGGTTCGGTGTTCTGCGCTTTCTTGGCGCCTTTTGAAAGGCTGCACAGCAGCCAATCAACAAGAGTCATATTACTTGCCACAAGAGGCCATCACAGCCATGCCTACTAATGGCATGGCTGTAATTGGCCAGAGCAGCATGTGACCCAGGCTCTATATAAGCTTGAGTCACGTATCGCTGCACGTCACGCTGCTGTTACAAGTGTAGGGAGAGGATGCTGCTGGACTTGTGATATCAGGGAGAGAATATAAGAGAATCTAACTCAGCGATCTACCTAGAAATAGTTGTGTGGGTGCAGAATACAATAGTTTTACCCTGCCCTGAGGCCAATTAACCAAAAAAAAAACTTTTATAATTCTGTTAGTTAGGTGGATGGCGGTGGCGGCGGCCATTTTATGCATGCTCAGTCCACCAGGACTGCATTTGAGCTTTTGGGACATTGCAAATTTAAGGTAGAAATACACCCATAATTTTCTGGGGTTTGAAAAACACACTTTTTTTCTTCAAAAAACAGTATTTTCCAGATCTGCAAGTGTTAAATTCAAGTTTAATAAATACAGCTTTCATATTCTGTTACCAAAAAAAGACTTTTTTGGCAATCTACAACATCTGGATTAGTCAGTGTGCAATTTAAGCTAGAAATACACCCATCATTTTCTGGGGTTTTAAAAACACACTTTTTTGACAAAAAACACTATTTTCAGGCCTTGCAGCATCAGCACGTGTGAAATTACAGGCTTATATACTGCTGTCAAATTCAGTTGTTAAACAAACACTCGTTTGGGCACAAAAAATTTAGTTGGCAGCCTTTGACGCAGATGTCATTGTGAGATACACCCTTAATATATTTGGGTTACATTCAGAGATTTTTAAATACCGCCATTTGGTGCACCAATTTGGAATTCAGGCCTACACTGGTTTAGGTCCTGTGAGATACATCCTCTACATACAGGGGTTTGAATCAAAGATTTGAAATACAGCCATTTGAAATACAGCCATTTTGTGCAAAGATATATTTACTTCAGGCCTACAGTGGTTCAGGCCCTGTGAGATACCCCCTCAACATACAGGGGTTTGAATCAGGCATTTAAAATACAGCCATTTGAAATACAGCCATTATGTGCAGATATATTAACTTCCGGACTACACCATTTCAGACCGTGTGAGATTCCCCCCTACATACAGGGGTTTGAATCAGCCATTTGAAATACAGCCATTTGAAATACAGCCATTTTGTGCAAAGATATCTTTACTTCAGGCCTACACTGGTTCAGGCCGTGTGAGATACCCCCTCTACCTACAGAGGTTTGAATCAGGCATTTGAAATACAGCCATTTTAAATACAGCCATTTTGTGCAAAGATATATTTACTTCAGGCCCACACTGATTCAGGGCATGTGTGATCCCCCTATACATACAGGGGTTAGTTCAGCCATTTGAAATACAGCCATTTGAAATACTGCCATTTTGTGCAAAGATATATTAACTTCAGGCCTACACTGATTCAAGGCGTGTGTGATCCCCCCTATACATGCAGGGGTTTGATTCAGCCATTTGAAATACAGCCATTTTGTGCAAAGATATATTTACTTCAGGCCTACAGTGGTTCAGGCCTTGTGACATACCCCCTCTACATACTGGGGTTTAAATCAGCCATTTGAAATACAGCCAATTTGTGCAAAGATATATTAACTTCAGGTCTACACTGGTACAGACCGTGTGAGATACCCCCCTACATACAGGGGTTTGAATCAGGCATTAGAAATACAGCCATTTAAAATACAGCCATTTTGTATAAAGAAATATTTACTTCAGGTCTACACTGATTCAGGGCGTGTGTGATCCCCCCCTATACATACAGGGGTTTGATTCAGCCATTTAAAATACAGCCATTTGAAATACAGCCATTTTGTGCAAAGATATATTTACTTCAGGCATACAGTGGTTCAGGCCTTGTGATATACCCCCTCTACATACAGGGGTTTTGAATCAGCCATTTGAAATACAGCCATTTTGTGCAGATATATTTACTTCAGGCGTACACTGGTTCAGACCGTGTGAGATACCCCCCTACATACAGGGGTTTGAATCAGGCATTTGAAATACAGCCATTTTATGCAAAGATATATTTACTTCAGGCCTACACTGATTCAGGGTGTGTGTGATCCCTCCTATACATACAGGGGTTTGATTCAGCCATTTGAAATACAGCCATTTGAAATACAGCCATTTTGTGCAAATAAATCTTAAATTCAGGCCTACACTGATTCAGGGCGTGTGAGATCCCCCCTATACATACAGGGGTTTGATTCAGCCATTTAAAATACAGCCATTTTGTGCAAAGATATATTAACTTCAGGCCTTCACTCATTCAGGGCGTTTGTGATCCCCCTATACATACAGGGGTTTGATTCAGCCATTTGAAATACAGCCATTTTGTGCAAATATATTATTACTTTAGGCCTACAGTGGTTCAGGCCTTGTGAGATACCCCCTCTACATACAGGGGTTTGAATCAGCCATTTGAAATACAGCCATTTGAAATACAGCCATTTTGTGCAAAGATACCTTTACTTCAGGCCTACACTGGTTCAGACCGTGTGTGATACCCCCCTACATACAGGGGTTTGAATCAGGCATTGAAATACAGCCATTTGAAATACAGCCATTTTGTGCAAAGATATATTTACTTCAGGCCTACACTGATTCAGGGCGTGTGTGATCCCCCCTATACATACAGGGGTTTGATTTAGCCATTTGAAATACAGCCATTTGAAATACAGCCATTTTGTGCAAAGAAATCTTTAATTCAGGCCTACACTGATTCTGGGCGTGTGAGATCCCCCCTATACATACAGGGGTTTGATTCAGCCATTTAAAATACAGCCATTTGAAATATAGCCATTTTGTGCAAAGATATATTAACTTCAGGCCTACACTGATTCAGGGCGTTTGTGATCCCCCCTATACATACAGGGGTTTGATTCAGCCATTTGAAATACAGCCATTTTGTGCAAATATATTATTACTTCAGGCCTACAGTGGTTCAGGCCTTGTGAGATACCCCCTCTACATACAGGGGTTTGAATCAGCCATTTGAAATACAGCCATTTTGTAGAAAGAAATCTTTAATTCAGGCCTACACTGATTCTGGGCGTGTGAGATCCCCCCTATACATACAGGGGTTTGATTCAGCCATTTGAAATACAACCATTTGAAATACAGCCATTTTGTGCAAAGAAATCTTTAATTCAGGCCTACACTGATTCTGGGCGTGTGAAATCCCCCCTATACATACAGGGGTTTGATTCAGCCATTTGAAATACAGCCATTTGAAATATAGCCATTTTGTGCAAAGATATATTAACTTCAGGCCTACACTGATTCAGGGCGTTTGTGATCCCCCCCTATACATACAGGGGTTTGATTCAGCCATTTTAAATACAGCCATTTTGTGCAAAGATATATTATTACTTCAGGCCTACAGTGGTTCAGGCCTTGTGAGATACCCCCTCTACATACAGGGGTTTGAATCAGCCATTTAAAATATCGCCATTTGAAATACAGCCATTTTGTGCAAATAAATCTTTAATTCAGGCCTACACTGATTCAGGGCATGTGAGATCCCCCCTATACATACAGGGGTTTAATTCAGCCATTTGAAATACAGCCATTTAAAATAAAGCCTTTTTGTGCAAAGATATATTTACTTCAGGCCTACACTGATTCAGGGTGTGTGTGATCCCCCCTATACATACAGGAGTTTGATTCAGCCATTTGAAATACAGCCATTTGAAATACAGCCATTTTGTGCAAAGAAATCTTTAATTCAGGCCTACACTGATTCATTGCGTGTGAGATCCCCCCTATACATACAGGGGTTTGATTCAGCCATTTGAAATACAGCCATTTGATATACAGCCATTTTGTGTAAAGAAATCTTTAATTCAGGCCTACACTGATTCAGGGCATGTGAGATCTTTTCTATTCATACAGGGGTTTGATTCAGCCATTTAAAATACAGCCATTTGAAATACAGCCATTTTGTGCAAAGATATATTTACTTCAGGCCTACAGTCGTTCAGGCCTTGTGATATACCCCCTCTACATACAGGGGTTTTGAATCAGCCATTTGAAATACAGCCATTTTGTGCAAAGATATATTTACTTCAGGCGTACACTGGTTTAGACCGTGTGAGATACCCCCCTACATACAGGGGTTTGAATCAGACTTTGAAATACAGCCATTTTATGCAAAGATATATTTACTTCAGGCCTACACTGATTCAGGGTGTGTGTGATCCCTCCTATACATACAGGGGTTTGATTCAGCCATTTGAAATACAGCCATTTGAAATACAGCCATTTTGTGCAAATAAATCTTAAATTCAGGCCTACACTGATTCAGGGCGTGTGAGATCCCCCCCTATACATACAGGGGTTTGATTCAGCCATTTAAAATACAGCCATTTTGTGAAAAGATATATTAACTTCAGGCCTACACTGATTCAGGGCGTTTGTGATCCTCCCCTATACATACAGGGGTTTGATTCAGCCATTTGAAATACAGCCATTTTGTGCAAATATATTATTACTTCAGGCCTACAGTGGTTCAGGCCTTGTGAGATACCCCCTCTACATACAGGGGTTTGAATCAGCCATTTGAAATACAGCCATTTTGTAGAAAGAAATCTTTAATTCAGGCCTACACTGATTCTGGGCGTGTGAGATCCCCCCTATACATACAGGGGTTTGATTCAGCCATTTGAAATACAGCCATTTGAAATACAGCCATTTTGTGCAAAGATATATTTACTTCAGGCCTACAGTGGTTCAGGCCTTGTGAGATACCCCCTCTACACACAGGGGTTTGAATCAGCCATTTAAAATATAACCATTTGAAATACAGCCATTTTGTGCAAATAAATCTTTAATTCAGGCCTACACTGATTCAGGGCATGTGAGATCCCCCCTATACATACAGGGGTTTAATTCAGCCATTTTAATAACGCCATTTGAAATACAGCCATTTTGTGCAAAGATATTTTTACTTCAGGCCTACACTGGTTCAGACTGTGTGAGATACTCCCCTACATACAGGGGTTTGAATCAGGCATTTGAAATACAGCCATTTTGTGCAAAGATTTATTTACTTCAGGCCTAAACTCATTCAGGGCGTGTGTGATTCCCCCCTATACATACAGCGGTTTGATTCAGCCATTTGAAATACAGCCATTTGAAATACAGCCATTTTGTGCAAATAAATCTTAAATTCAAGCCTACACTGATTCAGGGCGTGTGAGATCCCCCCCTATACATACAGGGGTTTGATTCAGCCATTTAAAATACAGCCATTTTGTGCAAAGATATATTAACTTCAGGCCTACACTGATTCAGGGCGTGTGAGATCCCCCCTATACATACAGGGGTTTAATTCAGCCATTTGAAATACAGCCATTTAAAATACTGCCTTTTTGTGCAAAGATATATTTACTTCAGGCCTACACTGATTCAGGGTGTGTGTGATCCCCCCTATACATACAGGAGTTTGATTCAGCCATTTGAAATACAGCCATTTGAAATACAGCCATTTTGTGCAAAGAAATCTTTAATTCAGGCCTACACTGATTCATTGCGTGTGGGATCACCCCTATACATACAGGGGTTTAATTCAGCCATTTGAAATACAGCCATTTTGTGCAAAGATTTATTTACTTCAGGCGTACACTGGTTCAGACTGTGTGAGATACCCCCCTACATACAGGGGTTTGAATCAGGCATTTGAAATACAGCCATTTTGTGCAAAGATTTATTTACTTTAGGCCTACACTCATTCAGGGCGTGTGTGATCCCCCCTATACATACAGGGGTTTTATTCAGCCATTTGAAATACAGCCATTTGAAATACAGCCATTTTGTGCAAATAAATTTTAAATTCAGGCCTACACTGATTCAGGGCGTGTGAGATCCCCCCTATACATACAGGGGTTTGATTCAGCCATTTGAAATAAAGCCATTTGAAATACAGCCATTTGAAACACAGCCATTTTGTGCAAAGAAATCTTTAATTGAGGCCTAGTCTGGTTCAGGCCGTGTGAGATACACCATTTACATACTGTCGTTCTTTTCTACTATTAATTAAACACCCATTTAGGGCAAGATCCTAAATTAAAAAAATATGAGGAGAGCGTCAAATAAGGGACGTGGCCCAGGTCGTGGTGCTGCTGGTGGAGCTCCTGTTGCAGGGAGAGGACATGGTCGATCTGTGCCAGCTACACACACAAGTGAAACCCCTTCCTCAGGTGCGAGTAGGCGACAAAACCTGCAGCGGTATTTGGTCGGGCCTAATGCTGCTCTACGAATAGTGAGGCCTGAACAAGTACAGGCGATAATAGATTGGGTTGCTGACAGTGGATCCAGTTCCTTCACATTGTCTCCCACCCAGTCTCCTGCTGAAAGACCACAGTTGGCACCTGTAGCCAATGTCCATCAGTCTTTCACCTCACCCCCTTGCCAATCAGCCAAGCAGTCTGAGCCCCAAGTCATGCAGCAGTCTCTTCTGCTTTTTGATGACTCTGTTAGCAGGGTTTCCCAGGGCCATCCACCTAGCCCTGCCCCAGAAGTGGAAGAGATTGAGTGCACCGATGCCCAACAACTTATTTTTCAAGATGGGTACATGGGAGGACCATCGCAGCACGTTTTGGATGATGACGAAACACAGGTGCCAACTGCTGGGGCTTTCGAAAGTGTGCAGACCGACAAGGAAGTCAGGGGTGAAGACTGGGTGGAAGATGATGTGGAGGACAATGAGGTCCTCGACCCCACATGGAATCAAGGTCATGCGATTGACCGATGTAGTTTGGAGGAAGAGCCGGTGGTCGCACAAAGCCACCAGCACAGCAGAAGAGGAAGCAGGGTGCAAAAGCTGAGCGGCCGTCCTCTAGACAGTACGCCTCCTACTGCCCACCGCAGCAAGGGACCGAGCACACCAAAGCCAGCTCCAAGGAGTTCCCTGGCGTGGCAGTTCTTCAGAGAATGTGCTGACGACAAGACACGAGTGGTTTGCACGCTGTGCAATCAGAGCCTGAAGCGAGGCATAAACGTTCTCAACCTGAGCACAACCTGCATGACCAGGCATTTAAGTGCAAAGCACGAGCTGCAGTGGAGTAGACAGCTCAAAAACCAAGAAAGATCTCTGGCTCCTCCTGCTTCCTCTTCTGCTGCAGTCGCAGCCTCTTCCTCCACCTCTGGAGTGACAGTGCCACCTGGCACCCCACCAACAGAGGATCTGCCAGCAACACGAACACCTGGGTCACGAAGCATCTACACAATGTCCCACGGAAGCGTTCAGCTCTTCATATCCCAAATGCTGGAGAGGAAGAGGAAGTACCCCCCTACCCACCCGCGATCCCTAGCCCTGAATGCCAGCATTTCTAAATTACTTGCCTTTGAAATGCTGGCATTCCGTCTGGTGGAGACGGATAGTTTTAAAGGCCTTATGGCAGTGGCTGTCCCACAGTACGTCGTGCCCAGCCACCACTACTTTTCAAGGCGAGCCATCCCTTCCCTTCACAACAAGTAGGGGACAAAATCAGGTGTGCACTGCGCAACGCCATCTGTGGCAAGGTGCACCTGATTACGGATACGTGGACCAGTAAGCACGGTCAGGGCCGTTATATCTCCATAACAGCACACTGGGCAAATGCAGTGGCGGCTGGGCCTGAGGCGGATAGCGTTTGGCGCATGTCCTTCCACCACCGAGGATTGCAGGGCGCTTCAGTTTTCCTACTGTTGCTTACTCCTCCTACTCTGCTTCCTCATCCTCTACCAGCTCCTCATCCGGTCAGCGTAACACCTTCACCACCAACTTCAGCACAGCCAGGGGTAAATGACAGCAGGCAGTTTTAAAACTTATCTGTTTGGGGGACAAACACCACACCACGCAGGAGCTGTGGACGGGCCTTGAACAACAGACCGATGAGTGGTTTGTGCCAGTCAGCCTCAAGCCCAGCCTGGTGGTGTGCGATAATGGGCTAAATCTCGTAGCAGCTCTGGGACTAGCCGGTTTGAGGCACATCCTTTGCCTGGCGCATATGCTGAATTTGGTGGTGCAGAGATTCCTTAAAAATTACCCCGACATATCAGAGCTGCTGCATAATGTGCGCGCTTTTGGCGTTCTCACCCTGCTGCTGCTCGCCTGTCAGCGCTGCAGCGTAATTTCAGCCTTCCCGCTCACCGCCTCATATACGACGTGCCCACAAGTTGGAACTCCACCTTGCACATGCTGGACAGACTGTGCGAGCAGCAGCAGGCTATAGTGGAGTTTCAGCTGCAGCACGCACGGGTGAGTCGCTCTGCGAAACAGCACCACTTCACCACCAATGACTGGGACTCCATGCGAGACCTGTGTTCCTTGCTGCGCTGTTTCGAGTACTCCACCAACATGGCCAGTGCCTATAATGCTGTTCTCCGCGTTACTATCCCACTTCTATGCCTCCTTGAAAAAACGCTTCTGGCGATGATGGAAGAGGATGTGGCACAGGAGAAGGAGGAGGAAGAGGGATCATTTCGTAGGGTTTCCGGCCAGTCATTCCCAAGTGGCTCCGAGGGTGGGTTCCTGCAACCACAAACCCAAGGTACACAATTGTCCAGCCAGGGCACAGTTCTGGAGGATGAGGAGGTGGAGGATGAGGAGGAGGAGATGGAGGAGGAGGAACCATGTTCACAGCAGGGTGGCACCCAGACCAGCTCATGGCCATCACTGGTGCGTGGATGGGGGGATACAGGGGACACAGACGATACATCTTCCACAGAGGACAGCTTTTTGTTGCCTCTGGGCAGCCTGGCACACATGAGCGATTACATGCTGCAGTGTCTCCGCAACAACCGCCGAGTTGCCCACATTCTAACTTTCGCTGATTACTGGGTGGCCACGCTGCTGGATCCCCGTTACAAGGACAACGTACCGTCCTTAATTCCATCACTTGAGCGTGATCGTAAGATGCGCGAGTACAAGCGCACGCTGGTATACATGCTATTGGTGGCATTCCCACCTGACAGCGGGGGCACAGTGAAAGCACAAGGCGAAGGCAGAGGACGAGGAAGAGATCGCCAACGCAGCTGGGGCACCGCCAGCACCTCAGAAGGCAGGGTTAGCATGACCGAAATGTGGAAAAGCTTTGTCAACAGCTGATATGGAACGTCTTAGCAGGAGGCAGCATTTCACCAACATGGTGGAGCAGTATGTGTGCACACGCCTACACGTACTGAATGACGGGTCTGCCCCCTTCAACTTCTGGGTCTCCAAATTGGGCACATGGCCAGAGCTAGCCCTTTACACCTTGGAGGTGCTGGCCTGCCCTGCAGCCAGTGTATTATCTGAACGTGTGTTTAGCACGGCAGGGGGCGTCATCACAGACAAGCGCAGCCGCCTGTCCACAGCCAATGTGGACAAGCTCACGTTCATTAAAATGAACCAGGCATGGATCCCTCAGGACTTGTCTGTACCTTGTGCAGAATAGACATGTATACCGGCATTAAGCAGCCATTGTTATGCTGCAGCACAATTGCTCATATTTGTATTTTGGATATTTCACACTCTTTTGGAGTGTACCTTAATTTTACGAAATTAAATTAAAACCAAAAACCTGTGTTGGCTATCTCGTCCTCCTTCAACGCCGCTTCCACCTACTCTGCTGCGTCCACCGCCTTCTCAAACTCCTACTCCATATGGAACTCCACCTCATAAATTCATTTTTTTTTTAAGTACGTGTTTTATTTTAGATCATTTCACTACTTTGTCATTTACATTTTAGTGTGAAATTCACAAATGTTGTAGTGTATAGTACAACTGCTATACCTAGTAGACCGGTAAAAACAAAAAAAAAAATATTGTCATTTACATTTTAGGGTGAAATTCACCAATTTTGGTGTGTATAGTACCACTGCTATAGCTAGTGGACCGGTAAAAAAATTGTCAGTTACATTTTATGGTGAAATTAACAAATTTTTGGGTGTATATTACCACTGCTATACCTAGTAGACAGGTTAAACAGAGAAAAAAAAATTGTCATTTACTTTTTCGGGTTAAATTAACCAATTTTGGTGTGTATAGTACCACTGCTATACCTAGTGGACCGGTAAAAAAAATATAAATAATTGTCAGTTACATTTTCTGTCGAAATAAACAAATTTTTGGGTGTATAGTACCACTGCTATACCTAGTAGACAGGTTAAAAAATTGTCAGTTATACATTCTGGTGAAATTCACCAATTTTTGGGTGTGATGTACCACTCCTATACCTAGTAGACTGAAAAAATAAATAAATTGTTAGTTACATTTTTTGGTGAAATTCACAAATTTTTGGGTGTAATATACCCTCCTCTACCTAGTTGACAGCTTAATAAATTTCAATAATTTTTCTGTTACAGTCTTGGGTTGACATTATACAATTTTAGACGTGAATAAACACCTGCTATGCAAAGGTGACAGGGAATAAAATTTTATAAATTATTCAGTAATTAATGCGCACCACATCCTTACATTCAATGCTTAAACTTTGAAAAGTTGTCACACTTTTATGCTTTAATAATTTCTCCCATATTTCAACTCTAATTTTAAATTTGAAAAAATGGATCCTCCCTAAAATTTGGTCTCTTTTTCTCACGCTCCCTCTCCGGCCTGGAACCCTGATTCCCCGCCACCCGTAATCACCATAGTAGGCGCAGAAAAGAACATCGAAAGTTGATAGAGCTGATATCAAATTGGATCGTGAACATCACGGGGACGTGCGACATGGTGAGGCAGTAAGTATGCACACGCCTACACGAACTGACTGACAGGGGTCAGCCCCTGCAACTTCTGGGTCTCCAAATTGGGCACATGGCCTGAGCTTGCCCTTTACCCCTTGGAGGTGCTGGCCTGCTCTGCAGCCAGTGTATTGTCTGAACATGTGTTTAGCATGACTGGAGGGGGTTATCACAGGTTATATTTCCCAATGTTTTGGGGAGTACCCTAATTTTAAAAATAAAATTTAAAACCAAAAACCAGTGTAGGCTACCATCTCCTCCATGGCCGCTTCCACCGCCACCGCCACATCCACCGCCTCCTCAACCTCCTACTCCATATGGACCTGGTCCTCCTAGATCAAGATTATTATTTTTTATTTTTACCTATTTTATGTTATTTAAATTCATTTCCCTATCCACATTTGTTTGCAGAGCACTTGCCATGCTCTTAACCACATTTTGACGCCATTTGCAGCCCTCTAGCCCTTTCCATGGCATTTTTACAGCCATTTTAGTGCTCAAAAGTTCGGGTCCCCATTGACTTCAATGGGATTCGGGTTCGGGTCAAGTTCGGGTGCCGAACTCAAACTTTTTTCCGAAGTTTGGCCAAACCCGTAGAACCCGAACATCCAGGTGTATAATGCCGCTCAACTCTACTCATAAGATTTCCACCCTTGCCACTCTGTGACTGAGCAACTATGTTGACTCCTCATGCTATTGCCACCTCACCACTCATGGCGGAACTACTAACTCCACCTAATCTAAGTTGAATCAGCTGACGACAGTGTAAATGGAGAGTGCTTCTACTTGATGTTAACACAGACCTGTAAGGCTGAGTTCAGACAAGTTATTTGGTTAGTTTTGGCCCCGTAGCTGCCCAACTAAGTGAAGTGTGAAGTGATTCTAAGGGCTGTTTCACACGAGCGAGTCCATTGCGGGAATCAGGCTCCGTGTGTGAATGTGATCCTCCGCTCTGGACTTGCAGGAGCAGTGTAAACTAACAAAAAATTTAAACTTTTTCTTGCCAGAATTCTAGTGCAACTAGAATGTAAATTCCTTCCATATTACTGTTATTATGGCAAGAAAATCAACAGTGATGAATTCATAAAGTAGCTAAGAGTGATCTGGTTATGCTTAGGATGATGTAATTACCATGTATGATCTAATTTACCTGAGACTACATGTTTAGGTTGGGAACTAGTGGACATGATTGATAAAATCTTTCCATTTAATATAAGGTTTATGTTGATATTTTCTCAATGTTTTTTCAATAAAGGTTAATGGAATAAGACTTTGTCTTGATTCTCTCAACTTCATACATAGAAAACATAAGGAACGTAAGGACATGACATTCTGAACCAACATTTGGATTGGGCAGATTAGCTCTGTGTGTGCTGCTACTGTATATACATGGTATTCCAGACCTTCCTCATACAGTATGTGCTCTCTAATCATTCCCAGTCTTGGACTGGGAAACACGTGGCACATTCACTTGTTTCTTAGTTAGTGCGCTTTGATTTCAGAGTGTTGGACAACAGTTTGAGGAGATGCTCGAGTCTCCTCCCCGCACGTTTGTTGGCTGAAAGTAATTGCTCTCACTGTAATGCTGTAGCCATGTTGGTTACTGGCATTACAGTGATTGGCTGGCTGGAATGTGTCACCGGGTGCTATATAGCACCCGATGACACGTGGTTCGGCTTAGTCTTAGTCAGGGAGAGCTGCAGCAGAAGGAACAGATAGTGTATGGACAGGAATAGTTTTTTTTTAAGGCAGGGTTTAGTCTCGAAAGGTGTTAGAGACCCAAAAGTCCTTTTAAGGACTATTGTTTTATCTGGCTGCAATATATATTATTAGCGCAACCTGCGCTAAATTGTGTGCAATTGTTTGGCCGCTGCTGACAGCAACATTACCTGCGCTACATCTCCTGTTTAATGTTTGCGCATCCTAAATATCTGTGACATGCAGTGTAATTTTTTCTTAGCTGCTGTTGACAGCGACATTACCTGCGCTACATCTCCTGTGTAACGTTTGCACATCCTAAATAGCTGTCATATCCAGGGTAATTTATTTGCTGTTGGTGAGTGACATTACCTGCGCTACATCTCCTGTATAACGTTTGCGCATCCTAAATATCAGTGACATTCAGTGTAATTTATTTGCACATACACTTACAAAACCTGCGTTTCTGTACATGTGACATACTTGCAAGCATATATACAATTTAATATGCTCAAGGCGAGCAGTAAGGGACGGGGAAGTGGCAGTGCTGCTGATGGTGCACACAGAGGCCATGGCCCTGGGCGCGGTGAAACTGTGCCTGCTGCCAGAGCACAAGAAACACACTTCCACGATACCTAGCTTCATGTCCCAGATTGCAGGGTGGCGCAGGACACCACTCTCGAAGTCACACCAGTGCGACCAGGTGGTCGGTTGGATTGTAGCAGATAATGCTTCCAGACGGTTAAGCACCACCCTGTCTTCCACAAAGTCCAGTCTCAGTAGCCAAGAGTCTGGTTAACAGAATCTTCATCCTGATTCTCCTTCCTCCCACCATGGAGAGTCTTGACAAACAAGTAATCCCACACTCGGATATTCAGAGGAGCTCTTTTTGTCGCCTTTCCTTGATTTGGCCCTCTCGCCAAGACCGCTTGAAGAGGGACATGAGGAGATCTTGTGCACTGATTCCCAAACTCTCGAGCATCCGCAGTCAGAAAAAGATGACGGTAGGGAGCGGCAATTAGTGTTTCGTGAGGTGGATGATGATAATGAGACACAGTTGCCAATAAGTAAACGGTAATTAGTGTCTCAAGAGGTTCATGATGAGGATGTGACACAGTTGTCAATAAGTGAGGTTCTTGTTAGGTCAACAAGTCAGGAGGATGACCAGAGTGACGAAGTGGAAGAGGAGGTGGTGGACGATGAAATCACTGACCCAACCTGGGAAGGTGGCAAGCTGAGCAAGGACAGCAGTGCAGTGGGGGAGGGATCCGCAGCACCACAACAAGCTGGAAGAGGCAGTGGGGTAGCAAAAGGGAGAAGGCTGGCCACACCAAACAGGCCCTCAACTGTTCCCCGGAGCACCCCCTTGCGGAAAACTTCCTTACCAAGTGGCAGGTGTTCCGCAGTCTGGCGCTTTTTTGAGGAAAGTGCGGACGATAAAAGAATTGTCATTTGCAACTTGTGCCGTACCAAAATGAGCAGGGGCGTGAACACTAGCAACCTCACCACCACCAGCATGACCCGCCACATGGCACCAAAGCACCCTAATAGGTGGGCCAAACGCCTGGATCCACAACCAGTGTCTGTGGGTCACACGACTGCCTCCTCTTCCCCTGTGTTGCGTGCTAGCCAATCCCCTGTCCAAGATGCAGGCCCGGATGCCTCCGACCCTGCATCTGGACCTTCGCAAGCACCATCAGCTAGCACATCCACTTCTGTGTCCCAGCGCAGCGTACAGATGTCCATACCCCCAGACCTTTGAACGAAATTAAAGGCTTGTGGACACTGAGGCTTTCTGCAGCTTGATGGCAGTGGCCGTCCCTCGTTACGCAGTCACTAGCCACCACTATTTTTCCCGGTGTGCCGTCCCCGCCTTCACACCAGCATGTGTCCCGTAACATCACCCGTGCCCTGACCAACAAAGTTATTGGGAAGGTCTACTTAACGACTGACACATGGACAAGTGCTTTTGGCCAGGGATGCTACATTTCCCTGACGGCACACTGGGTGACTGTTGTGGAGGCCGGGAGCGAGTCGTACTCTGGGATGGCACAGGTGCTACCAACGAAAAAGGATTGCGGACCCTACTTCCATCAGGATTTCCGTCACCACCTACATTAGTGGCTGCAACCCCCCTTCTCCTCCTCCATCTTCTCCTCCACTTCCACCTCTGAATTCTCATCTTGCAGCACCAGTCAGCCATCAGTCAGTAGCTGGAAGCAGTGTAGCACTGCAGTGGGGAAGCGGCAACAGGTCGTGCTGAAACTAATTTGCTTAGGTGACAAACAGCACACCGCAGCAGAGCTGTGGCAGGGTATCAGGGACCAGACTGAGCTGTGGCTCTCGCCACTCAACCTAGAACCAGGCATGGTTGTGTCTAATAATGGCCATAACTTGGTGGCGGCTTTGGAGCTCGGCAAGCTCACACACATACCATGCCTAGCCCACGTGTTCAACTTAGTGGTTCGGTAGTTTCTCAAACCTACCCCAATTTGCCTGAGCTACTGGTGAAGGTGCGCCGCGTGTGTGCCCATTTCCAAAAGTCATCTACAGCTGCCGCCGGTCTGGCAACGCTGCAGCAGCGCTTCCAATTGCCAGCTCACCGACTATTGTGCGATGTGAGCACACGCTGGAACTCCACATTCCACATGTTGGCCAGGCTTTGTGAGCAGCAGAGGGCAGTAGTGGAATACCAGCTGCAACATCGTTGTCACCTTTCCAGTCAGCTTCTGCTCTTCACAAGCGACGAGAGGCCATGGATGTCTGAACTCTGTGAGGTTTCACTCAACTTTAAGGAATCAACACAGATGGTGAGCGGCGATGCCGCTATTATCAGCATAACCATCCCACTTCTGTGTCTACTAAAACGCTCGCTGCTCACAATGAAGGCGGATGCTTTGCATGTGGAAGAGGTGGAAATGGAGGAAGACAGTACACAGGGTGATAGCCAGACCACCCTCGGTTCGTCTTCTCAGCGCGAATTGGATGATGGTTGCCTCCGCTACAGCGGGTAGTACCCATAGCAGGTTTATTCCATCTATTCCAATCAAAGGTGACCACAGCACTCGTGTATAGGGCTTTTGTGGGTGCACGCCTCCAAACAATTCCTTCCACCCCAGGAGTCTTGTATACAATTTTCCACAAAAGATGGTGGAGACAGCACACCAAATGAAGTTGCTATTTGAGTTTTATTCGTACAGTAGTACACACGATTACATTTTACGGCTTATGCAACGTTTCGGGCCCTAATACGGTACCCTTTGTCAAGTTTGAGCCTGGGTTATGACAAGTATGGCGTGGTGCTGCTAGGACATTGATCAATCGCAATTTATAGCGCACGCCATACCTGTCATAACCCAGGCTCAAGCTTGACAAAGGGTATTGTGTTAGGGCCTGAAACATTGCATAAGCTGTAAAATGCAATCGTGTCTACTACTGTACGAATAAAACTCAAATAGCAACTTCATTTGGTGTGCTGTCTCCACCATCTTTTGTGGAAAAAGGTTTATTCCATCTGTTCAGTGTGGATGTGCCGAAGAGGAGGAAGAGGAAGAGGAAATTGAGAGCCATCCTCCTGATGAGGACAGCGAAGTCTTGTCTGTTCGGACTCTGGCATACATGGCTGACTTTATGTTATGCTGCCTTTCCTGTGACCCTCGCGTTATACGTATTTTGGCCAACACTGATTACTGGTTGTTCACCCTTCTCGACCCCTGCTACAAAGAGCACTTCTCATCTATCATTCCTGTGGTGGAGAGGACTAGCAAAATGGTGCAATACCAGAAGGTCCTTGTGGACAAATTGCTCCAAAGATTTCCATCTGACTACGCTGGCGGCAGAGTACGTAGTTCCTTGGGCAACCGAGGAGGGGAGACGAGGGGAACACAAAGCAGTTCCAACAGAGGCAGGGAAACACACTCCAAGGCCTGGGACAGTTTCATGACACCAACCCTCAACCTGATGCGCGGCCTAGTGTCACAAGGAGGGAAAAGTTTTGGAAGATGGTGAAGGAGTACATAGCGTCCTCAGTGATCACTCTGTGCCTTACAACTATTGGGTGTCCAAGCTGGACATGTGGCACGAACTCTACGCCTTGGAGGTGCTGGCCTGCCCTGCCGCCAGCATTTTGTCAGAGCGGGGATTTTGTCCTGCTGTGGGCATAATAACTGATAAGCTGTAACGGTCACGTACACACACACACAGGGGGGAGGGAAGTGACCACTGCGCTCCACCCTCACCCCTGGCCCTGCCTACTTGCCTCGCGAGTCCAAATGACAGGGGACAACTGGACGGCAATCCCTAGCTTGGAATAAGTGCAGGGATGACAGACAGACAAACAGAACGTGAACGGACCGAGTCAATACCAGGAAATCTACAAAGTACAAATGGAGCAAGCAGAGAATAGTCAGGAGAAGCCGGGGTCATAAATACCAGGAGAGTCGTGAGGTACCAAAGGAGTCAGCAGAGGATCGTCAGGAGTTCAGCAGGGGGTCAGTACGCCAGGAAAGACAAAATCGCAGGTGGAACCTAAATAACAGGCAATCTGTGGCCAGCAAATTGCCTGTTTAAATAAGGAGCTAGAGGGGTCATGTGACGTGGCCAGCGTCACATGACTTCACACAGACTACACAGCCGAGCACCGAGTGATCAGCTCGGAGCTCAGCCCTAAAACCATTAGCATGAATGCAGATAGATGCACGCATAGTATTATCAGGAGCGCGGGTGACGCTGGACGCACTGATGATGCGCGCGCGCTCTGGACGTGCCCGCCTCCTAGACGGCGCCGTGACATAAGCGCATCCGCCTGTCAACTGAAAATGCTGACAGATTGACTCTTATCATAATGAACAAGGCCTGGATTGCCCCTGACTTCTCTACTCCACAAGAGGAAAGCGGCTAAACATAAAGGCACTTTAAATGTGGCTTTTATGCTGTATTAAATACACTGTATTGACATGCACCCCTTTTTACCACATAAAAGGGTATATGGTTCAATCTTCTTTTTCTCATCCTCCTCCTCCATCATGTCAACATGCTTATTAGACTGCCCTCGCTCCTAATGTTTTAGAGGGTCAGCTCAGCAGCAGACCCTCACCCCTAATGTTTTAGAGGGTCACCAGCAGGCCCTCGTCCTTAATGTTTTAGATGGTCAGATCAGCAGCAGGCACTCACACCTAATGTTTTAGAGGGTCACAGCAACCCCTCGCCTTAAATGTTTTAGATGGTCAGATCAGCAGCAGGCACTCGCCCCTAATGTTTTAGAGGGTCAGCTCAGCAGTAGGCCCCCGCCCCTAATGTTTTAGGTCAGATCAGCAGCAGGCCCTCGCCCCTAATGTTTTAGACGGTCAGATCAGCAGCAGACCCTCACCCCTAATGTTTTAGAGGGTCACCAGCAGGCCCTTGCTCCAAATGTTTTCATGGGTCACCAGCAGGCCATCAATCATAATTTTTCAAGGGTGTATATGATGCCCTCCTTTATGTGTAATAAAGGGTGTATTGAAGTGCCGGTTCCTTGTAATTTTTGGCAACCCTTTCACTTAGTGCATAGGCTTTATGACTGTAGGAGTCCCACTACATGAACAATTGTACCACAATCTGAACGAGGCCCTCCTTTATGTGATATACAGGTTGTATGGGAGTGCCTCTTCCTTGCAATTTTTGGCAGCACTTGCACTTTATATACAAGTAAATATACAGGAAATAATGTTTCCTAACAATTTTTCCTCTAAAATCAATTTTAACTTTGGTTTTGTGCATATTATTGTCAGTCTGTAAAATTGGCGTACGACTCAGGCAACATCGTTCCCAGCAGCGACCTGGAAGTCCAAGATGCATCCAGACATCCTCTCCATGCTCTTCTTGAACCATTTCAGTGTGGTTTCCATCAATTTCTGACCTTTTCCTGTGAACCAGACACCCTCTTCAGAGCAGGGGTGCCTGGTTTAATGCTCGGGTTCTCCCATTGACTTCCATTGTGCTCGGGTGCTCTGTAGAGCACCTGAGCATCCCAAAGTGTTCTACTCGAGCACCTGAGCACCCGAGCACTTTGGTGCTCGATCAACACTACTTGGCATTTTCATTCTGCAGTTCTGTTCTAAGGATTTATCTGAAGCTATAGATTCTGCAAACCACTATCTGAAATGTAATATCGCATGTTTCAAGGTGAGCAAGATTAGAATGACGTGCATATTGGCAAAAATGTCTCTGCTTTACCTAATCATCAATCTTATCTAATGCTTGTTCCCAGCAATTCGTACCATCTGTCTAAATCACACTAATCCTGTTTAACGCTCATTTAACATAGACGTTGCAGCCATTCATTTGCTCTTATTATTAATGCCTATATATTCATGCCACCACTGTCCATAATGCAAAGTGAAATCAATGCCCTTGAATGGAATTTCTATTACTGTTTTCACATAGGACCCATGGATATCTACAGTAATTTACTGCAATTCTCTGCCACTACTGCACTGTAAATGTGTCTACAAGTCAAACATGTGGAGAAAAGAAATGGATTTACATGGTTTACATTGTTCTGATTACTTATGCCCTAGTTCCAGGCACAGAACCTCTATAACAGTTCCAGCCTCAAAGTCCCAATTAATCCAATGAGTGTTATACTACATTGCTTCCACCCAGCTGCCAAGCGCACATGCAACATGATCATCAGTGATGACGTCACCGTGCGCGTCCAGCGTGATCACATGGTGACATCATCACAATCGCTGCAGGTTTTATTCATTCAAGACAGGAGCGGACAGCCTCTTCGCATGCAAGTAGATGAGGTGAGAGTAATTTTTCTTTTTTTAACCCCTGAACAGCTTAATGTGAGTCAAAAATCTGAGGGGTTAAATGACAGGGGCAGAGCGTTCACCCTTCACCATCATTGCATCCGCTCTATACACGTAAGGCCTCATGCACACGACATGAGCTGCAGTTTTTTCGGCTCGGTTGCGGACCCATTCACTTCAATGGGGCCGCAAAAGATGCGGACAGCACTCCGTGTGCTGTCCGCATCCGTTGCTCCGTTCCGTAGCCCCGCAAAAAAAATATAACATGTCCTATATCCGTTTTGCGGACAAGAATAGGCATTTCTACAATGCGCAAATTGCACAAGGCACACAGGTGGCTTCCGTGTTTTCTGCGGATACGCAATTTGCGGACCGCAAAAAATGGAACGGTCGTGTGCATGAGGCCTAATACATAACAAATTGAATTTCTTGTTAAAGTTCGGCATAGCAGCTGAATCAAATTTTTCAAAACATCACTCATCTGTAATCATTAATATTATGCTACTGTACAACCCCTTTAATAAATCTAATTAGACCCACAACTGATTTTCTATTATTTGTGGACCCATAGCAGTCAAAGGTCCTATAGCGGTGAATGTAGAGTGGCAGAACATACGTAGCTTGCTCTCCATTCACTTTGGGACCCCATTCTGGAAATGTGAGCGGATCCCAGAGGTGGGACTTGCACCTATCAGTTATTTATGACATATACTATCGATATGCTATACATTCCCAAATGGTAGTACCTCTTTAAGACAATTAGGTTAATTGTAAAATACATTTACAAAATTGCGCCACTGTTCCAGAGTAAAAAAAAAAAGTCAACAATTATAATTTGCAACTTTTCACGTCTCATCACTTTTAAAAGTGGTGAATAAAGTGGATGGGGCTTAGCAGGAAGGGTGTGGCCTCCCACAGCCCACCAGATTTACTATAATTTACACGAGAAACTGGCGTAAATGATAGTTCAAATCTATGCCAGCTCATAGGTGGCATAGATTTGACATTCTGGTGCATGGACTTCCTGGAAATGCACCAAATTTATTAAGAGGCCTGCAGTGGCTACATGTCCATGTCTATTGGGATGAGGAAGTATAGACTGCCTGAGCGGTGAAGAATTGGTGGGATATTATTTCTTTCTTCTTTTTAAAGCTTTATCAGTTTTTTTTTTTTTAAATATACAAGAAATGGCTTTAAAACAAAAAAAAATGTACCAAGAATGTTCTAGAATATGTTATCAATTTCGTAACCCTGTGCACAAATCTAAAAAATATTATTAATGTTTTTTGTACGCAATGCTTAACGCGTAGTCACAAGACATTGCCAGAACAAGCTTGGGCTGTTTAGTGCACCCCAGGCCCAGAATTTAATTTTCTTTTATGAAACACAATTGTATGCCGAGCTGGTTATAGCCCACAGAGAGAAACAGGACAAACAGAGAAGGGTGAAGTGAAAAGCTAGCCACTCATCTGTAAATCCCAACATATGGTGCTTTATACTCCCTGCCCCCACTAAACAAATCATCCCTTAATCCTTTTAAATAAATTTATTGCCAAGCCTCTTACATTTTCTATTTTTCATTTAGCGTATTACATGCAGAAAAGTAGAGACGGAGAAACAGATTGATTTTTTTTCTGTTTATGGCCATGCTGTCCAGTGGCAAATCTTCCCCTATACTCGTGATTTCCGTGGGTGTCCTGGAATAAGAGGAGATTGTAATAGATATGGGATATGCATAGATTATATGTATGAACTGCAGGAGAATTGCTGCCTTTTTCCTTCTCCTTTCTGAATCTGGATGCACAAAATACTGACATATTGGAGCTTCCAGGTGAACTATATACATTAACCACAAAATAGACATTCACTGAAATCTAATTACTAATTGTACTATGAGATTACATGTTGGTAAGGCTGAGGTTCAGCCTGCATTTGTGGGAGGGGCTTGAGCCTATTTAAACCCCCACTTACCTCATCACAGTGGGCGTTCCGGTTCTTGGTCTTTCACTGGCTAGTGTTCGTGTGTTCCTGGTACCTACGGTCGCCTCTTGCAGAGTTCGTGTCTCCTGGTGGTAAGTAGGGGGGGGGGGCTCTTTCGCAGGGCAAGGACTGCGACGGTCTGGCACCCTCCCTCCACCTCATGCTGCCGGTGCGTTCCAGCGTGGAGCGCACGGGCTTCCAGGTCCCCTCTTCCTCCGCTCGTCTCCCTGTGTTTCCTGGCGGTATGGCGTCAGGCAGCGCACCCGGCAGCCGGCCGGCTCATCATGCCGGAAAAAGGGGGGGGAGGTTTTCCCTGGTCTGGCCGGCTCACCTCGTTCCCGGCACGGCGCAAGAAGGCGTGCGTTCCAGGGTGGAACGCACGCACTTCCTGGTTCCGATCCCCGCCCGCTCCGCTTGCTTCCGGCGGCAGCAGGGATGAAACGACGCCGGCCGACAGCTACCAGATCATCGGGGGGGGGGGGGGGGGTTTGGGTTCCTGGGTGAGGCTGCACCTCGGTGCGGCATGGAAGCCGGTGCACATAGGCGTGCGTTCCAGCCTGGAACGCACTCCTCTTCCGGCGCTTCAGTGACGTCACCCGCCCCCTGCCCGGTCTCCCTGGCTGCAATGTCAGCTTGCGTTCCACGCGGGGCGCGGGCTCACGGGCAGCCAGGCCGGACGGGGAGGGGGGGGGGGGGGGAAGTAAGGAGGAGGTAGTAAAATGAAGAATTCATAAATAAATGAAATAAGTAATTGGTGTAAAGGGTGTGCGGTAAAACCGCCACATAGTCTGATAAAAAAAATAAAAAAAAGAGGGGAATGAAAATAAGTACGTTTTGTAAAAACCCGTCATATAGTCCGCATAGATAAAAAAAAAAAAAAAAAAAAATAAAAAAGTAAAGGTGTAATAAATAATTAAATAAGAAATTAAAAATATGTATATGTAAGTATTTACAGCACAAACCCGCCATATAGTCGGATCATCAACCAAAAAAAAAAAAAAAAAAAAAAAAAAAACAACATTAATATATAAGTATTTACGGCACAAACCGCCATATAGTCGACACCGACTAACCCCCTTTTAAAAAGAAAAAAAAAAAAAAAAAAAATGAATTATTTAATTTTCCCTGTTTGGACAAGGATAGGTGTCCCACGTAGGACCGATCTGGCCCCACCTCGGGCACCTGGTTACGGCCAGGGTGTCTGGTCTTCCTGGTTTCGCCCAGGCCACCGGGTTTTGTCTTGTGGCCAAGTCGCTGTCGGCCGGTCACAGTCAGGGGTCCGGTCGCGGGTCCTTCTTCCCTGGTACGCCCGGGCTCGGTTCACTCCTGGTACGCCCAGGTCTTCATGTTTTTTTTTTTTTTTCTTGTCTATCACACGGGTTCACGCACCTGTCCTTCGGCTTTCAAGTCTTCCAAAGGGGCCGTCCTCGGCTTCTCCCCGGGTCATTCTTGCTTTCCGTAACTCCTAGGTTATGGCTTACCACTGCCCTTCGCGGGCCGCTGCTACGCGCAGCCTCTATTTCATGGCTACGCGCCTTCTCTCCTGTCAAACCGCCTGGTACGCTCAGGCGGCTCTCTTTTCGGTCAGGTGTTCGATCCGATGCGCTCGGATGGTCACTTGGCCTTAGGGTGAGCCCCAGCCTGGCCAGTTCGCCTGGTTCCGCAGGTTGGGGGGCACCCGTGTCCTCTGCACTTTCAAATGTTTTTTGCCTGTGCTTTATTTACAGAAGTTTGTTCCCAGTTCTCTGTTCCTTTCGGTCCTGTTCAGGTAAGTTCGCACTGGCACCACCTCGGTCCCGGTAAAGTCATAACCACGCGTTAATTGTCTTCGTCTGTTCGGTTAGGCCAGGTTCGTCTGAGCCGTCTAGTGAATTCCGTTACCGGTACGTGTCTCTCTGTCGTGCACCAGTCCAAATTCCAGTACGTCGTCACCCTCGTTTTTTTTTTTTTTTTTCCTTTTATTTTGTTATGCCTTGTATTTTTGTTTAGCTGCTCTGCCATGTCTCGAGCCTCGGACATGGAGGACGGCCTTTCCATCTCCGGCTCAATCGTGTCAAGCCAAGCGGGTCCCTCATCCCTTCGGAGTTGGACCATCCCAAAACTGTTGGCCGAGTTGAACCGAAGAGGCATTCCACATCCGGCCACCGCAAGAAAGGCAGAGCTATACAAACTGCTCATGACCAGCCCCAGCACCACAACAGTGCAGCCAGAGGCGTCGGCCATCCATTTGTCCCTGGTGCAGCTACAGGCGACCCTGAATTCCTTGGTGGACTCGGTGGCGGATGTGCGGGCAAGGGTTTCGGAGCTCGAATCCCGGCCACCCGTTGTATCCCCGGCTCCCGTTCCGCTGATGACTCCCTCTACATCAGGCTGGCTGGCTACAGGTACGCCAAGACCCATTCCACATGTGTCCCCCTCTCACTTCATTCCTGATAACCTTAAGAGAGACATCCTGGCAGGGAAAGATGTCAATCTGGCATCAATCCTCATTGCCGCTCAAGATGTTCCCGAGAACCGGGTCATCAACTGTGGCGATGTGTCGGTGGTCCTTCGGGCCAAGGATTCGCGGCTCAACCGCAAGTTGTCCATTCCGGAATTTGTCCTGGCCTTCAGCCTCTTCAGGGACATCGTCTGCACCGCACAGCCGGAGAGAAGAGAGGAGCTTGACAGCTATTTGTACCTGGTCACTGACCTAGGGCACAAGTATGGTGGGTCGGCCTTCTATGACTACCACCGTTCCTTTGCAGCTAAGGCGGCGGCAGCTCTGGCCCAGTTCCAGTATGTCACCAGCTGGTCCTTGATTGACACCGAGCTCTTCTGCCGTCACTTCGCTGGCCTCAGGGCTCCCAACTGTGCGACGTGTCAGTCGATTTTCCACTCCTCAGAGTGGTGCCCCAATACCGCGCACCCGCCTCAGGACAGGGCCATCCCGGGGACCTCCGGGTCATTTCCATCCAACCCCTCCACAGACAAGCTCGGCAGACCTATTGTCTACCTGGGGAAGAGCCAGGTCTGTAATAACTTTAATTCAGGGGGGTGCTCATATGCCAGCTGCAGGTCACTCCACGTCTGCTCCCTGTGCTTTAGGGCCCACCCACGGTCCGCCTGCCCAAAGAAATCTTCCAAAGGTTCCTGACTAGCGGACATCAACGTGGACCTCTTGGCGGCACTCCTTCACGATCACCACGATCAAGACTTCGTGGCGTTCCTGTTGGCAGGCTTCCGCCAGGGGTTCCACACAGGGCTCATCACCCTGCCGCAGGTGCCCTGGCAGGGCAGGAATCTGCTGTCCGCCACCCTGGACCCTCCAGCAACTAGCGAGTTGCTCCAGTCGGAAGTTTCCAAGGGGTTCCTCATAGGCCCGTTCCCACGCATCCCGTTTTCCTCATGGCGCATTAACCCCATCGGCTTAGTGGCAAAAAAGAACACTAATAAAAAAAGATTAATTTATGATCTGTCCGCCCCTCATGTGTCCGGTATTCCAAGCCTTAATTCTCTGATTCCCTCAGAGGAATTTTCCATGCGTTATTCCTCGGTGGATGACGCCATCCAGGCCATCCTGTCACATGGTAGGGGCGCTTGGCTGGCAAAGGTTGACATTGCGGATGCATTTAAACTCCTGCCCATCCTGCCGCAGTTATGGCAATTCTACGGCATTGAGTGGGCCGGCCAGTATTTTTTCGCCAACAGGCTCACGTTTGGATCCAAGAGTAGCCCGTGGTTATTCGACCAGCTGGCCAAGGCGCTGCATTGGATCCTGATCCATCACGGGGGCCTCCGGTCGGTCATCCACTACCTCGACGATTTTCTGGTTGTCGAGGATCCGCAGGGCGGGTCCAGCATACTCACCATCCTCCTCGGATTGTTCGCCAGTCTGGCTGTTCCGATCGCGGAGTCAAAGACTGAGGGTCCTGCCACGAGGGTCTCATTCTTGGGCATCGTCCTGGATTCGCTTCTGTTGCAAGCCAGCCTACCGGAGGAGAAACTCACTCAGTGTCGGGAGGTCATTTCCCATGCGGCAGCCACGGGATGCCTCACTAGAGTCGAGTTGCAGTCTCTTCTGGGGCGGCTCAACTTTGCCTCCAGGATTATGCCCCAGGGAAGAACCTTTGTGTCAAGGCTGCTCCAGCTTCTTCCCTCAGCACCCGAACAGGACAGCATCATCCGTTTGGACGGCCAGGCCATGGCAGACCTGGCCATGTGGGAGTTGTTCCTGTCCCGATGGAACGGCGTCTCCTTTTTCGTGTCACCTTGGTCTTCCTCCTGCCCGACCATTTTTTCAGACGCAGCTGCATCTTGCGGCTACGCTGCCATTTGGGGTTCCCAGTGGCTAGCGGATCGTTGGCCCAGTACCATCTTAGAGGAGGCTGAATCCATCCGCACCTCCTCTCTGTTGGAATTATACCCCATCGTGGCAGCTGCTCAGGCATGGGGCCACCTCTGGGCTAACTTGCCAGTGATGTTTGTGACAGATAACCAGGCCTTGGTCGACATCTTGGCCAAGGGCAGGGCCAAGTCCCCCAAGATCATGGCGCTGTTGCGCCAGCTGGTTTGGCTGGCCCTGTCACATAACTTCCATGTGCATTGTAGCCACATTCCGGGGGAGAGGAATGTAGCAGCCGACGCACTGTCTAGGTTTAATTTTGAACTCTTCTTCCAGGTCATGCCGGAGGCCGAGCCACGCAGATATCCCACCCCGCCTTTCAGTTCCCTGTCAATGGACTAGGCTTGCTCGTCTCGTCAGCAAGGGACCTGGCGCAGCAGTCCCTTGCCCCAAACACGGCCAGGAACTACCTTTCAGGCCTGAAAACCTTCCAGGAGTTTTCACGTCTGCACCCGCAGGCGGGCCTGGCGGACATTCCTTACATCATGGCCTTCATCGCCCATTGCCACCACCAGTTACACCTCTCCTACAACACCATTAAGTTGTACCTAGCAGGCGTCCAACACCACACCATGCTCCGCAACCCAGGGGGCGGATCCATTTTTTCTGCGCATGCAGTCAAGGCCACCTTACGAGGGGTCCAGAAGGGTGGGTCCAATCCCTCGTCCCGCAGGCAGGGCGTCACGGGAGAGATGTTCCGGAAATTATCTTCAGCCCTGGATGGTGCTCCTTTTGGGCCCTTTTCCAGCTTAATCATCAAAGCTGCCATGTACTTAGCTTTTTACGGCTTCCTTAGGCCAGGCGAGTTCACGTGCAGCACGGCGGGACGGTGCAGCCTGCACCGAGAGCAGCTGGTGAGGGTGGTTGACCATTACGCGCTGAAGATAATTATCTCCAAAACCAGTCAAACAGGCCCCCCGGTGGAGATCCAGTTTTTTCCCACTAGTAATGAATGGTGCCCGTTACAGGTTTTTGACCAGCTCATCCTCGCCCTCCGGGATGCGCCACCTCACAGCCCTCTGCTACCCCATCTGAAGGGAGCTCTCACCACGGCGCAATTCATCAGCCACATCCGCACGGTGGCTGCTGGCTTAGGGTTGGACTCAGGAGCAATATCCGGTCATTCCTTCCGCATTGGGGCAGCCTCCGCGGCTTCCCGGCAGGGGGTCCCCGCCCACGTCATCCGAAAGATGGGGAGATGGCGTTCGTCTTGCTTCACCAGATACATACCTAACCCGCAGGTGGAGATTTCGCAGGCATTTCGGTCTTTGGTGTTATAAGGTAATAAAGTCTTACACCTTAACTATTTTGTTGTCATTTTGCCCCCTTTTAGGCTACTCTCATACCCGGCTCCAGGCACACCTCAGCCGGTTAGGTTCCAGGCAGGCACGCTGCCCAAGTTTCGTATTTAGCCTTGACCACAAGTTGGTAAGGCTGAGGTTCAGCCTGCATTTGTGGGAGGGGCTTGAGCCTATTTAAACCCCCACTTACCTCATCACAGTGGGCGTTCCGGTTCTTGGTCCCACCCACCCATTCCCTTCATTTCAAGGGTCCTCCTTAGGGTAGCCCCCTTTTAGGCTACTCTCATACCCGGCTCCAGGCACACCTCAGCCGGTTAGGTTCCAGGCAGGCACGCTGCCCAAGTTTCGTATTTAGCCTTGACCACAAATAAGATTGTTGGTGAGATAATATTAGAAAACAGGATAACTAAGTTATTTAAATGGAAACATTGCTTTAGCGCTCATGTACACACTTGATCTTCAAACCACATATCCGCGAAATACTGATACCTTCTGTGTGCAATCTCTATTTTTCTCACTCCCATTAATAGAAATACCTATTCTCATGTGCAAAACGGACCAGAATACGACATGTTCTATTATTTGTGGAATGGCCACACGGATCCACAAAAAAAGCAAATGTTAGCATGGCATTATAGGAATGAATGGATCGGTGTGCCATCCACAAAAAATACAGACAGCGCTCTGAATAAAAATATGGTTGTGTGCATTAGCCCTAAAAGTCAGTTTTCTGTAAATATACATTGATTAGGTCTAATGCACACGGCACGATCATACAAGTGTATTACTGTAGTGCAGCGGCAGCATGAAGCGCACGGCGTCATAGCAACCAATGACGCCGTGCGCTCCTCCTGTCAGCAGGATGCCAGGCCGGGATACCACGGACCGCTCACGACCGTGTTTCACGGCCGTGTGCATTCGGCCTTAGTCTATCCTAAGGATAAGCTATCAATGTGTGATCAGTTGGCGTCTATCATCCAGAACCACTGATCAGTAGAAGAAATGAGCCACAGTGTTCTCTGAAGTGCTGCAGTGTCTTTAACCTCCCTGGCGGTATGATTATGTCAGGAATTTTGTACCAAAAGTGGTAAAAATTTTTGCATAAATATTTTATGGGCACAAATGACAGATCTGGGCACTGTACAGTCATCAAATGTCAGATCTGAGGTTATACAGTGTAATCCTCTCAGATTACAATGTATATCCTCTTTTATGTGTGTTTGTCACTTTTTATGTTTATATTTATTTGAATTTCCCGCCCACTTCCGCTCCCATGCGCAGCTGCTGCTCGCAGGGAACGGAACCAGGAAAGTCAAATGCCAGCCGGTGTTCTGCTAGATCTCTATACCTTGCGAAAAGTCTATACCGGAAGTGACGCGGCCGCACAGGAATCAGCTGGAGGAGGGTGTGCCCGGCGCTGCGCTAGCGCACATCCACTGGCTTAGGAAAGAATCGTTGCAGCACCGCGATAGAAGTACTTCGTGCACCGCTCTTTCGCAAGGTATGGAGATCTGGCAGAACACAAGCGAAGGACATCGCCAGATCGTCGGCAGAAGGTAAAGGGGCTCTCCAATGTTACCCCCGAGGTGACTCGGGGTTACCGCTCCTGGCAGCGAAAATTGACCCCGAGTCACGCTCGGGAATACCGTCAGGGAGGTTAATAATTATCCAAGCATAGTGGTCAAAGAGATCATCAATGTTTTTTGCAACATTTTTCTTCTCTAACCTAGGAAGAACAAACATATATGTGCTACAAAATAACTTCAAGAAGTTCTAGGTAGAGTCGAGCGGACACCTTGAAAAAAAAAATTCGGGACCCAAACTTGCCCCTAACTTGAATCCCATTGAAGTCAATGGGGACCCGAACTTTTGAGCACTAAAATGGCTGTAAAAATGTCATGGAAAGAGCTAGAGGGCTGCAAAAGGCAGCAAAATGTGCTTAAGAGCATGGCAAATGCTCTGCAAACAAATGAATGGATAGGGAAATGAATTAAAAAAACATGGATAGGGAAATGAATTAAATAAACATAAAAGACCTTAAAAAAATAAAAATTAGGAATGATGTAGGAGGAAGAGGTTGAGGAGGCGGTGAATGGGTGGATGTGGCCGTGTAGGCTCACGTGGCGGTCTAGGTGGAAGCAGCGGCGAAGTAGGAATAGGTAGCCAACACAGATGTGTGTTATTTTGCATTTTTACATAGGGGTATCCCCCAAAATATTGGGACATATAAAAAAAAAAAGGAATTAGTACACTTGAGTACAAGGATGGAAGTTTGAGGCTGTTAGAACTGTCTATTCTGCACAAGGTACAGACAAGTCCTGAGGGATCCAAGCCTGGTTCATTTTAATGAACGTGAGCTTGTCCACGTTGGCTGTGGCGGCTGCGTCTGTCTGTTATGATGCCTCCTGCCGTGCTAAATACACGTTCAGAGAGGACTCTGGCTGCAGGGCAGGCCAGCACCTCCAAGGCATACAGGGCAAGTTCTGGCCATGTGGACAATTTGGAGACCCAGAAGTTGAATGGGGCAGAACCATCAGTCAGTACGTGTAGTCGTGTGCACAGGTACGGTTCGACCATGTTGTTCAAATGCTGTCTCCTGCTAACACTCTCCATATCAGCAGTTGCGGACGATTGTTGAAGCGAGGTGACAAAGCTTTTCCACATGTCGGCCATGCTAACCCTGCCTTCTGAGGTGCTGGCGCTGACACAGCTGCGTTGGCGACCTCTTCTTCCTCCCCTGCCTTCGCCTTGTGCTTCCACTTGTCCCCCGGCGTCAGTCGGGAATGCTCTCAGGAGCGCGTCTACCAGCGTGCGCCTGTAGTCGCTCATCTTCCGATCACGCTCCAGTGAGGGAATTAAGGACGGCACATTGTCTTTGTAACGGGGATCCAGCAGGGTGGCCACCCAGTAGTCAGCACACGTTAAAATGTGGGCAACTCTGCAGTCATTGCGCAGGCACTGCAGCATGTAGTCGCTCATGTGTGCCAGGCTGCCCAGAGGTAAGGACAAGCTGTCCTCTGTGGGAGGCGTATCGTCCTTATCCCCCCAGCCACGCACCAGTGATGGGCCCGAGCTGCGTTGGATGTCACCCCGCTGTGAACATGCTTCATCCCCATCCTCCTCGTCCTCCAGTAGTGGGACCTGGCTGGCCAAATTTGTACCTGGCCTCTGCTGTTGCAAAAATCCTCTTTCTGAGCCACTTCTAAAAGACTGGCCTGAAAGTGTTAGAGATGACCCCTCTTCTTCCTCCTCGTCCTGGGCCACATCCTCTTCCATCATCGCCCTAAGTGTTTTCTCAAGGAGACATAGAAGTGGTATTGTAACGCTGATAACGGCGTCATCGCCACTGGCCATGTTGGTGGAGTACTCGAAACAGCGCAACAGGGCACACAGGTCTCGCATGGAGGCCCAGTCATTGGTGGTGAAGTGGTGCTGTTCCGCAGTGCGACTCACCCATGCGTGCTGCAGCTGAAACTCCACTATGGCCTGCTGCTGCTCGCACAGTCTCTCCAGCATGTGCAAGGTGGAGTTCCACCTGGTGGGCACGTCGCATATCAGGCGGTGAGCGGGAAAGGCCGAAGTTATGCTGTAGAGCGGACAGCCGAGCGGCGGCAGGATGAGAACGCCGGAAGCGCGTACAGACAGCCCGCACTTTATGCAGCAACTCTGACATGTCGGGGTAGTTGTGAATGAATTTCTGCACCACCAAATTCAACACATGCGCTAGGCAAGGGATGTGCGTCAAACCGGCTAGTCTCAGAGCTGCAACGAGATTTCGCCCATTATCGCACACCACCAGGCCGGGCTTGAGGCTCACCGGCAGCAACCACTCGTCGGTCTGTTGTTCTATACCCCGCTACAACTCCTGCGCGGTGTGGGGCCTGTCCCTCAAACACATTAGTTTCAGAACGGCCTGCTGATGTTTACCCCGGGCTGTGCTGAAGTTGGTGGTGAAGGTCTGTCGCTGACCGGATGAGGAGGTGGTAGAAGAGGAGGAGGAAGCCGAGTAGGAAGAGGAGGCAAATAATGATGCCCTGCGATCCTTGGCGGCGGAAGGACGTGCGCCAAACAGCTCTCTGCCTGGGGCCCAGCAGCCACTACATTTACCCAGTGTGCAGTTAGGGAGATATAGCGTCCCTGGCCGTGCTTACTGGTCCACGTATCTGTGGTTAGGTGGACCTTGCCACAGATGGCGTTGCGCAGTGCACACTTGATTTTATCCGATACTTGGTTGTGCAGGGAGGGCACGGCTCTCCTGGAGAAGTAGTGGCGGCTGGGAACGACGTACTGAGGGACAGCAAGCGACATGAGCTGATTGAAGCTGTATGTCTCCACCAGCCTGAATGACAGCATTTCAAAGGCCAGCAGTTTAGAAATGCTGGCATTCAGGGCCAGGGATCAAGGGTGGCTAGGTCGGAATTTACACTTTCTCTCAAAGGTTTGTGAGATTGACAGCTGAACGCTTCCGTGTGACATGGTGGAAATGCTTGGTGACGGAGGTGGTATTGTTGGAGGCACATCCTCTGTTTGCTGGGCGGCAGGTGCCAACGTTCCTCCAGAGGTGGAAGAAAGAGGCAGAGGCAGCAGCAGAAGAGGGAGCAGGAGGGGCCTGAGCCCTTTCTTGGTTTTGAAGGTGCTTACTCCACTGCAGCCCGTGTCTCGCATGTAGATGCCTGGTCATGCAGGTTGTGCTAAGGATCTGATGGCACAGCGTGCAAACCACTCGGGTCTTGTCATCAGCACATTGTGTGAAGAAGTGCCATGCCAGGGAACTCCTTGAAGCTGCCTTTGGTGTGCTCTGTCCCTGGTGACGGTGGCCAGTAGCAGGCGAACTGTTTTGGCAACGGCTGCTCTGCTTTTGCAACCTGCTCCCGCTTTTGCCACGCTGTTGGCTCGGTCTCACCACTGCCTCTTCTTCCGAACTCTGAAAGTCAGTGGCACGACCTTCATTCCATGTGGGGTCTAGGACCTCATCGTCCCCTGCATCGTCTTCCACCCAGTCTTCCTGCCTGACCTCCTTTTCGGTCTGCACACTGCAGAAAGACGCAGCAGTTGGCACCTGTGTTTCGTCATCATCAGAGACATGCTGAGGTGGTATTCCCATGTCCTCATCAGGAAACATAAGTGGTTGTGCGTCAGTGCATTCTATGTCTTCCACCCCTGGGGAAGGGCTAGTTGGATGCCCTTGGGAAACCCTACCAACAGAGTCTTCAAACAGCATAAGAGACTGCTGCATGACTTGAGGCTCAGATAGGTTCCCCGATATGCACGTGGGTGATGTGACAGACTAATGGGCATGGGTTTCAGGCACCACCTGTGCGCTTTCTGCAGAAGACTGGGTGGGAGAAAATTTGAACGTGCTGGATCTACTGTCGACCACCCAATTGACTAGCTCCTGTACTTTGCTCAGGCCTTATACCATCCTTAGAAAGGCATTGGGCCCGACCAAATATCGCTGTAGATTCTGGCGGCTACTGGGACCAGAGGTAGTAGATTTAGTAGGACGTGTAGCTGTGGCAGAACGGAAACGTCCTCTCCCTGCACCAGAGGCTCCACCAACACCACCATGACCGCGTTCCTTATTAGATGTTTGCCTCATAGTTAGCGTTTACAAAGCAAAAAAAGGGTTAAGTCTGTTAAAAATAATTAACCGCCAAGAAAAACCCTGATTTAGGGTATTGCACTCAATTTTTATTTTTAAACTCTATATGACAGCGGTATTTGTGGCCTATATGTGACACTCACTTATTCACAACTTATCCCAGATGTGCAGTATATCAGAGGCTTTTTTCACCCCAGTATGCCAAAGCCGTATTTCTGACCTAAATGTGACAGTCACTTATGCTTGTCTAATCCTAGATGTGCAGTATATTAGAGGGTTTTTTCACCCCAGAACCAAAAAGCCATATTTCTGGCCTAAATGTGACACTCACTTATGCACGTCTTATCCCAGATGTGCAGTATATTAGAGGGTTTTTTCACCCCAGTAAGCAAAAAGATGTATTTGTGGCCTAAATGTGACAGTCACTTATGCACGTCTTATCCCAGATGTGCAGTATATTAAAGGATTTTTTCACCCCAGTAACCAAAATGACATATTTCTGGCCTAAATGTGACAGTCACTTATGCTTATCTAATCCCAGATGTGCAGTATATTAGAGGGTTTTTTCACCCCAGTAACCAAAAAGCTGTATTTCTGGCCTAAATGTGACAGTCACTTATGCAAGTCTTATCCTAGATGTGCAGTATATTAGAGGGTTTTTTCACCCCAGTAAACAAAAAGCCGTATTTCTGACTTAAATGTGACTTTCACTTATGCTTGTCTAATCCCAGATGTGCAGTATATTAGAGGTTTTTTTTACCCTAGTAACCAAAAAGCTATATTTCTGGCCTAAATGTGACAGTCACTTATGCTTGTCTAATCCTAGATGTGCAGTTTATTAGAGGGTTTTTTCACATTAGTAACCAAAAAGCCGTATTCCTGGCCTAAATTGTACACTCACTTATGCACGTTTTATCCTAGATGTGCATTATATTAGAGGGATTTTTCACCCCAGTAACCAAAAAGTCGTATTTCTGGCCTAAATGTGACAGTCACCTATGCTTGTCTAATCCCAGATGTGCAGTATATTAGAGGGTTTTTTCACCCCAGTAACCAAAAAAACTTATTTCTGGCCTAAATGTGACACTCACTTATGCACTTGTTATCCCAGATTTGCAGTATTTTAGAGGGTTTTTTCACCCCAGTAAGCAAAAAGCCGTATTTCTGGCCTAAATGTGACAGTCACTTATGCTTGTCTAATCCCAGATGTGCAGTATATTAGAGGGTTTTTTTCACCCCTGTAACCAAAAAGCCGTATTTCTGGCCTAAATGTGACAATAAATTATGCACGTGTAATCCCAGATGTGCAGTATATTAGAGGGTTTTTTCACCCCAGTAACCAAAATGCTGTATTTCTGGCCTAAATGTGACAGTCACTTATGCTTGTCTAATCCCAGATGTGCAGTATATTAGAGGGTTTTTTCACCCCAGTAACCAAAAAGCCGTATTTCTGGCCTAAATGTGACAGTCACTTATGCACGTGTAATCCCAGATGTGCAATATATCAGAGGCTTTTTTCACCCCTGTATGCCAAAGCCGTATTTCTGACCTAAATGTGACAGTCACTTATGCTTGTCTAATCCTAGATGTGCAGTATATTAGAGGGTTTTTTCACCCCAGAACCAAAAAGCCATATTTCTGGCCTAAATGTGACAGTCACTTATGCATGTGTAAAACCAGATGTGCAGTATATCAGAGGCTTTTTTCACCCCAGTATGCCACAGCCGTTTTTCTGGCCTAAATGTGACAGTCACTTATGCTTGTCTAATCCTAGATGTGCAGTATATTAGAGGGTTTTTTCACCCCAGTAACCAAAAAGCCATATTTCTGGCCTAAATGTGACAGTCACTTATGCTTGTCTGTTCCCAGATGTGCAGTATATTAGTGGGTTTTTTCACCCCAGTAACCAAAAAGCCGTATTTCTGGCCTAAATGTGACAGTCACCTATGCTTGTCTAATCCTAGATGTGCAGTATATTAGAGGGTTTTTTCACCCCAGTAACCAAAAAGCCATATTTCTGGCCTAAATGTGACAGTCACTTATGCTTGTCTGTTCCCAGATGTGCAGTATATTAGTGGGTTTTTTCACCCCAGTAACCAAAAAGCCGTATTTCTGGCCTAAATGTGATAGTCACTTATGCTTGTCTAATCCTAGATGTGCAGTATATTAGAGGGTTTTTTCACCCCAGCAACCAAAATGCTGTATTCCTGGCCTAAATGTGACACTCACTTATGCACGTCTTATCCTAGATGTGCAGTATATTAGATGTTTCTTTCAACCCAGTAACAAAAAGCCGTATTTCTGGCCTAAATGTGACAGTCACTACTGCTTGTCTAATCCCAGATGTGCAGTATATTAGAGGGTTTTTACAGCCCAGTAACCAAAAAGCCGTATTTCTGGCCTAAATGTGACAGTCACTTATGCACGTGTAATCCCAGATGTGCAGTATATCAGAGGCTTTTTTCACCCCAGTATGCCAAAGCCTTATTTCTGGCCTAAATGTGACAGTCACTTATGCATATCTAATCCCAGATGTGCAGTATATTAGAGGGGGTTTTCACCCCAGTAACCAAATAGCCATATTTCTGGCCTAAATGTGACAGTCACTTATGCACGTCTTATCCCAGATGTGCAGTATATTAGAGAGTTTTTTCAACCCAGTAAACAAAAAGCCGTATTTCTGGCCTAAATGTGACAGTCGCCTATGCACGTATTTTCCCAGATTTGCAGTACATTAGAGGGTTTTTTCACCCCAGTAACCAAAAAGCCGTATTTTTGGCCTAAATGTAACACTCACTTATGCACGTCTTATCCCAGATGTGCAGTATATTAGAGGATTTTTTCAGCCCAGTTACCAAAATGCCATATTTCTGGCCTAAATGTGATAGTCACTTATGCTTGTCTAATCCCAGATGTGCAGTATATTACAGGGTTTTTTCACCCCAGTAACCAAAAAGCTGTATTTCTGGCCAAAATGTGACAGTCACTTATACATGTGTAATCCCAGATGTGCATTATATCAGAGGCTTTTTTCACCCCAGTATGCCAAAGCCATATTTCTGGCCTAAATGTGACAGTCACTTATGCACGTCTTATCCCAGATGTGCAGTATATTAGAGGTTTTTTCCACCCCAGTAACCAAAAAGCCGCATTTCTGGCCTAAATGTGACCAGTCACTTATGCTTGTCTAATCCCAAATGTGCAGTATATTAGAGGATTTTTTCACCCCAGTAACCAAAAAGCCGTTTTTTTGGCCAAAATGTGACACTCACTTATGCATATCTTATCCCAGATGTGCAGTATATTACAGGTTTTTTTCACCCCAGTAAGCAAAATCCGTATTTCTGGCCTAAATGTGACAGTCACCTATGCACGTATTTTCCCAGATTTGCAGTACATTAGAGGGTTTTTTCACCCCAGTAACCAAAAAGCCGTATTTCTGAATGTAACACTCACTTATGCACGTCTTATCCCAGATGTGCAGTATATTTGAGGATTTTTTCAGCCCAGTTACCAAAATGCCATATTTCTGGCATAAATGTGACAGTCACTTATGCTTGTCTAAACCCAGATGTGCAGTATATAAGAGGGTTTTTTCACCCCAGTAACCAAAAAGCTGTATTTCTGGCCAAAATGTGACAGTCACTTATGCACGTGTAATCCCAGATGTGCAATATATCAGAGGCTTTTTTCACCCCAGTATGCCAAAGCCGTATTTCTGACCTAAATGTGACAGTCACTTATGCTTGTCTAATCCTAGATGTGCAGTATATTAGAGGGTTTTTTCACCCCAGAACCAAAAAGCCATATTTCTGGCCTAAATGTGACAGTCACTTATGCATGTGTAAAACCAGATGTGCAGTATATCAGAGGCTTTTTTCACCCCAGTATGCCACAGCCGTTTTTCTGGCCTAAATGTGACAGTCACTTATGCTTGTCTAATCCTAGATGTGCAGTATATTAGAGGGTTTTTTCACCCCAGTAACCAAAAAGCCATATTTCTGGCCTAAATGTGACAGTCACTTATGCTTGTCTGTTCCCAGATGTGCAGTATATTAGTGGGTTTTTTCACCCCAGTAACCAAAAAGCCGTATTTCTGGCCTAAATGTGATAGTCACCTATGCTTGTCTAATCCTAGATGTGCAGTATATTAGAGGGTTTTTTCACCCCAGTAACCAAAAAGCCATATTTCTGGCCTAAATGTGACAGTCACTTATGCTTGTCTGTTCCCAGATGTGCAGTATATTAGTGGGTTTTTTCACCCCAGTAACCAAAAAGCCGTATTTCTGGCCTAAATGTGATAGTCACTTATGCTTGTCTAATCCTAGATGTGCAGTATATTAGAGGGTTTTTTCACCCCAGCAACCAAAATGCTGTATTCCTGGCCTAAATGTGACACTCACTTATGCACGTCTTATCCTAGATGTGCAGTATATTAGATGTTTCTTTCAACCCAGTAACAAAAAGCCGTATTTCTGGCCTAAATGTGACAGTCACTACTGCTTGTCTAATCCCAGATGTGCAGTATATTAGAGGGTTTTTACAGCCCAGTAACCAAAAAGCCGCATTTCTGGCCTAAATGTGACCAGTCACTTATGCTTGTCTAATCCCAAATTTGCAGTATATTAGAGGATTTTTTCACCCCAGTAACCAAAAAGCCGTTTTTTTGGCCAAAATGTGACACTCACTTATGCATGTCTTATCCCAGATGTGCAGTATATTACAGGTTTTTTTCACCCCAGTAAGCAAAATCCGTATTTCTGGCCTAAATGTGACAGTCACCTATGCACGTATTTTCCCAGATTTGCAGTACATTAGAGGGTTTTTTCACCCCAGTAACCAAAAAGCCGTATTTCTGAATGTAACACTCACTTATGCACGTCTTATCCCAGATGTGCAGTATATTTGAGGATTTTTTCAGCCCAGTTACCAAAATGCCATATTTCTGGCATAAATGTGACAGTCACTTATGCTTGTCTAAACCCAGATGTGCAGTATATAAGAGGGTTTTTTCACCCCAGTAACCAAAAAGCTGTATTTCTGGCCAAAATGTGACAGTCACTTATGCATGTGTAATCCCAGATGTGCATTATATTAGAGGCTTTTTTCACCCCAGTATGTCAAAGCCATATTTATGGCCTAAATGTGACAGTCACTTATGCACGTCTTATCCCAGATGTGCAGTATATTAGAGGTTTTTTTCACCCTAGTAACCAAAAAGCTGCATTTCTGGCCTAAATGTGAACAGTCACTTATGCTTGTCTAATCCCAAATGTGCAGTATATTAGAGGGTTTTTTCACCCCAGTAACCAAAAAGCCGTATTTTTGGCCTAAATGTGACACTCACTTATGCATGTCTTATCCCAGATGTGCAGTATATTACAGGGTTTTTTCACCCCAGTAACCAAAAAGCCGAATTTCTGCCCTAAATATGACAGTCACTTATGCACGTGTAATCCCAGATGTGCAGTATATCAGAGGCTTTTTTCACCACAGTATGCCAAAGCCGTATTTCTGGCCTAAATGTGACAATCACTTATGCTTGTCTAATCCTAGATGTCCAGTATATTAGAGGGTTTTTTCACCCCAGTAACCAAAAAGCCGTATTTCTGGCCTAAATGTGATACTCACTTATGCATGTCTTATCCCACATGTGCAGTATATTAGAGGGTTTTTTCACGCCAGTAACCAAAAAGCCATATTTCTGGCCTAAATGGTACACTAATTTATGCACGTCTTATCCCAGATGTGCAGTACATTAGAGGGTTTTTTCACCCCAGTAAGCAGAAAGATGTATTTCTGGCCTAAATGTGACAGTCACTTATGCACGTCTTATCCCAGATGTGCAGTATATATTAGAGGTTTTTTTCACCCCAGTAACCAAAAAGCCGCATTTCTGGCCTAAATGTGACCAGTCACTTATGCTTGTCTAATCCCAGATGTGCAGTATATTACAGGGTTTTTTCACCCCAGTAACCAAAAAGCCGTATTTCTGGCCTAAATGTGACAGTCACTTATGCACATGTAATCCCAGATGTGCAATATATTAGAAGCTTTTTTCACCACAGTATGCCAAAGTTATATTTCTGACCTAAATGTGACAATTACTTATGCACGTGTAATCCCAGATGTGCAGTATATCAGAGGCTTTTTTCACCACAGTATACCAAAGCCGTATTTCTGGCCTAAATGTGACAATCACTTATGCACATGTCATCCCAGATGTGCACTATATTTAACAGATGTATTTTTTCAACCACAGTAAGCAAAAAGCTGTATTTCTGGACTTGCAGACATGCAGATAGCCTGTGCTGGTGCACTATCGTTGCATAAAATGACTGCCGATTATGTATTGATATTGACTAACTGAAGAAAAAAAAGTTCTCAGTAGTAGTTGGCTCAGGGCAGGCTTAAAAAAATTGTGCACTGCACCCACAAAACACATTTGCTGTAGATCGCTGAGTACAAAAAACAGTTCTTGATAAGATTTCTCCCTGATCTCTCCATCACAGCAGCTGCAGCCTCTCCTTACACAAATCCTAGCGGAGTGATGGGCGTCGCTACGTGACTCCAGCTTAAATAGAGGCTGGGTCACATGCTGCAGTTGGCCAATCACAGCCATGCCAATAGTAGGCATGGCTGTGATGGCCTTTTGGAGCAAGTAGTATGACGCTTGTTGATTGGCTGCTTTGCAGCCTTTCAAAAAGCGCCATAAAAATCGCCGAACACCGAACCCAAACCCGAACTTTTACGTAAATGTTCGGGTCCGGGTGCCGAAAACCCTAAAGTTCGGTACAAACCCGAACTTTACAGTTCGGGTTCGCTCATCTCTAGTTCTAGGTCATACATTTCTTATATTACAGAGCCTAGCAATAATTGCATTCTTATAGGTGTTGTTCAAGAAAAAAAAATCTTTTTTCTTTCAAAAAATTTGATTTTTTGATCATGATTTTCAGTCGTGGAATTTTCCGCCACAAAATCTGCAGCGTGTGAAGACACCCTGATATCTCAATAAAAGTTATTAACATTCACCATAGGTCTTCTTTACCTTGGCATCATTTTTTAAATGCCCTTTTTTAATTTTAAGGCCGGATCCGGATGAATGCTTTTCAATGGGCATTAATTCCGGATCCGGCCTGCGGCAAGTGTTCAGGATTTTTGACCGGAGCAAAAAGCGTAGCATGCTGCGGTATTTTCTCCGGCCAAAAAACGTTTCGTTCCGGAACTGAAGACATCCTGATGCATCCTGAACGGATTTCTCTCCATTCAGAATGCATGGGGATAATCCTGATCAGGATTTTTCCGGCATAGAGCCCCGACGACGGAACTCTATGCCGGAACAGAACAACGCAAGTCCTAATCCATTCAGGATGCATCAGGATGTCTTCAGTTCAGTCTTTTTGACTGATCAGGCTTTTCGGAAAAACGTAGCATGTTGTATTTTTACCTCCGGACAAAAATCCTGAACACTTTGACTGATCACCAGATCCGGTCTTTTTCCCATTGACTAGCATTAACGCCGGATCCGGCGCTGTGTGTTCAGTCAAACTGGATCCGCTTTGGCATGTTAAACCCGAAAAATGTGAAAAAAAGTTAAAGTCCATAAATGGCGGATCCGTTTTTTCCAATACATTTTTTTCATTGTGATCAAAATCCTGATCAGGATTCAAATGTAATCCGTTTTCACACGTTTTTCCGGATTCGGTGGGCAGTTCCTGTGTCGGAATTGAACGCCGGATTAAAACAACACTAGTGTGAAAGTAGCCTAATAGAGTATGGTTAGAGCGTTATTGCTGCTGAGCAGCTATATTACCGCCTTGATGTCTTCAACAGGAACAGCTACCCATATGCCGAGCAATGTAGCCGCAAAGGTGTCCTTTCCAGGCGTCCCACATGTTAGGCGAAGGAAAGGCGAAGTTACTAACACGTGGGACGCCAGTTCGGAATGACAGAGTGCGTGTTAATATAATTAATTTTTGTATTCTTGGGAAACTCTTGCTATGTGTGGGCGAGCATTATTCTGCTGAAAAATGCCATTTGGTAGCCCTGCCATGAGATGCCACTGGCCGCAGGATGTCCTTAACATATCGCTGAGCTGTTAGTGTCCCTCATATCACTATTAGAGGTGACAGATATAGATGAGCGAATCGAATCCCACAAGGTGGACTTCGATCTGAATTTCAGGATAAATTTGATTTGCCTCGAAACCGAATTTCCTCGTGCTTCGTGTAAGTGAATCGATTTAACCTGAAATAGTGTAAAAAAAAATAAAAAATTTTCACCCCAGAACCAAAAAGCCATATTTCTGGCCTAAATGTGACAGTCACTTATGCATGTGTAAAACCAGATGTGCAGTATATCAGAGGCTTTTTTCACCCCAGTATGCCACAGCCGTTTTTCTGGCCTAAATGTGACAGTCACTTATGCTTGTCTAATCCTAGATGTGCAGTATATTAGAGGGTTTTTTCACCCCAGTAACCAAAAAGCCATATTTCTGGCCTAAATGTGACAGTCACTTATGCTTGTCTGTTCCCAGATGTGCAGTATATTAGTGGGTTTTTTCACCCCAGTAACCAAAAAGCCGTATTTCTGGCCTAAATGTGATAGTCACCTATGCTTGTCTAATCCTAGATGTGCAGTATATTAGAGGGTTTTTTCACCCCAGTAACCAAAAAGCCATATTTCTGGCCTAAATGTGACAGTCACTTATGCTTGTCTGTTCCCAGATGTGCAGTATATTAGTGGGTTTTTTCACCCCAGTAACCAAAAAGCCGTATTTCTGGCCTAAATGTGATAGTCACTTATGCTTGTCTAATCCTAGATGTGCAGTATATTAGAGGGTTTTTTCACCCCAGCAACCAAAATGCTGTATTCCTGGCCTAAATGTGACACTCACTTATGCACGTCTTATCCTAGATGTGCAGTATATTAGATGTTTCTTTCAACCCAGTAACAAAAAGCCGTATTTCTGGCCTAAATGTGACAGTCACTACTGCTTGTCTAATCCCAGATGTGCAGTATATTAGAGGGTTTTTACAGCCCAGTAACCAAAAAGCCGCATTTCTGGCCTAAATGTGACCAGTCACTTATGCTTGTCTAATCCCAAATGTGCAGTATATTAGAGGATTTTTTCACCCCAGTAACCAAAAAGCCGTTTTTTTGGCCAAAATGTGACACTCACTTATGCATGTCTTATCCCAGATGTGCAGTATATTACAGGTTTTTTTCACCCCAGTAAGCAAAATCCGTATTTCTGGCCTAAATGTGACAGTCACCTATGCACGTATTTTCCCAGATTTGCAGTACATTAGAGGGTTTTTTCACCCCAGTAACCAAAAAGCCGTATTTCTGAATGTAACACTCACTTATGCACGTCTTATCCCAGATGTGCAGTATATTTGAGGATTTTTTCAGCCCAGTTACCAAAATGCCATATTTCTGGCATAAATGTGACAGTCACTTATGCTTGTCTAAACCCAGATGTGCAGTATATAAGAGGGTTTTTTCACCCCAGTAACCAAAAAGCTGTATTTCTGGCCAAAATGTGACAGTCACTTATGCATGTGTAATCCCAGATGTGCATTATATTAGAGGCTTTTTTCACCCCAGTATGTCAAAGCCATATTTATGGCCTAAATGTGACAGTCACTTATGCACGTCTTATCCCAGATGTGCAGTATATTAGAGGTTTTTTTCACCCTAGTAACCAAAAAGCTGCATTTCTGGCCTAAATGTGAACAGTCACTTATGCTTGTCTAATCCCAAATGTGCAGTATATTAGAGGGTTTTTTCACCCCAGTAACCAAAAAGCCGTATTTTTGGCCTAAATGTGACACTCACTTATGCATGTCTTATCCCAGATGTGCAGTATATTACAGGGTTTTTTCACCCCAGTAACCAAAAAGCCGAATTTCTGCCCTAAATATGACAGTCACTTATGCACGTGTAATCCCAGATGTGCAGTATATCAGAGGCTTTTTTCACCACAGTATGCCAAAGCCGTATTTCTGGCCTAAATGTGACAATCACTTATGCTTGTCTAATCCTAGATGTCCAGTATATTAGAGGGTTTTTTCACCCCAGTAACCAAAAAGCCGTATTTCTGGCCTAAATGTGATACTCACTTATGCATGTCTTATCCCACATGTGCAGTATATTAGAGGGTTTTTTCACGCCAGTAACCAAAAAGCCATATTTCTGGCCTAAATGGTACACTAATTTATGCACGTCTTATCCCAGATGTGCAGTACATTAGAGGGTTTTTTCACCCCAGTAAGCAGAAAGATGTATTTCTGGCCTAAATGTGACAGTCACTTATGCACGTCTTATCCCAGATGTGCAGTATATATGAGAGGCTTTTTTGACCCCAGTAACCAAAAAGCCGTATTTCTGGACTAAATGTGACAATCACTTATGCTTGTCTAATCCCAGATGTGCAGTATATTAGAGGTTTTTTTCACCCCAGTAACCAAAAAGCCGCATTTCTGGCCTAAATGTGACCAGTCACTTATGCTTGTCTAATCCCAGATGTGCAGTATATTACAGGGTTTTTTCACCCCAGTAACCAAAAAGCCGTATTTCTGGCCTAAATGTGACAGTCACTTATGCACATGTAATCCCAGATGTGCAATATATTAGAAGCTTTTTTCACCACAGTATGCCAAAGTTATATTTCTGACCTAAATGTGACAATTACTTATGCACGTGTAATCCCAGATGTGCAGTATATCAGAGGCTTTTTTCACCACAGTATACCAAAGCCGTATTTCTGGCCTAAATGTGACAATCACTTATGCACATGTCATCCCAGATGTGCACTATATTTAACAGATGTATTTTTTCAACCACAGTAAGCAAAAAGCTGTATTTCTGGACTTGCAGACATGCAGATAGCCTGTGCTGGTGCACTATCGTTGCATAAAATGACTGCCGATTATGTATTGATATTGACTAACTGAAGAAAAAAAAGTTCTCAGTAGTAGTTGGCTCAGGGCAGGCTTAAAAAAATTGTGCACTGCACCCACAAAACACATTTGCTGTAGATCGCTGAGTACAAAAAACAGTTCTTGATAAGATTTCTCCCTGATCTCTCCATCACAGCAGCTGCAGCCTCTCCTTACACAAATCCTAGCGGAGTGATGGGCGTCGCTACGTGACTCCAGCTTAAATAGAGGCTGGGTCACATGCTGCAGTTGGCCAATCACAGCCATGCCAATAGTAGGCATGGCTGTGATGGCCTTTTGGAGCAAGTAGTATGACGCTTGTTGATTGGCTGCTTTGCAGCCTTTCAAAAAGCGCCATAAAAATCGCCGAACACCGAACCCAAACCCGAACTTTTACGTAAATGTTCGGGTCCGGGTGCCGAAAACCCTAAAGTTCGGTACAAACCCGAACTTTACAGTTCGGGTTCGCTCATCTCTAGTTCTAGGTCATACATTTCTTATATTACAGAGCCTAGCAATAATTGCATTCTTATAGGTGTTGTTCAAGAAAAAAAAATCTTTTTTCTTTCAAAAAATTTGATTTTTTGATCATGATTTTCAGTCGTGGAATTTTCCGCCACAAAATCTGCAGCGTGTGAAGACACCCTGATATCTCAATAAAAGTTATTAACATTCACCATAGGTCTTCTTTACCATGGCATCATTTTTTAAATGCCCTTTTTTAATTTTAAGGCCGGATCCGGATGAATGCTTTTCAATGGGCATTAATTCCGGATCCGGCCTGCGGCAAGTGTTCAGGATTTTTGACCGGAGCAAAAAGCGTAGCATGCTGCGGTATTTTCTCCGGCCAAAAAACGTTTCGTTCCGGAACTGAAGACATCCTGATGCATCCTGAACGGATTTCTCTCCATTCAGAATGCATGGGGATAATCCTGATCAGGATTTTTCCGGCATAGAGCCCCGACGACGGAACTCTATGCCGGAACAGAACAACGCAAGTCCTAATCCATTCAGGATGCATCAGGATGTCTTCAGTTCAGTCTTTTTGACTGATCAGGCTTTTCGGAAAAACGTAGCATGTTGTATTTTTACCTCCGGACAAAAATCCTGAACACTTTGACTGATCACCAGATCCGGTCTTTTTCCCATTGACTAGCATTAACGCCGGATCCGGCGCTGTGTGTTCAGTCAAACTGGATCCGCTTTGGCATGTTAAACCCGAAAAATGTGAAAAAAAGTTAAAGTCCATAAATGGCGGATCCGTTTTTTCCAATACATTTTTTTCATTGTGATCAAAATCCTGATCAGGATTCAAATGTAATCCGTTTTCACACGTTTTTCCGGATTCGGTGGGCAGTTCCTGTGTCGGAATTGAACGCCGGATTAAAACAACACTAGTGTGAAAGTAGCCTAATAGAGTATGGTTAGAGCGTTATTGCTGCTGAGCAGCTATATTACCGCCTTGATGTCTTCAACAGGAACAGCTACCCATATGCCGAGCAATGTAGCCGCAAAGGTGTCCTTTCCAGGCGTCCCACATGTTAGGCGAAGGAAAGGCGAAGTTACTAACACGTGGGACGCCAGTTCGGAATGACAGAGTGCGTGTTAATATAATTAATTTTTGTATTCTTGGGAAACTCTTGCTATGTGTGGGCGAGCATTATTCTGCTGAAAAATGCCATTTGGTAGCCCTGCCATGAGATGCCACTGGCCGCAGGATGTCCTTAACATATCGCTGAGCTGTTAGTGTCCCTCATATCACTATTAGAGGTGACAGATATAGATGAGCGAATCGAATCCCACAAGGTGGACTTCGATCTGAATTTCAGGATAAATTTGATTTGCCTCGAAACCGAATTTCCTCGTGCTTCGTGTAAGTGAATCGATTTAACCTGAAATAGTGTAAAAAAAAATAAAAATTCATACTTACCTCCTCCATTTGCTCGCAACAGGCCACCAGCCACCATCTTGATTGAAGATCTCGGCTGAAATCACGTGTGGTGATGTATGAGCTGCGTGAGATTTAGTGCCTGTTCTTTAAGCAAGATGGCGGAGGCCGGCATGTTGCCAGCAAATGTAGGCGGTAAGTTTGATTTAATTGTTTTTATGTTAACTGTCGGGAAGACCGTCGGGAAGACAAAGAGGTGGAGAGTGGTGCGGTTCTCAGGAGTGCATAGCTTCCCTGCGACTGTGTCCGGGGTCCTAGAGAGGAAGTGCGGAGGTGCAGTACAGCTGTTGCTAGGAGCAACCACAACCTTGATGAGTCCGCGGGAGAGAATGTCACTGCTTTACCAGAATGGTTGATTACAAAGGGTAAGACTGTTCCTGTTACTAACTATGTAGCAGACCCAGTGACCGTGAGCCGGCGGCAGGGGATGCCTGCTGGGCCGGTAGGTAATAAGTCACACAGAGAAAAAACTGTGTCTGAACAGGCGGACAAGCCTGCTGTGATTGCTCCCTCGCAGAAATCTACAGGGGAGAAGGTTTCTGTGTTACCTCAGTTGCCCATGACCAAAGCTAGTTTTGGGATGACAAGGATCCGGGATCCCATGCTAGCCCGGGTAAGAGATAGCACAATATTGAAATCTGAGACTGGTAAAATATTAAAGGTGCTGGACAGTCGTGCAGATAAGGACGATCCGCTGATTTTCACTGAGCGTGAGACTCCAATGAGAACAGAGACTGAATTTGATGTTACAGATACGCTCATGCATGAGGGAGTGTTGGGCCGTAATATCAGTTTGTTGCTGTGGGGTAAGGTAGACACTTCTGCAGATAGTGACGAAACTCCTGCAGAACCTGTACCTGTCCCTTTAAGTGAGGATCTAAGGGAGCTGCACTTTGACCTGCATGGGGAAAGAATATTGACCATTGGAAACAATGGTGCTGGTCAAGTGCAAAGTGATGGTGACAAAAGTGCGGAAATGCATAAGGAAAATATGATGTCACATGAAATATGTGGTGACAGTGATATAACTTTTCCGTTGCAGGTTGTGGTCAGGGGAGAAGCGCCCCCTGGTGGTAAAAATGTAAATGATGATAAAACTTTATTTTCTGCATCTGCTATGTTTCATGAAGCGCGATATGACATTATCAAAAGGTTTGAAGACATGCATATAACTAGTGTGGAGCAAAGCCCAGCTCCAGCTCAGTGTTTGAAGGTGCAGGAAAATATGATAGGGCTAGAGGGTGTACCGCACGTACCAGAGGTGGAAAAGCAGTCTCCACAATGTTGGTTGGTTACTAAGGAAGTGTCCCAGGTGGGGATTAGCTCATCGTGCCCCTAGAGGTCAGAATTAATAATGACAGGAGCGGTATAGGTGACGTATGTGCTGTGACCGATAGCAACCCAGAGAGTGAAGCTACCATGTCAAGGTCCTGTGAAACAAAGGTGGTTACTAGTAGCGACCAGACAGTTCTATCTGACGAGATGAGAATTAAGTCAGGTGATGTCAGCCTAGGGTCTGAAGCCCATATCCAGACAGTTGTAGGTGACCTGACACGACAGTACAGCTGCAAACAGGAGGATGATCTCTCTCTCCTCACGCTCCCTAGAAACGTTAGAGACGGGACTAGCTGTCTTCACAGAGCAACTGAAGAAGGCTTCAGAAAGGGCAAAGAAGGAGAGCCAGAAAGAGAATGGTGATACTCCTACATCTGCTGCAGCAGAGCCGAGCAAGGAGCAGCTGGAACCGGAGTCCAAAAAGCGGGGCACTTCCCACAAGCTTGTGCAAAAAGCTGAAAAGAAACTGCTGAAAAACATAGAGTTGGTGGTTCAGCACCTGGAGAAACAGGAGAAGTGTGACTGGCTCCTAGCTGAAGAGAAATACATCTCGGCTCGATATGGTGAAAAAAGTGACCAAACAGAGACTGATGCTTGGGAAAAGGAGACCAAGGCCCTCTCCTTGGCTAAAGCCCTGGAAGAAGCGCTTGAGGAGCATGCTGAATTGGAAAGGCTGAACAAGCAACTCAGAGCAGTGACTGAAAATCTCATGAGCTTAAAAGATGAGTTGGAGAAATCTAAGTGTGCTCTCGAGCAGCAGGTGGAAGGTGAGAAACCTGAAGAGGAGAGTTCTCTGGAAGACGTCAAGAAGCCAGAGCCTGTTAAAAATGGGACTGGAGAGGGTGGCACTGTGGTGCTGGCTGTGGCAGAGAAGATGGAAGATGCTTCTGCTAAACCAGAGGATGGGGCTGATGTGGATGCCGAAGACCACAGACCTGTGGTAGCGTGTAGCCTAGGCCTGGAAGACGTCCCCTCTGCATACAAGGCCTTCCAAATAGCCAGCAGCTTGCTGGGGAAGAAGTACGAGGAGGTGAACGATCAGTTTTCGGATCCGGGCTATTACAATGGGCTGTATCTCCTGACTCCTCCACAAAATGAGAACAGGGTCCTGGGTGAGCCTCTGGAGAAAATGACAGAAGACGAGGAGTCTGCTGAAGAACCTGGTGCCTCCTGCCTCGATGAGAAAGAGGGGGAGGGGTTAACAGGGCAAGTTTATGTTGCCATGTTCGAGAATGATGAGAAGGCGGTCAAAGAGACTGGAGACTTCAAGAAGACAAAGACTGAAAAAGTTAAGGCCGATATGTTGGTTGACATGAAGTCCCCAGGTTCTACAGAGACCAAAGTTAAGCCAAAGGGAGCCGCGGCCGAAGTGGAAAAAGCCGCTAAAGAAGCAGAGGTCTCTAAAACTGTCATAGTAGCTGGAGTAACTACTGTTGGAAAGAAGGAAGAAGTGACCCAGATGCACGTAAAAGAAGCAAGTAGGGGCAAGCATGCTCTGCTGAAGGAGCCCTGCAAAGCAAAGGAGAAAGTGTCGGGATATGACCATGACTCGGAACAGTTCAGGCAAGAGCTGCAGCAGTCCAAGAAAGGACGTGAGGCGCATGTACAGGAGCCAAAGGATCTAAAAAGAGAGAAAGATCAAAATATACGACAGCGCATCATTATCACTCGGGAAAGAGTAGGAAAAGAATATCTGGCCATGAGATGGGCACATGAGGCCTTTAGGCAGTTTCGGTTAGGCAAGATGTTGGTTTTGGTGATAAACCAAGCTCTGCTGGCGTGGGTCTGGCAGAACAAAGGGAAGGTACGTATCACCGAGGTTCCTGGCCTCGGTGAAATAAGAACCGGTAATTTTCTGTGTCAGCGGCAGCTAGTGCTCGCTGACCCTGGGTTACTTAGTGTGGCTGTAAAGCCAATCTGGGCCGGTTCTTATTGGGAGCAGCCAAAGAGCAGGGTGGGTGGCTGTTCCCCACGTCCAGGCCAGGTCGATACCCTCTCACCAGCCTCCCGTGGTTATGCAGGTGTTCACCCTCACGGGCTTGAACAAAGGGGGGGGGATATGTGAGACAGTGACAGGTCTCACTCAGGTTAGAGGCAAGGAAGGGGTGGATAGTGTGGTCCACACCCCTGTTCCACCACAGGTGAGAGAAGCTGGAGGTAATCAGCCTGGCATAAGGCACCTCCCAGAGTGTCAGAAAGGGGGTAGTGTGTTACCTGTGGACAGAGGCCTGGAGGCTCTGTCTGTGTGGTCTCAGCTGGGCAAGGCTGAGGGACCACAAGGCTGGGAGATAGCCTGGAGTTGGGGGACGCAGCGACGCCTGGGAGGGTCGCAGGGCCATAGTCAGGCAGACTACTGAGCCCCAATCCCCCACAAGAAATACTGAACTGGAGACAGTGGGCGTACTGTGCTCTGTACAGCCAGGAGGCTGTGGGACATCGGCTGACAAAAGCCGCATGAGTTCACAGGGTGTGAACTGGGACCTAGGTGAGTCAGGAAACTTTATGTTTAGTTAGAGCCTGGACGGGCGAGTGTTTATTATTTTATGTGGATGTCACATGTGTTAGGTGAAGCTGCGACTTCATGATAACCTGTATTGGTTGGAGTGTGCACAATAAATACACTGTTTGGACCTGAAACCTGGTGTCCTAAAGGCGTATCTGTGAGAATGACCCCCGGTGAAGAGTGAACCCCCCACAATATATATATATATATATACAGTTGCAAGAAAAAGTATGTGAACCCTTTGGAATTATATGGATTTCTGCACAAATTGGTCATAAAATGTGATCTGATCTTCATCTAAGTCATAACAATAGACAATCACAGTCTGCCTAAACTAATAACACACAAGGAATTAAATGTTACCATGTTTTTATTGAACACACCATGTAAACATTCACAGTGCAGGTGGAAAAAGTATGTGAACCCTTGGATTTAATAACTGGTTGATCCTCCTTTGGCAGCAATAACTTCAACCAAATGTTTCCTGTAGATGCAGATCAGACGTGCTCAACGGTCAGGAGTAATTCTTGACCATTCCTCTTTACAGAACTGTTTCAGTTCAGCAATTTTCTTGGGATATCTGGTGTGAATCACTTTCTTGAGGTCACGCCACAGCATCTCAATCGGGTTGAGGTCAGGACTCAGACGGGGCCACTCCAGAAGGCGTATTTTCTTCTGTTTAGGCCATTCTGTTGTTGATTAACTTCTATGCTTTGGGTCGTTGTCCTGTTGCAACACCCATCTTCTGTTGAGCTTCAGCTGGTGGACAGATGGCCTTAAGTTCTCCTGCAAAATGTCTTGATAAACTTGGGAATTCATTTTTCCTTCGATGATAGCAATCCGTCCAGGCCCTGACGCAACAAAGCAGCCCCAAACCAGCCCCAAACCATTATGCCCCCACCACCATACATCTCAGTTGGGATGAGGTTTTGATGTTGGTGTACTGTGCCTCTTTTTCTCCACACATAGTGTTGTGTGTTTCTTCCAAACAACTCAACTTTGGTTTCATCTGTCCACAGAATATTTTGCCAGCACTGCTGTGCAACATCCATGTGCTCTTGTGCAAAATGTTAATGTGCAGCAATGTTTTTTTGGACAGCAGTGGCTTCCTCTGTGGTATCCTCCCATCAAATCCATTCTTGTTTAGTGTTTTAGGTATCATAGATTTGCTAACAGGGATGTTAGAATATGCCAGAGACTTTTGTAAGTCTTTAGCTGACACTCTAGGATTCTTCTTCACCTCATTGAGCAGTCTGCGCTGTGCTCTTGCAGTCATCTTTGCAGGACGGCCACTCCCAGGGAAAGTAGCAGTAGTTCTGAACTTTCTCCATTTATAGACAATTTGTCTTACCGTGGACTGATGAACAGCAAAGCTTTTGGAGATACTTTTATAACCCTTTCCAGCTTTATGCAAGTCAACAATTCTTAATCGTAGGTCTTCTGAGAGCTCTTTTGTGCGAGGCATCATTCACATCAGGCAATGCTTCTTGTGAAAAGCAAACCCAGAACTGGTGTGTGTTTTTTATAGGGCAGAGCAGCTGTAACCAACACCTCCAATCTCATCTCATTGATTGGACTCCAGTTGGCTGACACCTCACTCCAATTAGCTCTTGAAGATGTCATTAGTCTAGGGGTTCACATACTTTTTCCACCTACACTGTGAATGTTTACATGGTGTGTTCAATAAAAACATGGTAACATTTAATTCTTTGTGTGTTATTAGTTTAAGCAGACTGTGATTGTCTATTGTTGTGACTTAGATGAAGATCAGATCACATTTTATGACCAATTTGTGCAGAAATCCATATAATTCCAAAGGGTTCACATACTTTTTCTTGCAACTGTATATATACGGGAACACAGCAAAAATACAGGTAAGGGATAGGGAAGGAAGTACCTAATTAACTATCTGTTTACAGTGATAAAGTATATATCAAAAAATTTATTCACAATAACACCCACATACTATGCCCCGAAAAAGTATCCATGAACTTTTCCACATTTTTTCACATTACACCCACAAACTTAAATGTATTTTATTTTTGCTCATTCTTCTTTGCAAAATAGCTCAACTCAGTCAGATGGAATGGAGTACGTCTGTGAACAGCAATTTTCAAGTCTTGCCATAGATTGTAAATGGCATTAAGATTACGACTTTGACTGGGTCATTCATGAATATGCTTTGATCTAAACCATTCCATTGTAGCTCTGGCTGTATGTTTAGGGTCAATGTCCTGCTGGAAGGGGATTCTCCACCGCAGTCTCAAGTCATTTGCATCCTCTAACAGGTTTTCCTCCAGGATTGCCCTGTATTTAGCTCCCTCTATCTTCCCTTCAACTCTGACCAGCTTTCTTAGCCCCGCTGAAGAAAGCATCCCCACAGGATGATGCTGCCACCACCATGTTTCACGGTGATGTGCAATGTTAGATTTTCACCACACATGGCATTTTGCATTTATGCAAAAAAGTTTAACTTGGGTCCCATCTGACCAGAGCACCTTCTTCACATGTTTTCTGTGTCCCCTGCATGGCTTATGGCAAACTGCAAACAGTACTTCTTATAGCTTGCTTTCTAAAATGGCTATTATCTTGCTACTCTGCCATAAAGACCAGATTTGTGATGTGTAAAACTAATAGTTGTCCTGTGAACAGATTCTTCCACCTGAGCTGTGGGTTTCTGCTGCTCCTCCAGAGTGACCATGGGCCTCTTGGCTCCTTCTCTAATTAGTGCTCTCGTTGCCTGGGATGTCAGTTTAGGTGAACGGCCATGTATTGGTAGGTTGCAGTTGTGCCATGATGTTTCTATTTTTGGATGATGGATTGAACAGTGCTCCATGCAATGTTCAGAGCTTGGGGAATTTTTTATAACCTAACCCTGCTTTACACTTCTCCACAACTTTATCCATGACCTGTCTGGTGTGTTCCTTGGTTTTTATGATGCTGTTTGATCACTTATGTTCACAGAACAGTTCTAGTTATACTGAGAATAAATTACTCACAGGTGGACTCTATTTACAAATTAGGTGACTTAAGAAGGCAATTGGTCACACTGGATTATACACTGACAAACAAAAGGGTAACAATGTTGTAAACTTTTGAATTTCAGGCTCCATATCTCACCATCCACTACCGCTTCAAATGTGAGACTACCATCATTTTATAGACAATCATCTTTCTATGTCATACATAAATTGTACTTGCAACTATTTATCATATAATTAGTTATGCAGATACTTGTCATGTAACTGAGTGTTACTGTTTTGCTCCTAAAATTCTAAATTTGTATTATTTATTATTTTGTTAGTACACTGCTAAAAAAAAATAAAGGGAACACTTAAACAACACAATGTAACTCCAAGTCAATCACACTTCTGTGAAATCAAACTGTCCACTTAGGAAGCAACACTGAGTGACAATCAATTTCACATGCTGTTGTGCAAATGTGATAGACAACAGGTGGAAATTATAGGCAATTAGCAAGACACCCCCAATAAAGGAGTGGTTCTGCAAGTGGTGACCACAGACCACTTCTCAGTTCCTATGCTTCCTGGCTGATGTTTTGGTCACTTTTGAATGCTGGCGGTGCTTTCACTCTAGTGGTAACATGAGACGGAGTCTACAACCCACACAAGTGGCTCAGGTAGTGCAGCTTATCCAGGATGGCACATCAATGCGAGCTGTGGCAAGAAGGTTTGCTGTGTCTGTCAGCGTAGTGTCCAGAGCATGGAGGCGCTACCAGGAGACAGGCCAGTACATCAGGAGACGTGGAGGAGGCCGTAGGAGGGCAACAACCCAGCAGCAGGACCGCTACCTCCGCCTTTGTGCAAGGAGGAACAGGAGGAGCACTGCCAGAGCCCTGCAAAATGACCTCCAGCAGGCCACAAATGTGCATGTGTCTGCTCAAACGGTCAGAAACAGACTCCATGAGGGTGATATGAGGGCCCGACGTCCACAGGTGGGGGTTGTGCTTACAGCCTAACACTGTCCAGGACGTTTGGCATTTGCCAGAGTACACCAATATTCGCAAATTCGCCACTGGCGCCCTGTGCTCTTCACAGATGAAAGCAGGTTCACACTGAGCACATGTGACAGATGTGACAGAGTCTGGAGACGCCGTGGAGAACGTTCTGCTGCCTGCAACATCCTCCAGCATGACCGGTTTGGCATTGGGTCAGTAATGGTGTGGGGTGGCATTTCTTTGGAGGGCCGCACAGCCCTCCATGTGCTCGCCAGAGGTAGCCTGACTACCTTTAGGTACCGAGATGAGATCCTCAGACCCCTTGTGAGACCATATGCTGGTGCGGTTGGCCCTGGGTTCCTCCTAATGCAAGACAATGCTGGACCTCATGCGGCTGGAGTGTGTCAGCAGTTCCTGCAAGACAAAGGCATTGATGCTATGGACTGGCCCGCCCGTTCCCCAGACCTGAATCCAATTGAGCACATCTGGGACATCATGTCTCGCTCTATCCACCAACGTCACGTTGCACCACAGACTGTCCAGGAGTTGGCAGATGCTTTAGTCCAGGTCTGGGAGGAGATCCCTCAGGAAACCATCCGCCACCTCATCAGGAGCATGCACAGGTGTTGTAGGGAGGTCATACAGGCATGTGGAGGCCACACACACTACTGAGCCTCATTTTGACTTGTTTTAAGGACATCACATCAAAGTTGGATCAGCCTGTAGTGTGTTTTTCCACTTTAATTTTGAGTGTGACTCCAAATCCAGACCTCCATGGGTTGAAAAATTTGATTTCCATTTTTTAATTTTTGTGTGATTTTGTTGTCAGCACATTCAACTATGTAAAGAACAAAGTATTTCAGAAGAATATTTAATTAACTCAGATCTAGGATGTGTTATTTTTGTGTTCCCTTTATTTTTTTGAGCAGTGTATTTTGTAAATCCACCTTTAGCTTCCAACACTGCCTGAATCCTTCTGGGCATGCTCTATTATATTCAAGCATGTCTCGACCGAAATCTATTCCCATATCTCTTCTGCACATTCCCAATGTTGGTGCATACTGGTCGACTCACTTGGGTACGAATACAGCTTTTTCTTCAACTCTACACACAAGTGTTCAATCAAGTCAAGGTCTGGGGACTGTGAGGGCCAATCCAGCACCTCTATTTCATTGTCATTTAACCTTATTTTTGCCAATCTCGACCTATGCTTCGGGTCATTGTCCTGCTGGAATAGTATGTCATCCTTTTCATACCCATAGTACTCAAATGTACAAAGAAACTTGTCTTGCAGGATACTCGCAAGTAGCTCAGCATTGAGACCACCATCAATCCTGGTCAAGTATTTAACTTTTTTGGCTGTGAAACAACCCCATATCATCAGGCTTCCGCCACCAAACGTGAAAGTACCTTCAATTTCTCATTCTGTTAGCCCCCTTTTCCCTTGTTTCTGCAAACGCTTCTTATGACGATATTGAAGTCGAGACTTCTTCACTTTTTTTTAAGGCCACCATTCAAGGCTTGTGTAATGCGCGTCGCACAGTTATGGCATGAACATCTGTAATATCACCATTACAAATCATACAAACCACCTCCCTGCCATGTTTACCTCGCTAGTAGGGATGAGCGAACCCGAACTGTATAGTTCGGGTTCGTACCGAATTTTGGGGTGTCCGTGACACGGACCCGAACCCGAACATTTTCGTAAAAGTCCGGGTTCGGTGTTCGGCGCTTTCTTGGCGCTTTTTGAAAGGCTGCAAAGCAGCCAATCAACAAGCGTCATACTACTTGCCCCAAGAGGCCATCACAGCCTTGCCTACTATTGGCATGGCTGTGATTGGCCAGTGCAGCATGTGACCCAGCCTCTATATAAGCTTGGGTCACGTAGCGCTGCACGTCACTCTGCTGATTCAAGCATAGGGAGAGGTTGCAGCTGCGACGTTAGGGCGAGATTAGGCAGATTAACTCCTCCAAAAGACTTCATTCTGTGATCGATCTGCAGCTGTGGATCATTGAAGTGCTATTATTGACTTGCTCACTTTTTTGAGGCTGCCCAGAGCGTTTTTAGATCACTTTTTTTCTGGGGTGATCGGCGGCCATTTTGTGACTTGTGGTGCGACAGCACGAGCTATCACCAAGTGTATTTAACCATCGATAGTGTGGTTATTTTGTGCTATATCCTACATCAGCTGCAGGCTGAGCCTGTGTCACCGAAGTGCATTTAACCATCAACAGTCTGGTTATTTTTTGGCCATATACTACATCAGCTGCAGGCTGAGCCTGTTTCACCCAAGTGCATTTAACCATCAACAGTCTGATTATTTTTTGGCCATATACTACATCAACTGCAGGCTGAGCCTGTGTCACCCAAGTGCATTTAACCATCAACAGTGTGGTTATTTTTTGGCCATATATTACATCAGGGGCAAGTTGAGCCTGTCACCCAGCGCCTAAAAAATAGACCTGACATTTCAATTCAACCAAATCTGCACAGTTTTAGCTGGTCAAGTTATTTGTAGTGACCGTCAAAGCAGACTTTTTGTTCTGGGTTGAAAAAGCATTCCCAAATTTGCCATTCTGAAAATAACTAGTTTGTGGTATTTCAGGCCTACTTGAAATCTATCCCAAAAAGAAAATCTTACATTGAAGTTATTGATAGTGTCATTCAGAAAAACCTAAGACACACGCTAGCGTGCTGATAGAAGTGTCATTCTGTGATTAAACCTATAACTGTCACACAGCGCAAAAAAAACAGGTCTCACATCTCTATTCAACCAAATCTGCACAGTTTTAGCTGGTCAAGTTATTTGTAGTGACCGTCAAAGCAGACTTTTTGTTCTGGGTTGAAAAAGCATTCCCAAATTTGCCATTCTGAAAATAACTAGTTTGTGGTATTTGAGGCCTACTTGAAATCTATCCCAAAAAGAAAATCTTACATTGAAGTTATTGAGAGTGTCATTCAGAAAAACCTAAGACACACGCTAGCGTGCTGATAGAAGTGTCATTCTGTGATTAAACCTATAACTGTCACACAGCGCAAAAAAAAACAGGTCTCACATCTCTATTCAACCAAATCTGCACAGTTTTAGCTGGTCAAGTTATTTGTAGTGACCGTCAAAGCAGACTTTTTGTTCTGGGTTGAAAAAGCATTCCCAAATTTGCCATTCTGAAAATAACTAGTTTGTGGTATTTGAGGCCTACTTGAAATCTATCCCAAAAAGAAAATCTTACATTGAAGTTATTGAGAGTGTCATTCAGAAAAACCTAAGACACACGCTAGCGTGCTGATAGAAGTGTCATTCTGTGATTAAACCTATAACTGTCACACAGCGCAAAAAAAAAACAGGTCTCACATCTCTATTCAACCAAATCTGCACAGTTTTAGCTGGTCAAGTTATTTGTAGTGACCGTCAAAGCAGACTTTTTGTTCTGGGTTGAAAAAGCATTCCAAAATTTGCCATTCTAAAAATAACTAGTTTGTGGTATTTGAGGCCTACTTGAAATCTATCCCAAAAAGAAAATCTTACATTGAAGTTATTGATAGTGTCATTCAGAAAAACCTAAGACACACGCTAGCGTGCTGATAGAAGTGTCATTCTGTGATTAAACCTATAACTGTCACACAGCGCAAAAAAAAACAGGTCTCACATCTCTATTCAACCAAATCTGCACAGTTTTAGCTGGTCAAGTTATTTGTAGTGACCGTCAAAGCAGACTTTTTGTTCTGGGTTGAAAAAGCATTCCAAAATTTGCCATTCTGAAAATAACTAGTTTGTGGTATTTGAGGCCTACTTGAAATCTATCCCAAAAAGAAAATCTTACAATGAAGTTATTGATAGTGTCATTCAGAAAAACCTAAGACACACGCTTGCGTGCTGATAGAAGTGTCATTCTGTGATTAAACCTATAACTGTCACACAGCGCAAAAAAAAACAGGTCTCACATCTCTATTCAACCAAATCTGCACAGTTTTAGCTGGTCAAGTTATTTGTAGTGACCGTCAAAGCAGACTTTTTGTTCTGGGTTGAAAAAGCATTCCCAAATTTGCCATTCGGAAAATAACTAGTTTGTGGTATTTCAGGCCTACTTGAAATCTATCCCAAAAAGAAAACCTTACATTGAAGTTATTAAGAGTGTCATTCAGAAAAACCTAAGACACACGCTAGCGTGCTGATAGAAGTGCCATTCTGTGATTAAACCTATAACTGTCACACAGCGCAAAAAAAAACAGGTCTCACATCTCTATTCAACCAAATCTGCACAGTTTTAGCTGGTCAAGTTATTTGTAGTGACCGTCAAAGCAGACTTTTTGTTCTGGGTTGAAAAAGCATTCCCAAATTTGCCATTCTGAAAATAACTAGTTTGTGGTATTTCAGGCCTACTTGAAATCTATCCCAAAAAGAAAATCTTACATTGAAGTTATTGATAGTGTCATTCAGAAAAACCTAAGACACACGCTAGCGTGCTGATATAAGTGTCATTCTGTGATTAAACCTATAACTGTCACACAGCGCAAAAAAAAACTGGTCTCACATCTCTATTCAACCAAATCTGCACAGTTTTAGCTGGTCAAGTTATTTGTAGTGACCGTCAAAGCAGACTTTTTGTTCTGGGTTGAAAAAGCATTCCCAAATTTGCCATTCTCAAAATTGTGGTGAACGGGAACAATGAGGAAAACATCTAATAAGGGACGCGGACGCGGACGTGGACATGGTCGTGGTGGTGTTAGTGGACCCTCTGGTGCTGGGAGAGGACGTGGCCGTTCTGCCACAGCCACACGTCCTAGTGAACCAACTACCTCAGGTCCCAGTAGCCAGCAGAATTAACAGCGATATTTGGTGGGGCCCAATGCCGTTCTAAGGATGGTAAGGCCTGAGCAGGTACAGGCATTAGTCAATTGGGTGGCCGACAGTGGATCCAGCACGTTCACATTATCTCCCACCCAGTCTTCTGCAGAAAGCGCACAGATGGCGCATGCAAACCAAGCCCATCGGTCTGTCACATCACCCCCATGCATATCAGGGAAACTGTCTGAGCCTCAAGTTATGCAGCAGTCTCTTATGCTGTTTGAAGACTCTGCTGCCAGGGTTTCCCAAGGGCATCCACCTAGCCCTTCCCCAGGGGTGGAAGAGATAGAATGCACTAACGCACAACCACTTATTTTTCCTGATGATGAGGACATGGGAATACCACCTCAGCACGTCTCTGATGATGACGAAACACAGGTGCCAACTGCTGCGTCTTTCTGCAGTGTGCAGACTGAACAGGAGGTCAGGGATCAAGACTGGGTGGAAGACGATGCAGGGGACGATGAGGTCCTAGACCCCACATGGAATGAAGGTCGTGCCACTGACTTTCACAGTTCGGAGGAAGAGGCAGTGGTGAGACCGAGCCAACAGCGTAGCAAAAGAGGGAGCAGTGGGCAAAATCAGAACACCCGCCGCCAAGAGACTCCGCCTGCTACTGACCGCCGCCATCTGGGACCGAGCACCCCAAAGGCAGCTTCAAGGAGTTCCCTGGCATGGCACTTCTTCAAACAATGTGCTGACGACAAGACCCGAGTGGTTTGCACGCTGTGCCATCAGAGCCTGAAGCGAGGCATTAACGTTCTGAACCTTAGCACAACCTGCATGACCAGGCACCTGCATGCAAAGCATGAACTGCAGTGGAGTAAACACCTTAAAAACAAGGAAGTCACTCAGGCTCCCCCTGCTACCTCTTCTGCTGCTGCCGCCTCGGCCTCTTCTGCTGCTGCTGCCGCCGCCTCGGCCTCTTCCTCTGCCTCTGGAGGAACGTTGGCACCTGCCGCCCAGCAAACATGGGATGTACAACCAACACCACCACCTGCATCACCAAGCATCTCAACCATGTCACACGGCAGCGTTCAGCTCTCCATCTCACAAACATTTGAGAGAAAGCGTAAATTCCCACCTAGCCACCCTCGATCCCTGGCCCTGAATGCCAGCATTTCTAAACTACTGGCCTATGAAATGCTGTCATTTAGGCTGGTGGACACACACAGCTTCAAACAGCTCATGTCACTTGCTGTCCCACAGTATGTTGTTCCCAGCCGCCACTACTTCTCCAAGAGAGCCGTGCCTTCCCTGCACAAACAAGTGTCCGATAAAATCAAGTGTGCACTGCGCAACGCCATCTGTGGCAAGGTCCACCTAACCACAGATACGTGGACCAGTAAGCACGGCCAGGGACGCTATATCTCCCTAACTGCACACTGGGTAAATGTAGTGGCGGCTGGGCCCCAGGCGGAGAGCTGTTTGGCGCACGTCCTTCCGCCGCCAAGGATCGCAGGGCAACATTCTTTGCCTCCTGTCTCCTCCTCCTCCTACTCAGCTTCCTCCTCCTCTTCTTCCACCTGCTCATCCAGTCAGCCACACACCTTCACCACCAACTTCAGCACAGCACGGGGTAAACGTCAGCAGGCCATTCTGAAACTCATATGTTTGGGGGACAGGCCCCACACCGCTTCATCAGACCCACTTCACCACCAATGACTGGGCCTCCATGCGAGACCTGTGTGCCCTGTTGCGCTGTTTCGAGTACTCCACCAACATGGCCAGTGTCGATGACGCCATTATCAGCGTTACAATACCACTTCTATGTCTCCTTGAGAAAACACTTAGGGCGATGATGGAAGAGGAGGTGGCCCAGGAGGAAGAGGGGTAATTTTTAGCACTTTCAGGCCAGTCTCTTCAAAGTGACTCAGAGGGAGGTTTTTTGCAACCCCAGAGGCCAGGTACAAATGTGGCCAGACAGGGCCCACTACATGAGGACGAGGAGGACGAGGATGAGGAGGAGGTGGAGGAGGATGAGGATGAAGCATGTTCACAGCGGGGTGGCACCCAAAGCAGCTCGGGCCCATCACTGGTGCGTGGCTGGGGGGAAACACAGGACGATGACGATACGCCTCCCACAGAGGACAGCTTGTCCTTACCTCTGGGCAGCCTGGCACACATGAGCGACTCCATGCTGCAGTGCCTGCGCAACGACAGAAGAGTTGCCCACATTTTAACGTGTGCGGAATACTGGGTTGCCACCCTGCTGGATCCCCGGTACAAAGACAATGTGCCCACCTTACTTCCTACACTGGAGCGTGATAGGAAGATGCGCGAGTACAAGCGCACGTTTGTAGACGCGCTACTGAGAGCATTCCCAAATGTCACAGGGGAACCAGTGGAAGCCCAAGGCGAAGGCAGAGGAGGAGCAAGAGGTCGCCAACGCAGCTGTGTCACGCCCAGCTCCTCTGAGGGCAGGGTTAGCATGGCAGAGATGTGGAAAAGTTTTGTCACCACGCCACAGCTAACTGCACCACCACCTGATACGGAACGTGTTAGCAGGAGGCAACATTTCACTAACATGGTGGAACAGTACCTGTGCACACCCCTCCACGTACTGACTGATGGTTCGGCCCCATTCAACTTCTGGGTCTCCAAATTGTCCACGTGGCCAAAACTAGCCTTTTATGCCTTGGAGGTGCTGGCCTGCCCGGCGGCCAGCGTTTTGTCTGAACGTGTATTGAGCACGGCAGGGGGCGTCATTACAGACAAACGCAGCCGCCTGTCTACAGCCAATGTGGACAAGCTGACGTTCATAAAAATGAACCAGGCATGGATCCCACAGGACCTGTCCATCCCTTGTGCAGATTAGATATTAACTACCTCCCCTTAACAATATATTATTCTACTCCAGGGCACTTCCTCATTCAATACTATTTTTAATTTCATTTTACCATTATATTGCGGGGCAACCCAAAGTTGAATAAACCTCTCCTCTGTCTGGGTGCCGGGGCCTAAATGTGTGACAGTGGCCTGTTCCAGTGGTGGGTGACGTGAAGCCTGATTCTCTGCTATGACATGAATATAGATTCTGCGCTGACATAAGGCCAGATTCTCTGTTACGGGACCTCTCTCCTCTGCCTGGGTGCCTGGGCCTAAATGTGTGACAGTGGCCTGTTCCAGTGGTGGGTGACGTGAAGCCTGTTTCTCTGCTATGACATGAATACAGATTCTGCGCTGACATAAGGCCAGATTCTCTGTTACGGGACCTCTCTCCTCTGCCTGGGTGCCTGGGCCTAAATGTGTGACAGTGGCCTGTTCCAGTGGTGGGTGACGTGAAGCCTGATTCTCTGCTATGACATGAAGACAGATTCTGCGCTGACATAAGGCCAGATTCTCTGTTACGGGACCGCTCTCCTCTGTCTGGGTGCCGGGGCCTAAATGTGTGACAGTGGCCTGTTCCAGTGGTGAGTGACGTGAAGCCTGATTCTCTGCTATGACATGAAGACAGATTCTGTGCTGACATCAGGCCAGATTCTCTGTTACGGGACCTCTCTCCTCTGCCTGGGCCTAAATGTGTGACAGTGGCCTGTTCCAGTGGTGGGTGACGTGAAGCCTGATTCTCTGCTATGACATGAAGACAGATTCTGCGCTGACATAAGGCCAGATTCTCTGTTACTGGACCTCTCTCCTCTGCCTGGGTGCCTGGGCCTAAATGTGTGACAGTGGCCTGTTTCAGTGGTGGGTGACGTGAAGCCTGATTCTCTGCTATGACATGAAGACAGATTCTGTGCTGACATAAGGCCAGATTCTCTGTTACAGGACCTCTCTCCTCTGCCTGGGTGCCTGGGCCTAAATGTGTGACAGTGGCCTGTTCCAGTGGTGGGTGACGTGAAGCCTGATTCTCTGCTATGACATGAAGACAGATTCTGCGCTGACATAAGGCCAGATTCTCTGTTACGGGACCACTCTCCTCTGTCTGGGTGCCGGGGCCTAAATGTGTGACAGTGGCCTGTTCCAGTGGTGGGTGACGTGAAGCCTGATTCTCTGCTATGACATGAATACAGATTCTGCGCTGACATAAGGCCAGATTCTCTGTTACTGGACCTCTCTCCTCTGCCTGGGTGCCTGGGCCTAAATGTGTGACAGTGGCCTGTTCCAGTGGTGGGTGACGTGATGCCTGATTCTCTGCTATGACATGAAGACAGATTCTGCGCTGACATAAGACCAGATTCTCTGTTACGGGACCGCTCTCCTCTGTCTGGTGCCGGGGCCTAAATGTGTGACAGTGGCCTGTTCCAGTGGTGGGTGATGTGAAGCCTGATTCTCTGCTATGACATGAAGACAGATTCTGTGCTGACATCAGGCCAGATTCTCTGTTACGGGACCTCTCTCCTCTGCCTGGGTGCCGGGGCCTAAATGTGTGACAGTGGCCTGTTCCAGTGGTGGGTGACGTGAAGCCTGATTCTCTGCTATGACATGAAGACAGATTCTGCGCTGACATAAGGCCAGATTCTCTGTTATGGGACCGCTCTCCTCTGTCTGGGTGCCGGGGCCTAAATGTGTGACAGTGGCCTGTTCCAGTGGTGGGTGACGTGAAGCCTGATTCTCTGCTATGACATGAAGACAGATTCTGTGCTGACATCAGGCCAGATTCTCTGTTACGGGACCTCTCTCCTCTGCCTGGGTGCCTGGGCCTAAATGTGTGACAGTGGCCTGTTCCAGTGGTGGGTGACGTGAAGCCTGATTCTCTGCTATGACATGAAGACAGATTCTGCGCTGACATAAGGCCAGATTCTCTGTTACGGGACTGCTCTCCTCTGTCTGGGTGCCGGGGCCTAAATGTGTGACAGTGGCCTGTTCCAGTGGTGGGTGACGTGAAGCCTGATTCTCTGCTATGACATGAATACAGATTCTGCGCTGACATAAGGCCAGATTCTCTGTTACGGGACCTCTCTCCTCTGCCTGGGTGCCTGGGCCTAAATGTGTGACAGTGGCCTGTTCCAGTGGTGGGTGACGTGAAGCCTGATTCTCTGCTATGACATGAAGACAGATTCTGCGCTGACATAAGGCCAGATTCTCTGTTACGGGACCGCTCTCCTCTGTCTGGGTGCCGGGGCCTAAATGTGTGACAGTGGCCTGTTCCAGTGGTGGGTGACGTGAAGCCTGATTCTCTGCTATGACATGAAGACAGATTCTGTGCTGACATCAGGCCAGATTCTCTGTTACGGGACCTCTCTCCTCTGCCTGGGCCTAAATGTGTGACAATGGCCTGTTCCAGTGGTGGGTGACGTGAAGCCTGATTCTCTGCTATGACATGAAGACTGATTCTGCGCTGACATGAAGCCAGATTCTCTGCTATGGCATGAAGAGACTGATTCTCTGCTGACATGAAGCCAGATTCTTTGCTATGGCATGAAGAGACTGATTCTCTGCTGACGTGAAGCCAGATTCTCTGCTATGGGACCTCTGTCCAATTGATATTGGTTCATTTTTATTTTTTTAATTTTTATTTTAATTCATTTCCCTATCCACATTTGTTTGCAGGGGATTTACCTACATGTTGCTGCCTTTTGCAGCCCTCTAGCTCTTTCCTGGGCTGTTTTACAGCCTTTTTAGTGCCCAAAAGTTCGGGTCCCCATTGACTTCAATGGGGTTCGGGTTCGGGACGAAGTTCGGATCGGGTTCGGATCCCGAACCCGAACATTTCCGGGAAGTTCGGCCGAACTTCTCGAACCCGAACATCCAGATCTTCGCTCAACTCTACTCGCTAGAACTTATAGACCTTGTGATGATATTTTGCCTGGACGTCCACCTCTTGGCTTTGACGCCGACTTGACTTTGATATTTTGCCAGGATGTCCACCTGTTGGTTTTGAAATGGATGGACAGACTTCATTTCGTACTCTTCCAACTGTCATGGCACTCCCATGATGCAGTTTGGCAATTTTCTTGTCCGAGATACCGCTATCGATGAGCTGGATGATGCTTTTTCTCTTTTCTTGTGAAATCTTCATGGCCGCTGCTGGATTCTAACCAGTGACCTCTCACTTGGGAATCAACCTAATAACACACTGAACTATTTTGGAATGTGAGAACAGGTTGTAATTTGTAGTATAGAAGAAGAAAATTATTGTTTCACCGCCAGGATAAAAACAGTAACAATGCAGTTACATGACAATAATCTGCATAACGAATTATATTCTAAATACTTGCAATTCTAGATAGCCATGATGATTGTCTATAAAATGATTTAGTTTCACGTTCGAAGCTGTAGTAGATGGTGAGATATGGAGCCTGAAAATCAAAGGTTCAAAACATTGTTACCTTTTTGCTCGTCAGTGTATTTAGGGTTATCAGAGTACATGGGGCTGAATACAAATGCATGCCACACTTTTCAGATTTTTACTTATAATTTTTTTTTTAAACCATTTATAATTTTCTTTTCACTTTACTTATACTTGATACTTTGTGTTGGTCTATCACATAAAATCCCAATGAAATACATTTAAGTTTATGGGTGTAACGAGAAAAATTGTGGAAAAGTTAAAGGGATATGAATACTTTTTCAAGGCACTGTACACACACTATTCCACCTGTTACTCAGGTATCCTCTAGGCTTCTCAATGACTTCTGTCCAATCAGCTTCTGGTAGCACAATGAGGGTGTGCTGGTTATAATGATCTTCATCTTCCTATGGCTAGCCTGTGCCTCTTCATAACCACCACCAGCTTAGAGGTTTATTAAAGGTGTTGTCCAAGTTATATTTATTGATGACCTATTCTCAGGATAGGTCATCAATATCAGATGGGCGGGGGTCCGACACCGGGCACCCCCGCCAATCAGCTGTTTGAAGAGGAGGCGCGCGCCGTGCCAGCGCTGCCTCCCCTTCACTGTTTACCTTCTAGCCGTTGCATCTGCAGTGGTGAGCAGGTGTAATTACACCCAAGCCGTCCAATTCATTTCAATAGTACGGATCTCTGTATAGGAGCGATCCGTACTATTGAAATGAATGGGATGGCTCAATCAAAAATGTCTGTCCTCTTCTCTCAGGGATAGTCTTTAAATTCAGTTGTTTTTCTGGCAGCTTTTCAGTTTTTAAGAATGAAGTTTATCT